>NC_088887.1:116464065-116767096 GCF_037157495.1 Lathamus discolor | reverse complement strand
GGTCTCAGATGCGTTGGACTCAGTGACTCAAGCGGCTGCCTGCACGAGTACTGCTCACTACAGTGAAAGGAAATTAGAAACATGATTCAGGAAATCGGGAGAACATCCAGGATTTCAAAGCAAGGCCCGGGCACTGAGAAGAAAGGAAATATAACACAGGCAAGGCAAGCTGCAGAGCTGTCGGCTCTCGGTGAGACATGGCCCTGTGTAGAGCATGGGGGCTGGGTTGGGACCCAAAGGTCTCTGGATCTGCCCCAGATTGTCTGGTTGACCTTGGCCAGGTCCCTGCCCCCCCACTTCCCTTCCTTGTTCAAAGAGAAGGAGCTATCTTTTACAAATATTTGCCCAGGTAGTGCCTACCACCAGGAATCTGATGCCGAGCTTGCCCCTTATTCTTCTCCCTGTTTAAAGTTTATAGGTGCTATTTCCTCTTCCCAAGGGTGGTGCATAGGGCTCATTGTCCTACATGCAGCATCAGGGGACACTAACAGGCATCCTGCTTAGTCAATGACCCGCCAGGCTACATTTACAATCGGGAGGTTGAAGTTCTCCAGTGGCTGGGGTCTGGGTAGGAGCTGCCTCTCACAGAATCACAGACTCTCTGGGGCATGCTGGGCTGTGCTTTCTCTCCCTGTCAGGCTGGAAAGATAAAGCCAGCATTCGCCCCTTGGCACTTGTCACCTCGCTCCAAAGCATTCTCTTCCCTCTGATGAGCCCCAACACTGTGCAGTATCCACCAGTGGCATTTTGCATGAGGAAGGCTAGCAGGGTCAGGCCACATGACACCAACATGAAGGAACAGCTTCCCTGTGATCTAGGAAACTGATCTGGTGATGCCAGTGGCAAAAATGCTTCTCTGATGGGGAGAGAGTATCGTGTGTCCTCTTAGGAAGGATAGAAATGTTGTCCAGCTGTCAATCACCTGAGATGGATCATTTACCCCTTGTGGTGTAACTTACCGGGTGAAAGACAGAAACCAGATGGTTTGCAGGGACATTGCACAAGAGAGGGATGAGACTCATCGGGGTGTACCATCCATGCGTAAGAAACATTTGTGGGAGCTACTGCTGACCTTTAGAAATCTCACCATCAGACAAGAGCTCCAGAAATGGCCCCACTAAAGAGGCTTTTCTCTCTGATGGCATCATTTGACCGGTCTGATTTTCGGGTGTACCAAGTACCCAGTGACCTCCTGGTAGGTACTGAGCACTTCTGGGAAACCAGACCACTTAGCCAAGCAGGTTTCCATTTCAGGAATGCATTAAAAATCACAGCCCACTTTGTTCAGAAATGAGCATAGTGCTCTTGTTTATCGACCTTGTAACAGTCGAGCCCTTGAGCTGGTTGTGGTCTGGTGGAGGCCAGTGTCAGTGTTCCTCAGCTAGGATAAACTGGAAGACTGTGGCTGTACATCCATTGATGACAGTGAGAGACTCCAGCTCCTCATCTACAGCTGGCATGTCATTAAGTGCAAAAACACTGCATTAGTTCTAAATACAAATTCCAAGCTGCATTGCATCAGCCATCTCAAAGCCTAACCTTGACATCTGATTTGAGGAGCTGCTGATCGCTTGGGACATACTCCAGGGAGTGCTGCAGCTGATGCTAGTTACCTCCTGTGTTTAAGCCATCCTTCCTACATGTTCAGAGATAATTTACTTATCCTAAGATGTGTTTCTAAGTTGTAAGGCCACAGAGTGGTGAGGAACAGTCTCTCTGATCCTCAGAGTGTCAGGCAATGCAGAAGGTACCCAGATGCACTTAGCACTCAAAGCTTGATCCTTCTCTTGTGTTATGCCAGATTTACCCCTCATAAATCCACATGGGGTTAATCTTGATTTATAGCTGAGCAAATGGTATCAAAGTCAAGCTCCTGCTCTGTCTTGCTTGTGGTTATAAAATTCAAGATTGAATCTCCTTGTGAACTTTAATCTCTGAAGATTTACTCATCTATCTTTTTTTTTCCTGTGCATTTCCCCCTTCTCCCCCCAGATTAATCCAATGGGTTTTCATTTTCTTTTAAATGTTGAAAATGACCTTGCTTATTTTGATGGGCTCTGGAACAATAGCACTCGCTGTCTTGCACTCATTCTCCATCCTGGGGCTGTGAGTCATTATGGTTATGAAAGACAGAACATTGAGTCACTGACTGTCAGAAATCTCTGCTGTGAGGGATGGAGCCTTTCAAGAGCCCCTCTCCTGGTAATCATTACTCTTCTGTATTTACATTGCAATAGCACCCTGATCCCAAGTCGGAGCCAAAGCTCTGTTCATTAAGTGCAGTGCAAACACACTTGTCTTACCATAGTCCTTGCTTTGATGAGCAAGTGCGGGATCAATTTGGGACTGTCTAAATCTAGAGAAACTTCCATCCAAAGGCCTTTACAGCTATTGATTAGTTAAGCCTGGCAACAGTTGTATCTGTTAGCAGAGTCAGCATATGGAGCTGGTCATTACAGCCAGCATTTGACTGGTCATTACAACACTGACCTAGAGCTTGCCCAGTATTGCTCCAAGTCCCTATCTGTCTCACCGTGTATTTCCTATGGGACCTCGCACAAGTCCTCCATAGGTGTTGGGCTTGGCTTAGGTGTGCCTCAATGTCCTCTCTACAGGGGATATTAACACTGCCCCTTTCACAGCCTGGATGAGAAGAGGGAAATACCAAAACACAGCACACTCAATGGCAGGGAAAGCCTGAAAGTGAAAGTGTTTCTGCAAACGGCAGCTAACCCATTGCCAGGCTCACAGACAGCTTTGGTCCCTGATGCCACTCGTCCAAATGAGCTTTTTGGTGGAAACATCCCACGAGGTGACAGAGTCAGCAGCAGGGCTGGGGTCAGGACTGCTCTCCCTGTGCTCTGTGTTATTACTTTGAGTCTTTCCTAATGCAAAGTGCCTCTTTGCTCAGTCTGGGCTGCAGTGCCTTCAGGGCCGTGCCCAAGCCTTATGAAGGACTGTCTTTTCACCCATCCCAGACCCCTGGGGTGAGGTGCTTTCTGCCTGGAGCATGGGTCCATGAGGGTATGAGCGACCCTCCTCCCACCCCTTCTGCGTGTTCCAGCAGTGACACCAGCTGTGGTTTGTTATAAAGACATGTCATACTGCTTGCAGCACTTCTCACCCCATCCACTCTGTGGCCAAACTGAGGTTTATGTTACTGCTTGCTGGATCCAGTCCTGTGCTTAATCCTTTCTGCACTGCTCCCTGCCCCAACAGGCCAAGTACAAGCTTCGGTGACGCCTGCTTTGAGGTTTATACAGGTGTCACTGGCAGTGCAGACTCGAGGTCTGAAGCACTAAGCCAT
The DNA here is from genome assembly GCF_037157495.1 of Lathamus discolor. NCBI lineage: Eukaryota > Metazoa > Chordata > Aves > Psittaciformes > Psittacidae > Lathamus > Lathamus discolor. Next base: position 116,763,789 of record NC_088887.1, on the reverse strand, counting down.
ATGAATTTTCCCATGTGGGTTTTGCGTTTCATCAAGTCAGTTTTGCATTCATGCCCTGAGAGCTGCTGATGCAGAGGGGAACAAAAGCCCTTAGTGGCTGCCTTACGGCACTGGTCTTTGGCAGCCAAATAGCCAGAGACCAGTTTCTCATCTTTGCTGTGACTCTGCTGACGTTGGTGCTGAATGGCAGAAATTCCCCTGGTGCTGGTGGAAATGCAGTTTTCTGTACGGGTGTTATTGTTGAGAGTCCCTCAGCTTCTGTAAGACGCTGTTCCAGCCCCATCATCGAATCATGGAATCACAGAACAGTTAGGGCTGGAAAGGACGTCGCTCTTTAATGACTTATGCAAATGTTAATATTCGTTTTGGTGAAGTGAACTGCATTTTAACAAGTTGGGTTTTGCCACCCTTGGGGTCAAATAAGTGATCCCTGGTGGTTCTTGCAGTGACCCAATGGCTGAACACAGGGGCCACGTGTTAATTAGGTTATGTTTCTCTTTCAATATCCTCCCCATGGTTGTTTTCTTTCAGTTGACACAAATAGCTGCACTGAGCAACTAACCTTCACATCTCAGTGATGAATATCTCACCCCATTACACCAAGCTCGAGCTTTTGTTACCATCCACTTGTGAAACCTTGTTCAGTCAAAGTCCGTGGGTGATTTGAAGATTATTATGCAAATACACGTTGCTCTGTCCCTGAAGGATGGCTTGAAATACCACTGACCAGTGGTGTTTGTCTGAACCATTTGCGATTAATAATCAGAGGGGCTGGAGAAAGAAGTCCTGCTGTGCCTGGGTGGGCATGGTGGGCATCTGATGGGAAGGTAGGTTTCTTTGCTTAGCTCGTCCATGCCTATCTTGGTTCTGCTCTCTGTTTTCAGGTGATTATGAATCAGGAACAAGGCGCTCAGGTTGAGATGTCCAGAGCTTCTTGGTCGCACCCCAGTCTTGAGACACAGGTTCTCTGAAAGGGTCTTGGGCTGTGCATTGGACTCTTCACTGGGGACTGCAGTGATAGGACAAGGGGTAACGGGTTCAAACTTAAACAGGGGAAGTTTAGATTGGATATAAGGAGGAAATTCTTTCCTGTAAGGGTGGTGGGGCACTGGAATCAGTTGCCCAGAGAGGTTGTGAATGCTCCATCCCTGGCAGTGTTCAAGGCCAGGTTGAACAGAGCCTTGGGTGACATGATTTAGTGTGAGGCGTCCCTGCTCATGGCAGGGGGGTTGGAACTGGATGATCTTGAGGTCCTTTCCAACCCTAACTATTCTGTGATTCTATGCAGAAGCAAGTCAAGTGAGAATCACTGGCCACTTCCAGATGGATTGCATTTAGTGGAGGTGACAGGTAATCATTTAACCCCTGTGCATCGATCTCTGCTCAGAGCTCAGGATACAGAGATGTGGTTTTCTTGCCGTCTACATGAGAACGAAGGATGAAATGCTGTAAAATAAACCCACTCGCAGTGTCTCACAGTGGTAAAGAACTGCTCTTTTTGGAAGCTCATAGCTAAGATGGTAGAAGGTGCAGGTGACAGGCGTGTTATGGCAAAGGCTCCTCCAGATTCTAACTGGGCAGCAAATTCAATTAAAAAACAGAGTGACTGGAGGTGCTAGGCCTGTAATTAAGTGGATGGGTGGATGCGTGGCTTATCTGTGACATACAAACATTAAAGAATCCCCTAAAACCACATTAAAAAGTTTATACAGGTGAATTTAATTGCTGCTCTTCTTGTCTTGCAGTTGGTGAAATTAAAGGAAATTTTGGCCTTACGAACTAAATAGAGGGGGTAATTCAGGAAGAGAACTGTCTGGCAGCGCTCTGAAGTTTTATTGCAAAACGTATAAGAAATATTCATTACTACTTGGATAATAGATTATTCTAACACAGGGCAGCGAAATATATAAATGTTATGCAATAAATAGGGTCTAGTCCTGCGGAATGCAATTCAGATGAGTAATTGCAGTGAGACCACTGGCCCTGTCAGGGCTTCTGACACGAGCATTATTCTGCACCAACTTGCGTCATTCCAAGTAATTTTACTCGAGCTGGTCTATGTGCAAGTACTCACCTGGCCTGCCGAGCCTCAGCGTTTGATTGCCTGGCTGATACTCACTGCTTGTTTCTCGCACACGGGCAGGGCAGGGCTGTGCTCCTGTGCGGGGTGCGATGCGCGGGGCTGGTGATGTGCCTCGAGGTTTGGGGTGAGCCAAGAGCAGAGGGCAGCTGTTGACAAGCCCAGTGAGGAGCTGCTGGTTTATGAGCCTGGGGATTTGATATTAAGCCCTGAGCTTCAGGACGTGTCATGTGCTTACTTGCGATACAGAGCACCCCAACACTCACAAGAACCATGAAGCAAATAGAGAAAACAAAATCAAAGCAAGGCACAAGGGGGCTGTTCCTCACTTTCCCCATCATGACTAGAGAAAAGATGCTTTTCCTACTTGTTCTATTTTTGACTCTTTTCTCGTATAATAAAGACCCATTAGCCCTTTCTTGACTGCATTGCCTTTAACATTTCATAGGGACTCACTGCCTCCTGACTTCTCTCCATTTGCCTTCCGACTTTACTGTCTTACTATTCTCCATCTGCTGGGAATGTATAATTACAATCAATAAAAATACGCCATAAATAAATGCATCTTTACTGTTCTGTCTATGCTAACCTTCAGGAACCAGGAACCACCATCACACAGAAGGCTGCCTAAGCGTTATCTCCAAATCGTAGCACAGGAAAGCAACTTCCCGTGCTGCAAGGGGCATTTGAAACACACGCTTCCCTCTTCTCCTTTTTATTGCACACCATTTAAGAGTCCTGAGCCTGCATCAAATTCTCCGTGACCCAGCTCTAAGCATTCCACTTAGTTAGCCTAAACCTCTTTACATTCCTCAACTCTGATCTGCTAATCCCCCATAAATCACCACTGTTTCTCAACGAACTCAAGCCAGTGTTAAGATTTATGTGGAAAGGATTTGTCATTTCCCACCAGCTTTAACCTGAACCAAGATCAGTGGGTGCTGGGGCATGGCAGAAAAAGCAGGAGCTGCAACAAAAGTGGGAAGGTTTGGCACAAGAGACCAAACTGTTTTGCAGATGACGAAGGGATTTGGGGCTACAAGCAGGAATGTTTCCGATGCTGTTTCCATCAGGATGATCCCAGGAGGGAAGAGCCTTGGGGGAGTTGAACTGCATTTCATCAAACCATAGGCACTGTGTATGCCCAATGCCTTTGCCCAGCGGGTGCTGGGACTGTGGGATTGCAGCTGGGGATGGCCCAGACCCACATAGGCACATGCAGCCTTTACAGTGTGCGGAGAGCATGGGGAGCTCAGTCCTTTGGTGCTTGCCCCCTGGTGTGCAGGGCGGATGAAGCACATCTACACTTTGTGTGTCCCTCCATTGGGTCTGTTTTGTTTTCCTTGGTTTAGGTGGTCACACTACCACCAACACAGACATGAGGTTTTGTTCTGGGCTGCTGCGGGGTGGTTTTCCTGTCTCTCCTCTGTTGTTGCCATGTTTTCTTTTCACATCCCATGAGCAGGGCTGCAGTCCTTGACTGCACCCGCAGGGTGGGACTCAGCCCCTTCCCACCAGGTTGGTTTGACTCTGCTGCAGGGCAGAGCATTTACATCTTTATTCCCTCTCTTCAAATCTAGGGGTTTTTGTTTGCTATAGAATACAACCTCTGCTCTTCACACCCAACCCGCAGCCCCTCCTGGGGGCTGAGTCATGTTCCCTGTGGCTATCAAGGCCCTGTAGCTAGGAAGCTCAACCAGCCCTGGCCTCAGCAGCATCTGCTTTGGGGAGGCTGTGTCTGTGCCCCTCCTGGGGGCTGCAAACCCTCCCTTGGTGCTTGATGTCCTCTCCTGAGGCTGCACTGAGACCCAGCTGGGATTCCCCATGAGGTCTCAAGGACCTGGTCCTTGCACCCACTCCTTTATTCAGTGCAGTTCCCATGAAGGTCAATTTCATGGACAGAACCATCATCAGAGTGTTATATAGACATAAAGATTAGCCAGGGTGTCCTAAGCAGAGGCATCTGTGGTACTGCATTCACATGGATGCCAGCAGTCAAACTCCTGCAAACAGATGATCCCAGGGGTCACATGGATGGGTTTAGAGCGTGATAAATGGCATGTTTTTGATGAGCATTTAGCATTCCCAAAACCTGAATGGGACCGTTCAGGACCTATCTGCACAGGCACACAGAGCTTGTCTGGGGAAAGGGCTTTGATGTGGGCTTAAGTTGCATCTGTGTGGTGGGGGCTGATCTGGTTGGATTGAAGCTGGCAAGATGTGGTAGTGAGACATGGCATCAGCAGCTGTTCCCAAGATAGAATGAACATCTTCATCTTATCCCATAAAGGGTATAAATGATAGCAGAAATACCTTGGGCATGAACCACTAGAGGTGAATCTGTTGCTCCTTTTAACAGCATGTTTTGTGCTGTTTCCTTGGCTTCATCCAGGCTCTCATTCAGAATGACCTTTACACTGAATCAAACGAAGCTGTGGCTTTTGCTCAGTATTTTTGTCGGTGTGACTGACTGGAATTTGAAGGAAAACCCTTCAAAACAAGGCATGTTCCTCTGCAAGGTTTGTGACTTTAAATCTTGAGCTTGACCCATGTGGGGTCAAAAGACACGTGCAGGTGAAAGGGAAGCAAAGGCACCTGTAAGGGTGCCTTTAAGGTCCCTGTCTCTTGTTAGTTTCCTGCCATGTTTCACTTGTTTCTGTGTGTGTCAGCTCTCCTCCACTCTTTCTCCATTCTTATCCTTTTTCATTTGCTCTTTCCTTGTGTTTGATGTTTTCTTCCTTCCTTCATATTCTATGCTTGCCCTTCCCCTTTGTGCTTTGGAAAGCACTACTCCAACATCATTGCATTTGTACCTGCTGGACTTGCACAGGCTGGTGAAACGCCAGCTTCCCAGGGGTACTATCAGGAGACCAATGCCCCCGACCTCCACGAGGCCCTGCTGTAGCATCCCATCTCCCATCTGGTAACGCTTGCTTAAATGTTTTCTGCCTAAGCTCAAATACTTGAGAGAGGAGCCTTAACTCCAGCCTCTCTGTTGCTGCTCACCTTTCTCACATTGTTGGAGGACACGCAGCTTTCCCTGCACTTGGGCTCTTGGAGGAAGAGCTGGATTCAGAAAGACAAGGTCCTGGCTTATTCCCAGGACTTAACTCTCATTCACCTGCTGGATCACCCCCAAACTATGGGTTGGAGTAGCTCTGTGCAGTTAAATAGTGGCAGTAGGTGTCCGAAATAGGCAGCGCAGCAGTGAGGGTTGAGCCAGGCTGTCTGATGAAGCTGCTGGGGGACCAGTGCTAATGAAGTTTGTTTTAGCAATGATGCTCTTATAGCTCATATTCTACCCCTTGTGCAGCAGGCCAGCTCTAGTTTTGCCTCAGTTCTTACGTCAAAGCAGAATTTCACATCCAGCTCTAGAATTTCAGTTGCTTCCAGTTAAATACCCAGAACGGTTCTGGTTTTGAGATGTAAGCTGATGACAGTACATTTCAGAAATGCATGAGCATTCAGCATTTGTTCTGCTTGATGAGCTGCTTCTCCTGGCTCTGTGGCTAGGACACTAGATCAGATTAGCAAAATGCAGTTTAGCTACCCTTTCCATACCACTCTTGCCCTGTTCTCCTTGCTTTGGTGGGGCAGCCTTTCAGTTCAAGCCAAATCACTTTATTCTCATTCTAATTCCCATGAATGAAATCTCAGATTTTCATTTCTAGTGCTTGTTAACAGGGACAATATTGATGGGGTCCAAGAGAAAATGCTTTGCCAAATAAAGCTGGATGCAGGGGGGTGAGAGGAGCAGAAATAGTAGTGAGGAGGGCAAACAAGGCAATGAGGAGGAGGTGGAGAAGCACTCGTAAGGAAGCGCTTTTGGGTTGATGGCTGGCCAGACCAAGGCTGGGAACTCTGAGCACAGAAGCTTGTTCAGTTCACTCTGTGTGTTGGGAAATAGGGGCCTTTTATGATCCTGGTAAATAAGCAGCGTGTGTCACATATTGTGTAACTCCATCATCCATTTGTTCTAAAAGGAAGGGAAAAAAAGCAGACAATAGCCAGAAAATCGCAAGCTGCTTTGTTCGTAGGATAAAATAACTGTATGGTACACCAAGCCAACAAGCCTTTTAAAACAGCATAGGTTTCAAACCTGTACTCTGCAGCCCAGACATGGTGTACAGTAAGTTGCAGTGTGACTTACAGGAGGCAGCATTATTGCTCGCTCTGGCATCTGTCCCATTTCCTCCCATTTGGCTGCTCAAAGGCAGCGGTGGGGACAGCATGTCACCCGTAGGTTACACGGTACCTGCAGGAACATCAAATGGTTCCAGAAATGTGGCTTCTGGGAGCAATCAGATTATGAACATTTCTGGGAACCAGGTCCCTAAGGATTTCCAAAGGAAGACCAAGCCACTTTATTCTTCTCAAGACCAAATGGTGCCAGAGTGGAGCCAGCTGAGCACCTTTTCCCTGCCTCTTTCGTAGTAAAGATGTCTAAGTTCTGTTATATATATTATTGTAGCTCCTTTAGATTTAATTTAAGCCACATGACCTTGCATTTAGAGAGCCTGCCCTTGTCTATAATCTAATCAGCTCAGTCAAGAGGAATAGTTGGACAAGGATGAATGTGGGCCCAGGAGGCTGAAATCGGATTGTGTGCAATTGCATCTGTGGATTTATGGCAGAAATTTACAGCAGAAAGAGGGGATTTTTATCTTCTCAAGTGCCCAACAGGAGGGAAAGTTAATGGCTGCCACATTTATTGCACGAAATCTTGTGAAGACCCATTGAGGTGTGTCATTAGATGGATGGAACAGGCATCAGCAAGCCAATGAATTGGTTAAAAATGTAAGTGGAAGAAAAATCTTGCTAAGGCCGTTCTGTGTTGGTTGGTGGGACCGTGTCACAGCGGAATTCATAAACAAGAGTGTAGGAAAATGTGAGGGGTGGTTTTGTACCCTCTGAGGCCACTGAAATGAAGTTTTCCATAATGCACCTTGTACTCTGCTGCTGGCATCGCTCAAAGCCATTCCAGTTCCTCCAGCCCCATCAGGGATGTCAGGCTGCTCACATCCCACCCTGGGCCTCCCTCCTCCTTCTGCCTTATCAGCATTACGCCTGGTCCTCACGTCTGATCAGCATCCAGGGCTTTGTTTGCTGTGTGGCAGAAATGATGCCTTTGGCCCGACACGGGACGTGCGTACACCTTGTGATCTCAAATGGCAACTTCACTGCTGTTTACGTTCCCCTCCCACTGTGCTAGATGCTGTACAAATCACCCCCAAAACCCAAACCCAGTGCCAGGAACTGAAATGTAAGGGCAGATAGTAGGGGACAGACATGGACAGAGAGGGAGATGCAAAGAAAGAACAAGGTGAGCTTACTTATTTTGACTAATGCCATGTAGAATACATGGAATACCACATTTGGGTTTGTGTATGAGCTTGCACGAGAAGTTTGTTTGTGCTGGCATAAGGGCCTCAAATCATTGCATTCACATTTCCAGCTCTGGGTAGTAACATTTTGAATGCAAAATTAAGCAAATATTTTACTTTAAGTCACAAAACCCAAGTCTATTCACACTGGGTTTTGGGAAACCTTCGTAAAAACAACATAACACAAGATTGCATCTGAACCGCTTGGCAGCCTGCCTCTAATGGCAACCAGGAGGTTTATTGTTGTGAATTAGTTATTTAGTAGAAGCTGAAAGTGTGACAAAATAATGACAAGAGGGTTTTTTATCTGCAGAAAGTCGAAGCTGATAGTTCTCAGCAGGAACACGCTGTACAATGTTAGAGCAGAGACTGCACCAAGAGAGGCGCAAACATTAGAACCCAACAAGGAGGATAAACATGTGACAGGCATAAACCAGAAGAGCAGTCAGAAGATGTGACAGTAAAGGATTTCTTTATTCTATCCCATGAAAATCTTTCCTACTACCTTGTAATTGCATGAAGGAAAAAAACAGAGACAACTGAAGAAAAGGACCAAGAAAGAGACTTCCTCTGTTCTGGGTACCCCAAGCGCGCAGCTTTGCTCATGGACCCTGAGGGCATTGTTAGTGCGAGTCCTATTCCTTGTGAAGGAAGCAAGCTGGAGAAATAATGAGTTGGAATGAAGGGGCTGTTGGCACAATATTATGATTATTTGAGGAAATAATGTGATATGAAGATTAGCACATTGGATAATAGCTATTGCATATAGCACTGTTTTATGGTCCATTCTCTGTTGCTTAACATTATTACTCATTCTGTGTCAGGCACTATTAAACTGAGTTTTAAAAGGAGGCCCTTTGCCTTGCTCTAGTGTTGGCGGCTTTGGTGTATTGTTAAGCCTTACAGTCAATGTGTCTCCGTGCATAATGTAACACTTACTGGTTTGAACTGTAATTCGGTTTTATAATCTTTTACTACTGTGAGACATTGTCCTTTTTGGAATTCCCATAACCTCAAACTTTATTTTCTCATAAACCCAAACCAAAACAGTTCTTCCCTGCCCTTTATAATTTAGGGTAGCCTATCGCCGCTCCGCAGAGGACACGGACATCTCAGTGTCATCTTCTCACTGCAAATTAAGAAGCTATATTCTCCTTTGATGTCTGTGGTAGGAAGAAAACCGCCTGTGGCTCAGCAGCAGTACGCTTGGGTGACACCGGTCCTTGCGCAGACCTGTGGCATCCTGAACGCAACTGGCTCTTGTTGTTCACTTCCCTCTGCAAGGACTCAAATGGGGAGACCCCATGCTGAGACCAGCCTCATTAGATGTCTCCAGTCCATCACAAAGCTAGATATGATGATGCCACATGTGGTCCCGGTCCTGTGTAATGGCAGGAAAGACACTTGGGAGGTATAAAATCCAGTTAGAAACTCAGATATATTAATCCTTGCCACATAGCTATGAAGATCTTGCCAACTTAGAGAAACTGTGTATTTTTAAATAAAGCATAAAATCTGCCTTTTATAAAGAAATAAACTCAAATAGCAGAGTAAGTCCTTTTTAGCTGCAATCAGTTTGGAGCCTCTGGGAGGTTTTGCATCTTTAAATAGTACAAGCTCAAGTTAAACATGTTAAACTAATACTTGTCCCTGCCCCTCTGACATCCCTGGTGTGCAGTGCTCTCCAGGAATTATGTTGTCTCTGGTCCCACTCCAAACCCACTGCGGGCCACATTCTGCAGCCATTGTGGTCCCTGTATGCAGAAGATCTGCAGGAGGGTGAAGAGAGGGTGCAGGTCAGCACCCATGCTGTCTGAACCTGCCCTGGTGGCATGTATAGCTCTTTCCTCTTACCAGGAGTTTTGGACCATCATGTCATTAGAGGTCGGTGTGATCTGGAGCCCCAAACCCTGATCTGGCCATTGGAGAAGACTATGTTACTAATACAGGATGGTGCCTGCAGTGTCAGCTGGACCAAATGCTTCTGGGGCTGTAGGAAAGCTGAGGGTTGAGTCAGTCCTCAACAGGACAAAATGATGGATCAGCCTCTGTGCAACCATTCCCTGGTTCAAGTCCAATTGTGCATGCTTGAATGTGACTGCAGTGGGGTTTTGAATCCGCTGTCCCAAGCTGCTTGAAGACTACAGTTTAGGTTTCATGGTGGTCTTGTAAGCCAAGGGGCAAGGGAGGAGCATTCAAAACCCACACTTTCTTTGGGCTGTCAGGTTCACTTAAACCCGGGTTCAAGGGGAACTGTCCTCTTCTGTGTCTGCAGATCGATGGTGTTACTGTCCTCCCGCATCCCAAGGGGATGGTGATGAGCATGCCCATTTGTGAGGGGTTATCCAGAGAGAATTTGTCCCTGTTTTCAGTATTCAGCAGGCAGCTGTTTCCCAAAGGACAACACAGGGTAATCCCATTTGCTGCTATCCTCACTTTCTCCTGCAGATCCAAGCTCCTGGGAACATCTTCACACAGAACAAATCTGCAAATACACCGCTTTCTCTGCTGTTGCCTGGGATGAGACGGAAGGCATACCTCATGTCCAGTGAGCTGGGAGCTAGGTTTGGCTCTGTTTCCCCTTGCAAAATCTGTGCCAAAGAAACAAATCTTTGAGGGCATTAAGTTTTATTAGTCTTAAAAAAATATGTAAGGAGACGGGCTACTTATGTTTGTGAGTGTCACCAACTGCGTGAATTCCTTGTTTAGCTCTCTGCTGGGGCACCATATTCCCAGTCTCCACCTCACAGCTGGCAATAGTCTGGTGGGGACAGGTCATACCTTATTGGCATATAAGTCTCAGCACCTTGGCACACGCAGCAGCCTAACACTCCTGCTGGGTCTGCAGAGGAAGCATGGGCAGAGATGGAGTTCTATTTGTTTGGGAAGCACTCAAACACCAGGGAGATGAAGGCAGCACAAGCACCTAGGTAAATAGAAAAGCCTTTGCTGACAGCGAGCAGTAATGCCTGATGAGTCATTCTGCTGCCCTGCAGTGTTGTTATCACTTTTGCATTGTGCAATCAAAACCTATGAAGTTGGCAATAAAAGTAATGAGCGATGAGATGAATCAACCTCTGCCTGGTTATGCAGAAGGCAGCTGTGCTTTAGAGATACTCAGTGGATTGTAGGGGGTTGCTTTCAAAGTGAAATTCCAGATTATCCAATTTCTTTTGAGCTTCAAGGAGACTCAGACCTTGGTTGGGATGCCTTAGTGTGGACCTTTCCTTAATTAAAACTGTATCTACTGTCTACTGTAAATAATCTCTCCTGTTTCTCCATGACAATGTGCCTCTGAGGGTTAATGAGGCACAGGAAGAGACCACCTCGTTTGTTCACCACTGCAGTATGAACAGCCACAAACTGCTGTAGGCTAGCAGCTCCTCTCCTCCACATAATGAGCTGTAACTCAATATATACAAGCAGACATAGGGGATGTTCTTCCCTTATCTGACTCTGAAAATACACAATGTAAGGTAGGCTTTAAGGGGTAAAACCTTTCACCAAAATGGGATCCCTCTTCCTTCACCCTTCCACCCTTTTTAGTACTGACCCTGAGATGAACTTTATTTAGGCGAGTCTCTGCTCATATCCACTTGTCTTTGCCTATTGGGATTTTGGGCGGGATTCATGATGAAAGAGACCGTTTCTGTCAAAGAAGCTGTGCTTCCTGCATATTTCTGGTTCTCACTGAAAGTTTTCTTTTCCTGTGGGATTTCTGGAGCTGTGCTTTAAATGCAGGTATTCAGCTTTGTTCAAGGTAAACACAGAAGCAGCAGGAACACGCTTCAGCCCCGAGCTGTTGGGGATTCAGCCACCATTTATTCTAATAAATGTCACTTTCAGTAAAGAGAAGCCAAACCCAAATCTCTGCAAGACCAAGTTTGTATCCAGCCTTCACGGTTCAGTCCTGCTCTTGTACGGGCTGGCTCTCACTGCCACCGCACTGAGAGAGATCCAGCTCTGAATCCAGGCCTAATGTCTGTGGTTTGGGCCCATGTTACATTATTAGTCATATCCTCATCATATCACTGTTTTTGGTCAGTCACGTCCATTTCAAGGGCGGATTTCTCTTATCAGTCTCCATCTCTTATCCCAGTTGGTAATGACTCTACCCCAGCATTGGCTCCAACTTCAATTACTGACAAATACACATATCTATTCACATTCCTTTAAGCTGCTCACTTCCAAATATCCTGTCTTCTTCTCCATCAGCCATCTCAGTTGTCTTTAGCAGGTAACTCTATATGTGTGCAAGAAAATGGGTCTTAGCTTCTTTTTTCTACCTCATGTCACTCCGCCATTATGGATGGAGATTTTCTTCTTTCTCTATCCAGCTAGGGTTCTACTCTTTCACTCCCTTTTACCCATGTTTTTCCAGCTCAGCTCTATGAGGATTCTCCATTTGCTGCTCCATTTCCCTACACCGCACAGGAACTTCCTTCTTTCCTCCTCCATACCCACTGCTCCCCCAGCTACTGGTGGTGAGATGAAGAGTGGGATGGGGAGCAGAGATTTTTCATTTCTTGATCTGTCTTTTGGAACTGAAAATATGTATAAGAACTATTTAGTGAGCCACAGAAGAAGCCTTTGCAGACTGGTGGAATTACTTATTGGATGTGAAATGAACCTTGGTTCATGAAGGAAAGGTTTTATATGCCCATTAAAAAATACAGATGTTCCTCCAGCAAAGCTTGGTATCACTGGGTTCTTTATCAACAGATAGAAAACACATGTGCCTTTCTATTGGCAGGAAGTCATGAGATCCAGTTTGTCTCTAGTAGCTGAAAGAGCAGCACCTCTTTGTGTTTACAGCTCCCTAATGCACCCTATAACTGGCTTCAGGACCTCAACACAATGAGTGGGAGAGGGGAGGTCATTACTTGTCACAGAACACTCAATGAATCCTTTCGGCAGCACAGAACCAGAAGACACAAGGCAGCAAAATCTGCCTTGACTTCATACAGATTTGGTGGAACAACCACAACGTCCTTCCTTTCTTACTTTGGTGCTCTCTAACCATTTCTTTCTTTTCCTTTGGCTTTAATTAATATCAACAATAAACCATAAAAAAGCTCCCAGAAATAGGTCTTTTAAGATAATGGGAGAGGATTGTAACACGAAAGCCAACGGCAAAGAGGTCATCTTCAACCTCAGACACAATTAACTGCACAAGAGAGACTGTATGGTTCAGTGAGTGGACAGTTGAACTTTCTACCTTTCACAGGGCTCTGCCAGACACTGCTGAAAGCCACTGGAACTTGTTTTATCTGCCTTTGGCTATTTAAAAATTAGCAGTTTGGCCTTTTAGGCTTCCACTCTAGGCAATGGAGAAAGGCACCTTGAAAGGACAATTCAACCTAGATGTCTCTAAGCTGCTCTCTGAAGGTAACCACAAATTGTCTATAGAGGAACCCAAAATTACTAGTCTAGCCTTGATCTTTAGTTTTTAGATGGCTTAAACTTACTCTAATAAATCCTGTTCATATTGCCCAGACCTGCAGTGACCCAAAGTTTCTGCTGCCTTACGGCTGGTTTGATGGCTTTGAATTGGCAAGTGTTGCAGTGGATCACATCATGAATGCCCTTCTTTGCTGCTGGTCCCATTTGAACAGCATGGACACCAGATTAGCTATTTATTTCTGTATAGGACAGTTCGGTCCAGGGAGTATAGATGCAAACTGGGCTACACCAACTGGTCAGTTGTCAGTGTTATTTACCTGGTGTGGGCAGACGGTGTCTGCACCGTTCAATGGTGTCCACATTTTGGAAATACGATGGAATCATTTTTATCACTTACTCTAAGGGCTGACAGATCCGTCTGACTCGTACCACTCCTGAAGTAAGGGAGTTGTTCTAGTATGGCAGCTTTTGTAAGGGTTATTTGCAGCTCAGATGCCACGAACAGTGCGATAGCTCCTCCATAAACACCATCACAAGGTGCTTGTGACAGAGCTATGGACTGTGCAGTGGTCCTCCAGATATGAATTTTGCAGCCTAAACCATTGCCATGATCTTTTCTATGCCGTTACACAGTCTGCCTTGGTGAGGTAGCATGGGCAATATATGAGACAGGTATAGACATGTGCAAACAAACCAAGCCTATCTCCTGAAGACATGGAGATGGTGCAGCCTTTTGGGGAAGATGCACCCTCAGTTTTGCTCTCATCTCTCACAGGAGGCTCAACAGGAGGCTCATGGGGTCAGGGTGGGCTGAAGGAGAGTGCTTTCAATGGCCCCTGGCAGCCAATATGTACATGCTTGGGAATCTGTGAGGCTGCTCATTGTGCGCCTTTGCAGCTGCCCTTCTCTGGCATGAAGTCTACACCCTCCTCAAATAAACAGCTTTTTAAAGAGAGTTGGAACAAAAGTACCAGGGAGAAGCATCAAGGGAAGCAGCAAGTAGCAACAGAGGCTGCAGAGAGACAAACCCGCTAACCACCATAAGTAGATAAAAGGAGATGCTTTCTTCATACTGTCAACTGAGTAAATAGCTCCATTGTCACTAGGGTGTTATTTGTGTAATCCCTTGGAGTGAATACTGTTTCAAATCTGCTTGTTTTCACATGCAACCACACTTCCTGCTGCTGCTCTCAGCACTGCAGCGCACAGGCCTGCCAGCCAGCCCCGTTTCAGAAGTGGGAAGTTCTCCCAGACTGTGTGCTTCCCACTTTGGGTTCAGAGTCAGGCAGGCAGGTAGGAGAGGGTTATCTATAAAGAGCCACCCCTTTTGGCCAGCACTAATGCAGCCAAGATGAGCAAGCAGGAGCCAGCTCCTTGGCCATGCCTGTGGGGACAGGGTACAAAGGACATCTTCATCCCCCAGCAGCAAAGAGCACATCCTGAAGGCTGTCACATTTGGCCATGCCACCCAGTGCTGCTTTGAGCTGCTCTGGAGCAGGCAGGTGGTCAAAGGAAAACCCACAGAAAGGGGGATCCCATCCATGTTAAGTGTGGTCCGTTCCTGTAACATGCCTACTCCATAGTGTGGAGCTCAGCTCTGGAGGACAGAGAAGATCTTTAGTGCTGAGCTGTGATTTTTCAGCAAAAACTGAAGCCTTAGTTGCAGAGGCACAAGTCAATGGAAGCCTCTGACTAAAGCACCAGAGAACACCTTTTTACTCAGTCAATCTGATGTCAATAAAAGAGGCAATTGCAAGCAAACCTGCACAAATTTGATAAAGGGTCTTTTTCACTGTATGTTGTTAAACTGGAGTAGACGTGTAATGCAACTTAGACTTAGTTTCTATTGACTTACTAGAACTCACTGAGGGTACAAAGAGCTACGTACCGCTGTTTGATAGAAACCAGTTATAGGAAAACACAAAGTTTGAAGAGTGTAATTAAGCGTTTTTCTCTAACAGCAAGCAAACCATTGCTCACTGTGTGGAGGTGAAGTGAATAGACACTAACATGACACACCAGTACTTGTCCCATTAAATTTGCACAGGGATGATGGGATTTGTCTATCTACCTTCAAACTGGGGGACAGCAGCAGATGTTACCTCCAAGGAGAGGTGGGATTTACAGGTGGCATGAAAGGGAATTAAGAACATCATGGAAAAGACTTGGGAGTAGAATGATCCAAGGCAGTTGGCGTGGTGGGTAGCTTACGTGGCACTCTCCAAGGAAAAGTCCTCCTGGTACTGTCTTTAGGAAAGCATGTGTGCTCTGCAACACCCCATATCACACTGTGCATAATAGTTGGCATCATTCTCCCAAAGGAGGCATCTTTCCTGTGTCTGAGTGACCTTGGAACGGGTTCCTAATTGGATTCATGCATGTGCTCCCCCAAGGCACTCTGACACTGCTCAAACCCATTCACTCGCCTTGTGGATCATTAAACCCCTTTGCTACTAACAGTGATACTCCCAGAAGGTTTCTTTGATGTCTGTTTGGATATAAATCCTGAATTATTTTATAAATAAGCATCTGGATGAAATTAAAAATAAATCTCATAAAAATAAATCCTGTTTGCAGGCACAAAACTGCTTTTGAGCAAGATTTTAGAGTTTTTTCTCCCCCAAAAACCAGAGGTGGAAAAAAAAAAACCCTTCCCCAGTCTCTGTTTTCCATTTAGAGCTCAGCTACAAACTCTGAAGTGTCAGGTTTGTCTTCCGCACAGACATACTGAGAAGGCTTTTTGCTATGCGCCGTGGCTTGACTGCTCCAAGCAACAAATCCAGGCCCTTTTCCCCATCTGATCTGTGGTAAGCAACCCAGGATGCTTGTGTGGGTTGGCGATGGGCTGCTGAGCCTCTCCCCATGCTCAGTGGCAGTAGTCAGCATTAGGTCTGGAGCAAACATCCTCCTTCCTACCCTTCAGTGAGCAGACCCGTGAGATCTCATGTGCTCAGTGTAAGGCTCATGTTGTTGTGTCTCTCCTCACCGGGTCTCTTGCATTTGCTGCAGCCTCCCTCTTGCCCTGTGGCCCCATATGCTCTGCAGCTGGCTGGCAGATGACGAGCAGCATCTGGTACCTGGGTTTTTGGAGCAGAAGAAAGTGGTTGGTAGGGACAAGCTACATCAAGGGGCATTAGGCTTAAAAGGAGCCCTGAGACGGGGCCATTCCTTGGCCAAGTGTTGTGGCTCCAAATGACCCAACAGGTCAATATGTCTTTCAGCCCATGACAGGTCCTAACACTCTTGTGCACTGGAAAAGAATTTACTTCAGAGGTTTGTACAGTGTCTATGGAGTTCTTGTGATTGATAACATGCTGGAGACAGAAATCCCTTCTGGAGGCACAAGGTCTTCATAAGCACTTTGAGATCCACAGAGCTGCCTGGCAAAGGAAAGGAAAAGTGGAGACTGATGGGAACACATCTTTCTACATGTCTGGTGGTCTCTACGTCGCCTCTGAACGTGTCAAGCCCAGGCTTGCAGGTAAAACAAGCAAGGGTGCTCCAATGCCTCCCTACCTGTATCCCAGCTCCACACACCTCTCCAGCACCCACTGCCTAGGGAGACCACTCACCATCAGTGCTGCGTCTCCACTTGCATGGTATCAGTATGCTGAGCTGCTCCAGAAGCAGCTGCCCTGTTTACTTGCCCTCTTTATCTCACATGTCCAGGCACATCTTCTTTGTTGTACCTCCTCTGTTATTTTAATCTGGAAAGAAGGACATCAAGCATTATCCATATACCAGCTTTTTCCACAGAGAATAAGCATTCCTCAGGTTTTCCCCAGGGACCCATTATTCCAGAGCACTGCAGCTCTTTCAGTCCATTTCCACAAATCCTTTTGAAAGAAGGCCTGAGTTATCAGTATTCCCAGCATCAGGCATTCAGGAATAATGAACCAGGACCTCAAAGTCAAGAGATTAGCTTTAAAACAGAGAGTGTTTAGGGTTTTTTTATAAAAATGGGCATTTGGCATTCATTTTATTCACTTTTTATTTCAAAATTTTTGGCATATGCTCAAGTCACGCTTTCAAGCTTTCCCCCCCTAACTGTTAAAAACAGAAGCTGGCACACTCAGGAGCCGATTCCCAAGACTGGAGCTCGAACTTGTGAAACTGGAATTCAGGGATAATCATGATAAAATCACACGAGCTGGGACCACTGAGTTAAGTATGTTAAGAACTGATTGCTAGGAATATCATGATTTTGATTTCTACTTGCATTTAAACCTCTTTAATCTGTGGGCTCAATCCACCTCTGAATATTACCAAACATATCTTCTAGCAGGCTTAACCCTCTTAACTAAGTCATGTTCTGGCCATATGCACTTTTGCGAGCTTTATTTCTCTCTCCAAAGCCGATGAGCAAGTATCAGTGTTACTGTGCTCTGCACAGTGATGTTTTGGGTCGCTGTCAGATCCAGATTATTGGGCAACTGCATTTAGACAAAGCCAGTTCCCCTGACCTTCTAATGGAAGATGCTTATACACAAGGTGGGTCTCTAAACTCCTGTTGTAGTTGATGGAAATGAAGGTTCAAGTCAGTGGCCGACACACAGACAACTGAGTAGAACCATCCCACCCAACTACTACAAGCTACACCAGAAGGAAACACTCTTCCATTAGGTCTCTACTTGCCCATGTTTTCTGGTACCATGTAGAGCCTCAGATAAACTTGGGTATCTCAGCAGGCATTTGTGAGCCCCTAGAACAGGCTGCCCAAAGAGGTGGTGAATGCTCCATCCCTGGCAGTGTTCAAGGCCGGGTTGGATAGGGCTTGAAGCAACCTGCTCTAGTGTGAGGTGTCCCTGCCCATGGCAGGGGGGTGGATCTGGATGACCTGAAGGTCCTTTCCTAACCCAGACCCTTCTATGATTCTATGGGCAGCAAACAGATTCTCAAGCCAAGAGGTAACTGAAATGCTGAACTCGGCATGGTCTGGAGAGTTGCTCAGCTGACAAGATGTAGGCACTAAACTGGGTTTCGCTTACATGTCTTTAATCTGAATCAAACCTTGCTGTTACACATGGCCAGTGCTTTAAATTGTACTCCCAAAGTGAGCAGAGCTGACCTAGCAGAGCTGTTTCTTTGAGTGCTGCGCCAAGAGCCCCTATAAAGCCCCATACTTCTTGTGAACCAGACCCCCCAGGACGCAGCATTAACTCTTCCAGTTGCAAAATGCCTGTGTTGTAATTTACCTCCCTATCTAAATCTGCACCAGTAATGCTTGCGATCCTTTCTCATGTCTAGTTATACTTCTTCTGTCTCACCTTTACAGTGACATTTCTGGCAACCTGAATTTTGGGGAAGAGCCCAGCTCTTGGCAATGGTTTTTGCAACACTTTTTTGGCAGTTACTGGGAGTCGAACCTTGCAAGAAGCTTTTTGGCAGAAACCTGAAGTGAAAATCACCCTGCTGCTCAGGATCAGAGGTGACAGAGAAACACCGGGGAGCACATTTACTGTGTTGACACAAACACCCAGTACAGCTCTTCACCCTTCTGCCCCATTGCTATGGGGGCAGACAGAAATAGAGTTGTTAGTGCCGTAGCTGCTGCATGACCAAGTTCTGCAGTAGCATTGCAAGGTTTGTGGATCACCAAATCTAACCCCTGCCTTCCCCTGCTATCAGGAGCAGCCATGCTATACAACCCCTTTCAGAAACTGGACTAACTCCACTTTGAAAGCAGGTTTTTGAACTCAGTCCTACTCCTGGAAGGCTGCTCCAAAACTTCATGCCTCTGAGGAGAAACCTCATTTCCAGCTCTGTGGTTACTCTATTCCCATTTATTCTCATGCCAACATTCTCCTTTAAATTCAGTAGGTTTTTTTGCTCCCATCTCGTGTTTACCTCAAGTGAATCTATGGAGTTTGTACTGCTAGTCGGGCTGGATAAGGTTATGTGATCTCATCGCATTAAAATGGATCTCCATTCCCTTCTGCTTCCCAGCAGTCTTCCTTTACACCTCCACATATTTGATTTCGTTTTCTTGAACATGACTTGCCAGAAGCCTACACTGTTCTTCAGGTACCATTAATGCCTCTCCCTTCCCATTGGAAGTGCCCTAGCAGTCTTATTTATCTTGTTCATACACTTATGTTTATGACCTATCCCAGTTAACTGGTACACCCATGTTTTTCTCCTAGTATATGATTTTCATCTGATTTAAAGAAATATGTAGAAGTTTGTAAAGATCTTTCTTTCCTCTGAGTGTAGGACCTCGCATTCTATATAATCACATTTCTGCCTCTCTTGCTCCTGTTCTCACAGTGACTTTAATCTTCCTGAATGACACTCATCTCCTATTACTGACACTCCCCTCTGACATTGTGGCATTGGGATATTTCATCAACACTTCACCTTTATTGAGATTATTTATGAAATATTCAGTAAGAACAGTTCAAAGGCACCTCTAAGAGGAACCCTCCTGCTGACCTTCCTCCCTGCAGATGTTGCATCTTACAGGACTACCCTTTGCCTTCCCTTTCATCAGCTCTCTGTTCTTTGCCTAATCCCCATTTTTCCCAGTTTAAATAAGGAATTTTCTTGTGGCATTGTACCAAATAGTAGATCCACTGCAGATCCCTGTGCAGAAAACAGTTGCATCAGAGGAAGATAATTGAGTTCATCTGGCACGACTTTCACAAATTCTAATGCTTTTTAATCTATTTTCCATCTATGTCCCCTTTTTTAATGATTCTTTCCATGCAGTTTATTTTCCTGTCTAGTGCTATAGCTGTGAAGCAAGCAGATTGCAGCTGCCTGTATTACTTTGTTTTTCCCTCTTGAGTGTAGGTACTACGTTTGCTTTTACTCCCAGCTTGACTACTTTATAAAGGCCCTTTGCTCTGCCCCTGCAGTTTCAGTTGTTAGCTCTTCCTGCCTTTAGATATAGAGAACGCACCACAGATTTAAAGTACCTACTAGGTTTTAGGAGCTTTTTTTTCCTAAATCAGGTGTGATCATTTCTGTTCTCACATTCCTGTGTTACCTTTTTCCCTCCTGTATTCAACATCATCCTTTTCTAAGCTACAGCAATTAATTTCATTCTGTACCTTCAATATTCCTTGCACACGGGTCCATTTCTTTCAATTGCCTTTTCATTTGAAGAACTCGCTTATTTGTTTTAATGACCTCTGCATGGTCTGTATCAACCTTTTTTCTTGTAATTTCCTCTTTATCCTTTCTCTCTGTAATACCGATTTTCTGTGCTGTAGTGAATCGTCTTTCACCTTTTATGTAAAGAAATTTCAGGTTTCGTTGATGTTCAAGTCCTTGAGCAAACTTCATCAGCTCCCTTTGAAATTAATTTGCCCTTTTGAAATTGCAAATTTTCTGTTATTTTTGTTTTATTTACTTCCCCATGCAATTCAAACTATTCTTTTCCTTTTACCCTACTCAAAGATGCATTTATGGACTATGTTCTTTGCCATTATTTAGCAAGAAAAAGGCTAAATTAACATTGCCTTTGGATGATTCAATCATCATGTCAATAAAAACCCCCTGCTGGCTCTCACTGCCAGGAATACCCCGAAGCCACTGTTGCTGGTAGCATTTGTTCTTCCATCTACACTTAAAAATGGAAAAATCCACACACCACCACCTATCCTTGGTAGCCTTTATCTCTCTAATAGTTTCCAAAAATCTTTGCCTGCAACTATAATGTTACCGGACAATTGGAAACTGATTGATGGTACCAGTGGGAAATATTCTTTGTGCTCTGATGAGAATGCGGAGAGATGCTTAGGCCATTTGATGGATTTCTAGGCCATTTGAAATGAATTATGGGCAAAAAAGCAGCATTACTTCTGTGTTCTGCATTGTCAAGATACAAGCTGGGGGGTAGAAAGCCAGAAGGGCGGTGGTGGGGGCTGCGTGGATGATAAATTAAAAGGACTCTCTGCAGGGTAGTTTAAACTGGTAAGCACCTACAGATGATGTGCTTTGAGGGAGTAAACCCACTGCTTCTTCTCCTCTTTAGCATTATGGGTGCTCTGAACTGTTCTGATGAGGTTTCTCCAAGACAGACCCACAGGAGTGAGTCATGCTGCATGTAAAACACTCCATTGTTCAACTTGTTTAAGGTACAAGAGGTTTGAAGCAGCAGGCTGGGGCATATAGAACCAAAGCGCAGATTTACATCAATGCCACTAAGCATGAGCCTGCCTTCACTTGGAGTGCATGGCCAAAGTCTTGCTGAAATCATGTAATAGAAAATTACATAATTAGGAAATTAATCCTCCTCACTGAAAAACTTTCTCAAGAAGCTGCCACAGACCTCCTGGTGCCTGAAGGATCAGTTTACTTCCAATGGGACTTAGGCAGCCCCATCACCACCATGCCCTGGGAAATGTCTTCCTTAGGGCTTTGCTGGCTGAAGCAACAGTGTGTTGTGCTACCCTGTCAGCAGAGGTGTCCCAAGAGCTGCTTTCCCAATGGCCTGTGACTGAGCAGAAGCTGCTGGACTCAGCCTCCCACCCTGTCCCTGCATCGCTGCCATCTGCTCCCTGCCATCCCACTGCCTCCCTGCTCCTCCCTGAGGCTGCCCAGGAGCTCCTGGGTGGATACAGAGGTACAGAGCAGATCAAACAGGTCTTGTGTGTGATGGCATCTACGTCAGCCACAGCATGGTGACCACCAGTGCATGGGCTCGAACATGCTATGTCCCCTGTCTCAGATGGGGCTTTGCTTCAGCCTTGCTTTATTGCCACAATTCCTCATCCAGCTGAGGTCCTGCTGCTGCCTCATCCCGGTTTTCAGCCTATGGTCAGGGATTATGTGTTTTTAGAGGCTTATGGACTAATGAACCTCCTGGACCTTCTAATTCCATTTCATGGGTGTGATGGAGCCATTTATTTTCCACTGAAACACACTTACTGCACAGTACAGGAGCAGGACTGCACAGAGCCCTCAGCCACAAACAGTGTCAGATCTTGCACTCCAGAATGGGCTCTTTTGTGACACTGAAATACACACATGTATAAAAAGAATAAATGCATCCTAGTGTAATGAGTGAGTGAAGCACAACGTCAGCAAAAAGACAATACAGGCTTTGATTTGCATCAACGGGAGACACAGAAGTAGTTGTCTGCAGTAGGCAGATCATAACTCACGTTGGAGTAAATAACACAGATATTGTTCTGACCTTGTGTGGAGTTTTGCTGCTTCAGTAAAAAGTCTGATTGCTGCTGACCATTTGTTTCAAAGGGGAATATGATGTGTAGAAGGACGTTTTTTGGAGTAGAGGATGAATTCATGGTCTTCTTCATTCTTAATGTTGCAGGCAGCATGATATTTAAAAGACTTAAGATAGAACTCTTGTTACCTCCACTCTGCAGCAGATGAGAGAGTGATTTTTTCTGGAGCATTTGGTCGTGAGCATGAATCCTCTCATGCTGGGTGCTCTATGGAAAGTGAGTGTGTGCCCATCCTTAGAGGGTCATTGCATGTGCCAAGACCCAGTGGAGGACAGAGACTTGCAGGGGAGCACAGAAAAAGTGACAGTTCTGCCTGGCTGAATAGCAGTGGCCATGGCACCATCAAAACCATCAACACATTGGAGAAAACAACTCCCTTTTTGATGTTCCCTCCCAGATCAGTTTGATGTTTCAAGATAGGGAGGTCCTGTGACAATCCTGAGCCCAACAGAGAGATCTGGGATCACCCAGTGATCTAGCAAGTGTGCTTGGATCCTACATCGCTTTGCCCCTGAGGATCGCTAACCACGCAGCCTGGTACCCACCCAGCTTTGGGAAGCAGGGATGTCACCAAAGACCACAGCTTCTTGCTGGTGATCCACCCATTCACAAGGCAGACCCCTGAAAGAGGGAATGCTGGTGCATTGGCATGATCTGGAAAGCAGCTAAACCTGTGCTTCATTGCTCCCCTCCTCGTCTGCTTCCTGCCCCAGTCCATGGGTGCAGCACAGCAGCTCTCCCCTCAACCTCCTCCCACTGACTGAATGTAGAGATATAAACTTCCTCATGGCAGAAGAAGGAGCTATTTTGACCGTCTCAACTAGTTCAGAAAGAGCAGGATTGCTCCTCTATTTCCCTATTTCAGTCTCTGTCTGAGTACAGGGGAAGTAGCTGGTAGTTCTCCCCTGAAAATGCTCTTATGAACCCCTCAGCTGTGTGGGACCATCGCTTTCTACATACATGGGTGCTCCAGCATATGTGAAAGTGTGCATAGAATTGGAGGGGTTGTGAGTGAACATCTTGAGGAGAATCGGTTTGGTCCCACCAGCTCCGAGCTGCACCATCCCTAAAGCCCCAGAAATTAAGATGTTCAATGGAGGCAAAAGAGAGCAGCTCAAGGGCTGCTTCACTGGGTACATTACCCCCTTCCCTTGACTTCATATGGACTTCCTATGGACAGCACACTCTGCCTGGGATTAATTTGGGAAAGTGGTAGCACATGTTCAGCAGCTTTCTCTTACATCTTTCAGTTATCCAATAGGAGTCTGGAGAGCTGTTGACTCGTGGGATAATGAATGACGCCACTGAAAACAGTAGATCAGGTTCACGACCATGTAAGGAACCCGAATGTGCAAAGAGCATGGAACCTGATGAGGCGCATCTGTGAGTCCTGAGGGATGTTTCATCCCTGGCAGTGTTCAGAGCCAGGTTGGATGGGGCTTGGAGCAACCTGATCTAGTGGAAGGTGTCCCTGCCCATGGCAGGGGTTGGAACTGGATGAGCTTTAAGGTCCTTTCCAACCCAAACCATTCTATAATTGCTAAGGTGGGGGGAGATCCAACCATCCTCCTGTGCTGCCCCTAATAACCATTAATAGTGACAGCCTGAGGCAGAAAATCAGAAGAGGGCAAGCAAGTCGGATTAATCCTCAAAATACTGAAGAAGAGACAACGTCCATTACCCAGAGTAAACCAGCGCCATCTTTTGTTGTTCAAAAAGGATGGATTCTGCTTTGAAGCACCAGAAAATGACTGGAAATGAACCAGCTAAACCTGGTTTAGCTATTCCTGCGCTTCCTGTTGGTGGTACAAGAAAATAAGACCGACATCTCATTCCACTTGGGCTTCTGAACACCTGAAGTGTAACACATCCTAGGTGCCATTTAATTAGGCTCATTTCCACTAAATTACTTAGTCATTTAGTGGAAATATTAGGGAGAAGTGAAAAACAGGGAGAAAAATAAAAAATTATTTGGTGTGTGGAATTTTTGGATGAAAACTGGAACTTTTTAAGTTCATGTGAAATTGGATGCCTCAAGCTCTTGAGTCTCTTCTCAGCTGCCTCCCTTGGGCTGCATCACCTACAGGACATGAAGGATTTTCCTATCACTGCACCAGAGCATACACTCAAAGTGCTTATTGGAAGCTCAGCTTATAGAGGAAACCAAGGGCCAATTGGCAATCAAAGTGAACCAATCCTAATGGATCAAGTTGTCATTTCTAAATTGAAATCATTGGGCTTTGTATCAGAATTGTTTGTTTTGCAGGCACTGTTTTTAAGGAAAAAATAGCATTAAGCAGGCATTTTCACCTAAACAGAAAGCTTCTGTTTAGGTGAAAATACAAATTTTCTTTGGAAAAAGTATTTGATTGGATAAAAGAAGGGGTGGCATGTCATCATAAACCCTTAGTCCTCAGCACACTCCCTAAGCAAGCCAGTTTTACTGAAGTGGTCCATCAAGGGGAAAAAACCTTTCTTCATTGTTTCTGAAAGGACAGTCATTATGAGGTCAGACAGAAATCAGGCCTTTCCCACTTCAGTTATACTGGATTCCTACACCTTAGGATGCATTTGCGGTTTGAGCAGGTACCCATAACAGCACATGCCCCATTCACAAGAAACAGACTGCCCCATAGCCCAGCTAAGGGGTTTATGAAGTGTCCAGCATCACAAAGTGCCCACGTACCATAAGCTTGGGAATTGCCCCCATTTTCTTTCTGTTGCTTAAAGGAACACCCAAGGGGAGGTGCTGCATGGGGCACAAGCAAGTCTGCAGGGCTGCAGGCAGGGCTGCCCGGAGGAGGTGGCATGAGATGGCAGGAGGTGGCAGGAGAGGGGGACACATGGCCAAAGACAGTTATGTTGCTTATGCAAGACCTTAAATCCCCTCCCAGACATTAGCTTTTTAGGTCCAGAGATCTGTGGATGGGGTCTCTGCCCACATTTACTGGTTTTAGCTCTTCTTGCAGCATGGAACACAGTACCTCAGGAAGTCCAAGGCACCAGCAGTGAGGGCAAGGGGGGAAGAAGTCAGTGGGATGCAGTGAGGTGCTAAAAAATCAGGGTGCAAGAGATGGGATTGAGAAATAACAGCCTCTGGGTGGAAAGTGACAACAAAATGACCCCACTGAAGCTCAGAAGGCCCGGGGTCCCACGCAGTGCCAGCTTTTCAACCTAAACCTCTGCTCCTGGTGCAGCATCGCACGGGGATGTAAGCTCCTTAGGTGTAAGCTCTTTGGTGGAGCCGGGGCCAGTGCTTGGCCCCTGGCACAGCGGTGAGTTGAGGCACCAGCAGTGTGGCTGTGCCAGACCTGCATGTGGGCACAGGCAGTTTTAGGGTTTGTTCTGTGAAAGCACCAGTTTGCTGGTGTTAGCAGGTTCATCAGGGACTGCTGCAATAGGACAAGTGGTAATGGGTTCAGACTTGAATGGGGGAAGTTTAGATTGGATATAAGGAAGAAGTTCTTTACTGTGAGGGTGGTGAGGCACTGGAATGGGTTGCCCAGGGAAGTTGTGAATGCTCCATCCCTGGCGGTGTTCAAGGCCCGGTCGGACGAAGCCTTGTGTGGGATGGTTTAGTGTGAGGTGTCCCTGCCCATGGCAGGGGGGCTGGAACTGGATGATCTTGAGGTCCTTTCCAACCCTAACCATTCTATGATTCAATGATTGTATGTTGTGTTCCATGAGGACATGAAGGCAGCGGCAAGTGCCCACCCATGAGAAGTGTGTGCCCTGTGCCAATCCTTGAGCCTCCATCGCCCTCCATCACATCCACACTATTTGCTGTCTCAAACAAGCAAAGTCAAAGTCCTTCATGTAAATGTGATCTTACACTTGGTGAATCCCATCAAGACAAGCAGAAACACTGTGTCTCAAACAAGAGCACAACAACAAAAAGCACATTATTATGCCTAAACTTTTTTTTCCTTTTTTCCTTTTCTTTTTTGTTCTGGGCTGTTTCCCCATCACCTTCAGTTGAACTCGCCCTCCATTCGCACGCTGAGAGACCCAGCTAATCAGCAATGTTTGCAAAGCTTTCTTAGCTCCCAACAAACGCCGCTTCTTTGCTGTGTTTGTCAGCGTGGCGGAGCGATTATTGCCGAGATCCGAGATGTGATTACCCGTTCTGTGGAGGAGGGGGGCGGGTAGTCAGGGAGATAATGTAATAATGAAATCCATTGTCACGAATAAATCTGTAGGAGCATTTAGATGTTTTTCCCCTTTTTCTGACCCACTTGGTCCTCACGTGTCTGGCTGCACCAAGAGGGCTTGTTGACCCTGTGGGAAGGTAACACAAGGGTGGTGAACAGACCACAGGCTTGGTGAGTGGGATGAATCTTGCCTATTTTACCCAGTAAAAGGAAATCAAAATGAAAATCTATTCTGTTTGGGGCCAGTGTGCATGAAATGCTTCAGTGGTAAAACCAAACCCTACTTTCCACCCTCTCACAGGGTGACCTGGGCATCCCCACACTGGCAGTGGGAGAATGAGCTGTAGGGTGAGAGGAGTAAAGTATTTGTCCCTTCATCCTCATATAGAGCCCAAAGTGATCCAAGGTCCCCTGTGTCCACAGTACTGGTGCGCTGCGTACACAATGCTCACTCCAGCTGCAGCCACGGGTACCTTCCTTATGCAGCGCCAGATTTCCATCTGTTGAAAGAAAATGGACTTCTTTCTGTGCTGAATCTCTTCACTTCTGCCCTTATTATTTCCAGATTGCTTTTATTTTAGGTACTTCTCCTATTCTGCCCTTACTTCCCTAGTGTGTCATACTTTTTTCTTCGTGTTTACTCCACTTCGTATTTTTAGCCTGGTTTCCTAAGGAAATGATGCACAAGCCGTTGTGGTGCCTGTGGCTCTATCTATGTCCTTTTCTTCCCTAACATCAAATAAACCCCAGAATACTGGTCCACTCTAGCTGCATCTGGTGGAGGAGAAAAGATTTCAAGATACTTCAGCAGACAGGATCCCTGTGCTGCTGGAGGAGAGTGCATTGCCTTCACCATCTCTCCCTGCTTCCCTGTCAAAGTGCTGCTCAGCTGTGGCTGCAGCCTCAGGAGGAAAGACCTTGCTCCTGGACCTAGATCTACCCCTTTCTCCATCAACCACACGAAGCAAGACCCAGTGTTAGGTGCCTCCTGGGGGTGGCTAAGGCGGGCTGGAGTTGTGGCACCTCAGCATCCCCATCCCACTGGCCTTGGAGACACAGGCAGAAGCCAAAAGGCTTGTGTCCTTATAGACAGCACAAGAAAGGAAAGGAAAGGGAGCGTTTATGAAGGAGCGCTTGCAGGGCCGGAGCAGCGGCAGCCGCTGTTTTCCTGGGGGTGGCCGGTGGGTGGAGAAGCAGAAAGGAACAAACAAGGCTTCCAGATGAGTTCATCGCCTCTCAGATTGTGCTCATTGAAACACATCTGTGTTTCCAGGGCTGCGCGCAGCAAAAACCGCCTTAGTCAGCTCTTGTTTTCAGTTCTGTGCGTTGGCTATTTGTATGGTTCCTTTTCTCCCCGCTTCAAATCAGATCCTCTGGTGTATAAGGGCTCAGTTCAACCAGAGCTTTATCCAGAAAGCTGCTCCCAACACTTCCTAATCTCATAAACAAGAAAGAAATGACTTAATACTCCGGAACAGAACCTGTTTTGTTCTGCAGCAACGGCACTCTCAAGGAGGCACCTTGCCCACACGAGTGCCTATCGAGGGGCTGCAGACAGCTGACAGCGGAACGGCATGATCTAATCCTGGTCAGTTATATTGTATTGCAAAATGGCACACAGGAGTGATTACTGTGTTTGTGTAGCACCACGGGGCGCCCAGCTAGCATTTGGTAGGGAGCTGATTAAATCACTGAGATGTAATTGAAGGGTTTGATTGCATTCCACCTCCAGCCATCAGCATCCGCAGCGTTTGTGTTGTCAGCTGGTTTAAAGGTTGGCGCATCCCTGGGTCCAGCAGCCCAAGGTGATGCTGCCCACAGGTCATCACAGGCCTGGCTGTAGCAATCTGTATCTTGCCAGCCTGGAGATGCCTGTGCTGAGGAGCACTTCATTGCCTACATGTCACCGTTACAGGTTTCATGGCAAGACTCATGGTAGCAGATGCTAATCTTAAGGTCATGGCTGTAAGAGCCAAGTACATGCATAAGGATCTCAGGTTTTGCGTAGCAAATCCTTTAGTTTCCAGTTTGTCAGGGAGAGCTCCAAAACCTCCTTCACTGCGAAAGCTCAGGGTCCCAAGAACAAATACAGAAATGACGTTTTCCACATCAAATTCACCCACATCAAGTATTTTTATCCCCAGAGCCTTCAGCTGATCATATACATTTTCTGACTGTTTCACCCACAATAAGGATGCTAATTCTTTTCCAGGGGTTGCTGATGCAGTGCTTCACAATTAACAGCACTAGCCCAGTGCTGCCTTCGTTAAACTGAAACCATCGACTTCACTCAGTCTGGTCCCCAGAGCTATTCAGGTACCAAATTCCTGCAGCAATCAATATTCCCTGTGATTTCTCTGTGCCGTCAAGGAAGTTCATTGCCCTTGGTGGTGGCCATCAGGACAAGCTGGTTTCCCGGAGGTGCTGCTCATGATAGCAATGAGGGAAAGGAGAACTCCTTCAGCAGACGAGAAGCTGCAGAGCACACAGCAGGAGCATTGCCCCGCAGACATCCATTAACATTCAGAAAACAAATGTTGACTCATTCGTGTTTGTGAGCTTTCCTTTTTATCCTCTCCAAACATCCCAGCTGCACAGCAGAGTGTGTGTGAGTACTTGAGGAGAATTATCTCTAACCACAACCAATCCCCTAGATAAGATGTATTCTGCTATTACTCAATGTTGGAAAGCTTACGTCGCCATCCAGCAAAGGAGCTGCAGCAACAGGGTGCATGGGCAGAAATAGCTGCCCAGAGTGAGCACAGGCATCTGGACCCCCACCTTCTCACCAGTTTGTCTGTGGGCTATCCTTACAGGTGAAACCATCTGTGATGAGAAACAGCCCTGGTCCACACATGCTTAGCACCACGTTGGTTGCATCTGCAGAGCAGCACATATGGTGACCCTGGGCAGGCTGCAGAGCATCACTTCAGCTACATGGAAAACAAGAAAGTGAAGAAATGATAGACTTCTTTTTCCCCGTATCACTTCCATTTGAGAATCGCACACTGTGCCCAGTCACGGGGAGTGAACTCAACACATACGAAGCAGTTATAACATGATTTATCCCAGTGCTAGGAGACTTTCTGTTGTGCTACAACTCTATTACCTAAGCCTGCTGGAGAGGTCTGCCCCAGAAGAGAGGACTTTTCAGCATCGACAGACCTTCCAGCAAGCTCTAAGGGCAATGCTGCGCAAGTTAACTGCACGATAGAATCACACAAAGCAGGGCTGGAACAGACCTTGGGTGTTTGGCAACTGCATTGCCTTGCCCATGGGCAGGATCATCTCCCAAGCCATTGCTGATACGGCTTTGGCCAACGTGTTTGCAAAGGTTCTAATGCTGGAAAATGCTCAGGCTCACCAGGAAATCTGTTACCAGGCTCATCTTCACTGTTAGAAAAGCCTAAACTAAAACTTCTCTGTAATTTCATTCAGTCCCTGCATGTGTCTTCTGTCTTCTACAGACACGGTAAAGACTTTGGTACGTCCTTCACTGCAGTGTGAGGCTGTGATCCACCCACATTTCTCTTATCTAGACCAAATAAACTCAGCAGTAACATTTCTGGGGTGGTCTTGAGGGACAATCTCATCAAATCCAACAGGAACAGTGTGAAAAATCCCTCGAGAACAACACTGAAATCATGTAATCACAGAACCATAGAATGGTTTGGGTTGGAAGGGGCCTTAAAGATCATCTCATTCCAACCCCTCTGCCACGGACGGGGACACCTTCCACTAGACCAGGTTGCTCCAAGCCCCATTCAGCCTGGCCTTGAACACTGCCAGGGATGGGGCAGCCACAGATTGCGTACTGAATGTTATCAGCAATGGAATGTCCTGATGGTCAACTTGGACATCGACTCGGCATGGCAAGAACTAGAGGAAAAAACAGTAAACATAATGTAGTTGAGGGAAAGGGGGAGGTCACTACCACATAGACTTTTACTATTAACAGCAGTAGGAGTTGTCTAGTGGGATGTTTTGAGATAGGATTGAAGAGTTCAGATAAGAAGAAAACACGGAAAGACCAACGGGAAGAAAGAGAAGCAGATAAAGTATTTTTTTCCTGCATACAAGGGATTACACAGTTTACACAGGCACAGTGCATTAGCCTTATTCTTAATAGGAGGGGCTTCCCTGAAAAGAGATAGAGGGAAACTTCACTGAGCCCCCATCTAAAACAAAATGAACATCTCATAGAGAAGAAATTCGAGGTAACTTGACTGTAAGTGCCCAGATGTGGCCCTTGGTTACAATATTGGCCTGGCAGCAGTCCCACTCACTGAGTCAGTGAACTTCCCTTGACTCCTCCAGTGGGTGTTTTCCATGACTAAGGACAGTTGGCATTGACCCAGGCTGCTAAGCCCCCGGGAGCTGGCTCTGCCAGCCCTATCCAGAGTGCACCTTACGTCTCACACATTTCTGTTCCCAGCAACCGATGTCTTGACCCCAGGAGGGAAAGGGCTCACTGGATTTTGTGCATCCCAGGGTATCCCTCCCAGCTCTGCTCCTCCGGCAGCTCAGGGGCTCCAGGCTTAGTCTGTCTTGGGATGCAGTGGAAGACTTGAGATGCAGCACTTGGGATGCCATGTTAATCTGCATATATGGGGAAGTGTGGGAGTCCCCATCTGGATCAGACAACGGGTTGAGTGCTGTCCCCTGTGCACTGGGAAGGAAACAATGGCAGAGTCTGCCCCAGTGCCCATCTCAGCCTCTTTGGAGGCACAGTTTAGGCCAGAAGGCCCTGGCGCAGCCTGCAAACCCTGCCTGGAACAGACAAAACCGCGAGCAGATTGTTTGTGGATCAGTGCCTTCCTTCCCACACAGACGTATGCTGGAGGAGAAAAACAAGATGCCTCTCTGCAAGGTCTCATACAGCCTCCGGCACTCTTGCCATTGAACTATGAAAGCCCAGACCTTAAAGGTGATCTCTGCTGTCCTCTCCAAAGGACGGCTTTATTCCAAGCGCAGAAGAGACTGCACTGTGCAAAGGGGTGTTGGGTGCTACCCAGCTGAGGAATGGGGTGAGTGGAAAAAGCAAGAGGTGTGGAAAGTGACTTACACAGATAGGAGTTTCTATGAGGTTTAGAGAAAGCTAACAGCATGTATCAGAGCTCTGCAAGGGGGACTCCTCTGTGTGGGGAGAGTGAGGGCATCTCTTCCACAGGGCCATTGAATCATAGAACCATTTAGGTTGGAAAAGACTTTCAAAATCATTGAGTCCAGCCATTAAGCCAGCACTGCCAAGCCCACCACTAAACCATGTCCCAGAGTGCCACATCTACACATCTTTAAATGCTTCCAGGGATGGTGACTCAACCACTTCCTTCAGCAGCCTGTTCCAACACTTGACAACCCTTTCTTAGCATCCAATCTAAACATCTCCTGTTGCAGCTTGAGGCCATTTCCTCTTCACCCACTTCTTCAGGGATTCACACTCCCTTGCCTTGTCAGGATCAAAATACTTGATTGAACTCATGTCTGTCTTGTGGAACAGCCGGGTATGCTACACGTTGGCTAACGGGATCTTCACTGACTTGTGGCGCCTTCCAGGCAGGACTTCTGTCTCTCAAAAAGTAATAACAGTAATAAGAGATCTGCCTAAAGAGTTGTGTTTGATCTCAGCTTCATCCCTACCGCTGACCATCACAAAACTGCAGTGCAGTGTGAACACAAGGCAGGGGAAGGAGTGTAGGGGTAAAAAGAAACAGTCCCATTGCTGCCCGTTCCCTAGGAATCCTGTAACTGGAGTCAGCAGAAGACTTGGGTTTGACAGACCTGTCCCACACGGCTTGGCCCAGCACGGGACTGTCTCTGTGGACTTACACAGCCCCTGTGGAAGTTGAGCACCACCTTTAATCACTAGGAGAGCATTATCTTTGGAGAAGAGCAAGAAATGAAGCACAAAGGGGCTAAATGGTGCAGGAAGGGACTGAATTTCGCTCTCCCGGGTTGAAAATTAGCACTTTCCCATCAAACCGCCCTTCCTCTCCTGGGTTTCTTGCCGAGGTTCTTTAATTCCTCTCCAAGTTCTCGCCCAGCTCCATGACTGCAGAATACCCCTGGAGGAATGGTAACTGAGCAGCTCTCCCAGCCAGCCTGACCTCAGCCCTTCTCCAGGCCAGCTCATCTGCTTCTGGAGGGGCTGCCAGCTGGCGAGCACAGGGCTCCCTCACACGAGCTGGCACAACCCAAGGGGTGAATCAGCCCGCTGAGGAGCTCGCAGCAAGGATAAACAGCTCTGGGGCTGGAGGAAGCTAAATGGCTGGAAATTGATGGGAAAGGAACTGCAGGAAAGCAGCCTTGCAGCTCTACTGTACATCTGCTGAGCCTCAGACACGTACTGCAGTGATCGCTGGAAGCACTCTGGGTGATAGTGATGTTATTGCAGATGATAAGGGCCAGATAAAATAGATGAAGATAGAGCAAAAAGTATCTAGATTGGTTGAAAACTGTTTTAACAGAGCTAAAGAACTGTCGGAGGAGGATGGGCCAAAGACCAAGTTCTCCGTCACCGGTTTGTGTCTGAGTTGCTCTCTGGGCATGATAAAATGGTGTAAGACCATTGAAACATAAACAGGCACAAAGCAGTTCCTTGTTCTCAGGAAACTGGAGGTCAGGGGCTTCAATCAAACCAGTTTTCAGCTCTCAGTGTTTTTTATTGTGTTTCCCTCTGGGAATGGCAAGCACAAGGAAGGTGTCCTGGACTTGTGTGGGACACACGTGGTTTTTTACACGACCAAGAAAAAAAAAGAAGAAATGAAAGCAGAACAAATTCATGGAAAAATAAAAAAGGACAGTGGGGAGAAAGGAGTTGCTCTTATCTGCCACTTGCTGCTGCCTTCTGGTTTCATTACTGAAGTGTTGCATGTCTGCCACATCCACTGACACCAGCAGGCACTGGGCAACCAGATCTGTGCGTTTCCACCGGGGAGTTAAAGGAGCAGGGACAGCATCAACCCCTGCAGCTCATTCTGGACACCATTCATCAATGCGCTGCTGCTCGTGCTGCTAAACTGCTTCCCCTCTGCAGGTCACTGCCTGGATCAGGGAGGAGACAGTTGAAGGGCATTTCACATACGAGCGGGGCTTGTACTGGGTGCTGTGCACCAGTTACCCAACATAGGAACAACTCAGCACAGCTGCAGCAGGCCCTGAAGGAGTCTCTGCTGCTGGGTTTGTGCTCCTTAGAGAGCACATGCAAAGCAAATACACAGAAAGCAAGCCTCATTTGCCCTGCTTCCAAATCACATCAGGAGCCATGCTTCGCCTTTGCTCCATGGTATTGTACAGCTACCCGCAAGAAGGGCAAACCAAAGCACCAGCAGACCAAAATTAAAGGGAAACCTAAGAGGAGATGCAAAGAGCTGGTGGTTGGTGTCTCCCTACAGGGACACTCCTTATGCTACCCATGACACCTCGCAAGGTCTTGCCGAGAGCACTGGTTCATTGGAGGGATGGACAGGGCTTCTCCCAGCACGCTCCACCACTGCAGAAGGTGGGAAGTGAGTGCCTGGATTAAAGACCTTCTGCCGGCAGGAGTTCAGGGTACATGGGTGGGATAAGAGTGGGGTCAATCTTCCATCCTGGGGCTCTGACACCAGCAGCCCATTTCTGCAATGCTTCCACCAACTCCTTGGTGGCTTTGCTTGGCATCTGCAAAGCTGCAAGTCTGGGAAGTGTCAAGATCTCTTCTAACCTGAGGGAAATCAATTGGAGCCTTTTTCTTCCCTTGCTCTGCGACAGCACAAATGCAGGACAGGGAGGACACATCTTTCACAGGGAACGTTGCACCACTGAATCACCACCGTGATATTCAAATGTGGAAGTGCATCTGCTCCAGTGCCCAGCAAACCCAGTGGCAAATCAGGTATAAGGGAGGCAAGGGGAGGAAAGGGACTGAATTTACAGTCTCAGGAACAGATTTGTCTGGGCCAGGCAGTGGCATCCTAACATAACGCGTTTCTACATCCTCCCCCTTGCTATAATTAATTTTTAATCATTCAAGCAAGTTCCCACATATCCTGTAAATCTCTTTTCGCAGATTTTGCTTTTAATGAAACCCTCGCTTGCTTTCAAAAGAAAGTTGGTTTAGGGTGTGTCGGAGTTTGTTCATAATGCGTTTTGTTCACAGTAAACAGCATTTCCTTTTATTCCCATCCAGGGATGGTATTCAGACATCTGCACTCCACAGAAAACAGTGACTCTGGACTTACTGCTGAGTTGCAGTGAAGTCACTGGCTAAGTTTGCTTTTATCCCAGTGGTGCAGGTTTTAGCCTTCTAAATGCATTAACTCCTTCTCACTCTGAGTTTTATCCTCCTTCCAGTCTCCTTCTTAGTCCAAGTAAATAGAACTGCATCCAATAAACGAATTCATTTAAATAGGCGTATTGCAAAAGCGTTCTGCTGTGTCAGCACCAGCACCTTTGGACCTCTTTCTGGATGGTATCTGCTATACGGTAACAAGGGCAACGCTCACTCCCCTCCATTGTCCTGCACCCTGGAGACTCATCACCTGCCTCAAATCAACCCATCTATCCCCATCTCAGCTTTGCGGCAGAAAACCACAGAAAATGTTTTTCTTGTTGTTACTTCTTGGCACGGGTTTTTGTATTTATTCCGGGCCAGGATAGTGGGGTGAAGCACTGCAAAATCCAAGTCCCAAATTCTCCCTTCCAGAAATCAACCACATCAAAAGCTCTGGAGGCAAAGGCAGTCTCTTAGCTGATACTTTTCCTCGTACAACAGCAAAAGATTTAATTAGTATTAAAGGCAGACTTGAACTCTGCTGCAAAGCTAAAACAGAGCTCCCTGGCCCCATGTTCTGCTGGAGCTCTGGCCTTGTTTTTCTGTGAATTTAGACAAAAAATATAAGCCCACATTTCCCAGCCACGATCACATTTTGTGGCTGTGGACCATGCCTGTGAAATATGAACTTCTGCCTGTCCTCACGTCTGTGCTTGGTTCATACCCACTTCTCCTGGTAGCCTGGAGTTTGCTTTGAAAGCCTCATTAAATGGCTTGGATCACCTGCATAAAGCTGTTCAGTGGCACCTCCACAGGTGAGGGAGACTGCAACGGCTGTGGCTCTCCCCTGCACAGGTAGTTAAAGTGGTGCAAAGTTGACTCTCAGCAATCTCAGCCTGTTGGGGTTCAGCAAAGGGATGGTGAGGATGATGCTGAAGTTAGTCACGCACCCGGTACTTCTCTTCTGCAGATCTCAACGTGTTCAACAGAGGCAGATAAGCACGGTTATCTCCCGCACACAGAGAGGGGAAATTAAGAGAGAAAGGTCATATTGTCCCAAGGGTTTCATTCACCCAGGTGGTCTTACCTCCATTGAGGTGAAATCCCCTACCTTAACACCCACCGTGATCATGGGATGACATCCCTACAAGCAGCATGAGCCTGCTTCAGGAGGACCGTGTCTGTCTCCACCTGAAGAAGACCTGAACAAGTCCCTCTCCTTGTAGCCTCCATGCGGGAGCTGCCTGGGGATGACTTGCTCTACATTTATGTGCAAGGCTTTTTCTCTCTGTTCCTGTTTGGGCCGCTCAACACCAAGGGAAGTGCTTGAGTGTGGAGCTGCATCAGCAGTGCCCCAGCACTGGCTGACAGAAACCTCCTTCCCATGGGAGGTATACAAAAGCGTAAGCAGCCTGCAGACCCACAGCTGGTGGTTACATCTCCCTCATAATTGACCCATGCAACATGTTTTGGCCCCAGGCCAGTTGAGGAGCTGCCCCTGCATTTGAGGATGAAGGGTGCAGGGTGCCTGGGATGCTGTCTCACTCAGTAACAAACATCTCTGCTGAGACGGAATACAAGCTCCTACTTGCCGCAGTGATTTTCAGACTTTCACCCTGGAATGATTTGCTGTGGACTTCCTGCCAATGTAACCCACCCAGATGAGGATTCAGCGGAAAAGAGAGGGTTCCTCAGAGGGACAGTGGTCATCTGGCTACAAACCAACAGCAAAGCAGAGACTAAAACCTGCCACCTTCTCACCCTCTGCTCTAAACTATGCTATCCCCAAGTCACAGAGCAAACTTCTCTTCCTTGTGCACTGAAATCTGTGCTGGTGGAGCCTTATGACAGCTGACTGGGATCACTAGTGGAGCCTGGAGTTGCAATGGGAAGATGAATTATTGCCTTAACTGTCTGAGGCAACCAAACAGGCACACAAACACAGTGGGTCCAGATCAGACTGCTTTATAGGTACAGGAGACGCTCCATCCCTTGCTTAGGAAACAGGGCAGAGGGATATCGGGCATTGCATTTCTCATTGGTATTTCTCATATCCAAATGTATATGCTACACAGCATCCACAGAGATTCATATGTGTCTGAGCATGGCTAAGAGCTGACTGGGTTTCAGACAATGTCTTTCTCCCCTTTCTCCATCTCTTTCTTCTCCATTCCTCATTACCAGCAGAAGTCTCTTCAGAAGTCTCTCTGACATTTTCATTCCTCATTACCAGCAGAAGTCTCTCCTACCAGATAGAAGTACCATCTATCCTCCATTGTTTCGTTTCCCCCCTACCCCAAGAACTAAGTGGAGCCCAGGATGCTGGAGCTAAAGCTCCCCTATGTACAACCAGCAGAAGGGATTTCTGCATTTGGAAATGTGCAGTCTGGTTCTAGGATGGGAGAAGAGACACAAATACAGGAAAGACCAGCAGAGACTGTTCCTGCAAGCAGAACTGTAGGTTGGTTGAATTTTGATGTGCCATTGCTCATACACTAATCTTCTCCAGGAACTTGTGATATCCCTTTCTGTTCCTGCAGTCCTTCCTATTTTCTCTTCGATATCACACTTCTATCCATCCTTTTCCTCTGCTCCCTGCTCTGTATACACTGCTGTTCACTTATTACTCTCTTCTGCTATATGACTTCCAGCATGCTCTTCCAGCCTGCTAGAAGGGTCATGCAGAAGGGAGCCATGTGAGCTGCACACCAGGGTTTACCAGCAGAACCAAACCTGCCACCCCCCCAGCCCCGATGGGGCTGCTCCTGCTGTAGAAGCACATACCCTGGGCTCCAAAGGGGTATTTTCTGCCTCTTTATAAGACTGTCTGGAGTGGGACCACTTCAAGTCTTACTGCAAATGAGCTACCCAAATCCCCCTCTGTGAAAGTGCCTGTCTCAGGGCTGTTGTCCTCATGATGAACTGAAGTAGAGCTTAACTCGTGTGTGAGCTGCAGATGGGAGGTAACTGCTGAGCCCATCCTGCTGCCATGTAGAGGTGCTGAGCTCCCTGCTCAAGGAGTAAGCTCCTTGACTCATCCTTTCTCTTCTTTCTCAGCCCTATTCTGGAAATGGTCCACACTTCAGCTCTCTATAATCTGTCTGCACTTAACCACTTTTCCACCTCACATCCCAGATTCTGGGCTCAGAAACAGGGCATATCTGTTTCCCCCAGCTCTTCTCTATTCCAAGACCTCCCACATCCTTTTCCTCTAGTACAGCCCATAGCAGGAACTGCAATATGGTCACAGCTTTGTGCTCCTTGCCAGAAATTTTTGCCAAAAATGAATAAAAAAACAAAACCAGAAAACCCAAACCAACCAAACCATGCTGTTTGATAAGTCTGATTTATTTAGAATCCTGAGAAGCTTGACTGAAATATTTCCACTCTCTGTTCCAGCTTGCTTCTGGAAGCCTCTTCCTCTTCTTTCTGTTGGACTGTGTTGTTGGCCATAGACAAGGAAAAGAGATGCTCGTGCTTTCCCATGGCACAGGCAGTCCAGCACAGCCACCTGGGTGCACATGCCCATCCTCCTCAAGCTGCGAGGACACCATGATCCCAACCCCTGTATCTCTTCCCCTGAGGGTTGCCTGGGAATTTTAAAGGTGATGACTTGAGGGCTCTGATCTCCATGAAGCTGGAACTGGTTTTGGCACAGCATGGGCCAGGTCACTGTTCTGTTTGAGCATGTGAATTGGTTTTTAGACATCAAGGACTACACATGAATCCCATTGGACCGTCCCATCCAGCTGCACCTTCACCGCCCGCCGCAGCAGCCCACCACCATGGTCGGCATTAAACCAGCACTGCAGGAGTGGGGACTTTCTCCTAAGGTGCATGGTGACCTGTGTCAAAGATGCAGATCAGGAGGACTGGTTTTGGCAGACCACTCTGTTAATGGGGTCTTTAAAACCTGGTCTCTTGTGCTCGATGTGAACTAAATTTCTAACAACTTCATAACTACATCACCAACAGAAGGCCTTTAGAGTAAGCACATTGCAGTTTCCTGACATTTTCGTTCCTCTATCTTGACATTTCTGAAGGGCATAAGAGGCCTAAAAACAGAAGCAGCCGGTCTCAGGGCACCCTATATTTTCAATCCCATCCTGCACTGGTAGATGGTCTTCTTATAAATATGCAGCAGCTTTCCAGCTGAGCCTCCCCTTAAAATGACCTGGTACAACTGCGTGGAGTGGGTATGGCTGGGAAGGAGAATCACAGGCAGGAAGAGCCCTGTGAGCTTTCAGGCACCCGTTTAGAAGGTGCTGATGTGCCACATTAATATTCAAGTTACCAACCCAGGCCCTGATGCTGCAAGGAGAAAAACCACTTGACTCATGCGAGCAGTTGCACAGCAATGCTTGGCAGAAGCTTCCAGCCTCCGTAAGCCATTTCCCCCACTCCTCCATCCCTCCTGCTGCTTTCTCTGAGGTGCTCTCCTGGTTCCGTAAAACCTTCCTGCGGATGATCACTTCTGTCCCAGGCAGCACGTGGGCTGAGCAATTGCTCCCAACAACTGTTATTTATCAGGAGATTTTCATACGGTGCTCTCTGCAGGGGACCGAGGCTCTTGTGAGACTTTGTTCTTCTTTTAAACAGCCAAGCAATCCCTAATAGAATTAATATAATATAATAAAATATAATGTAATATAATAAAATGGCCTCATTGGTTAGAATAACTGCGGTCTATAAATCAGTGCAGCTGTAGCAAGCTGCAGAGTTGTTCTGGTGTTTAAGAGGTTACTGGGTTCCTGTCTATCATCTGGCTGTTCTGGGCATTGTTATTATGATGTTTGCCTTGCATATCCCTGTTTGCAGTTATTTATATAATGGTTCAAGCGTAACTTGAAAGCCTGGACTTTCTGTTCTGCATGTCTGTTCTGGGCTGATTTCCACATGTGTGCAGGGGTTAATTTCAGCCAGAATGAGAAGAAAAAGAGATTTCTGGTCGTTGTTTTCTAAGGAAAAAACCCACAAATGTACTCATGTTTTGAAGCAGGGACTTAAAACGTGTCAGTGAGAACGACCTGTACATCAGGATGTGCCCTTGGCTTCATGCGTGGAAATCCACCCTCGCTGAGTTGTCCAAACTGTGCCTTGTGAATTGCAGCTTGCACTAGTGAAGGAACACAACGGACATCCCCATGGGGTTTCTCTGAGTTGGCCGAGCTGCCACCTCCCTCAGCAGTCACAGCAAACCAGCCTGGCCAGCCCCAGACTCCTGACCCAGGAGAGGCTGGACCAATTTCATTCCATCACAGAGGGCACGGGGTGAGGTGAAGCAATGGAGAGGATGAGGAAAGACAGAAAAGCAGCCTTTAAGTTGATGGACCTCTGCCCTGAGTACAGCTACAGAAAAATCACGGAAGGTTTTCTCTTTCAGGGAGAAGATTAATGGAGGGTGAGTGCTGGGTCAGTTATGTCACCATGTGCAGTTCCTTGAGTGTGGCAATCCGCACCTGAGCGTGTATGGCATGGAGATGGAAACCTCATCCACATAAAGAAACCCACAGTGGGAACCTTGGTATTCTCTCTCACATTATCACCAGCTCTGACTTGTGCAGCAGAATTCACATTATAGCACCTGCAAGCAAATTAGCTGAGAGATTAGTAGAATAAGAGATGGGAAAAAAAGAAGAAATCCCATTAAGAGGCCCATGGAGCTGTAATTGGCTTCAGCAAGGCAGCAGTCCCTAATGAGCAAGGAGAGCCGTGGACAGATTTGTGTTTTGCACTCATAGAGCAGATTGCATACCAGGGCTGAAAATGACTGATGATACTTGGTAAAACAAAGCACAGAGAGATTAAAACAGTCTTCCAAAGGGCTCTGAGTGTGTTAGCAACAGTACCAGGGAAAGGCCCCAAGCTTCCTTCCAGCTCACCCCTCAGACAAGCTCTCTAGGTTGCCTTACACCCAACAACACCAACAAGCATCCAAAGGGTGCACGAGCTGGCTGAGCATGATGCTCTGTGGGTGGGCACATTGGCAGGACTGGTCCCTGAGACTCCATATTGGCAAACAAGCTCTTCTGGTGTGTAAGTTATCTCACCCTTGTGCTTGACATAGGGGGGTTCTTACCCTGAAAATGTGGGCTTCTCTTAAATAAAAATATCAGTAACAGATTTTCTCTCTTAGCAATCCCTGCACCAGTTAGCTGCTAACATGGCAACCATTGCCAAGGTCAGAGATCTGAAGTGTTTGGGTTACATTTGCCTATGAGGGTATAAAACCTCTTTGCTGAAAAATTATTGTTCCTTATGCAGTGTCTTATGAACAGTGTCAGAAGTCCCTCCTTGTACTCCAGGTAAACAGACAAACATCTTTGACTCCTACCGAGAGGCATGTTTTCCAGACCTCTGGTCATGCCTGTGGTTCTTTGAGTTCTCTCCAACTTCTAATGCTACAAGATGAAAGGAGGACCCCAGACCTGGCATGCTGTTCCAGGAATAACCAGATGTCTGCAGATGCAGAAGGAACATAACCTCCCTAATCTTAGCTGAGACCCCTTTGCTTCTTCAGCCAAGCACTAATGAGGGCTGGCTGGGCATCTCATGGAAGCAGGATATCAGCTGGTCATCCCTGCCATGATTTCTCTGTGCCTTTGTGCATGTCTGTGCTTCTCAGAAGGGCAACCACATATTCTAAGTATGACGGAACGGTTGGCCACCTTCAGACGTGAGCTCACCTTCAGCTCTCTTGGACGTCCCATTTGTTTATGCCCAGCTTCCATACAGTTTAGGTCAACTTTGGATTGTCTTTGTGCAGATTGTCCTGTTCATTTCTCACCTCTCCCACTGCTGTTCTGTCACCTGGAAATGTTGCCAGCAATCTGATTTCTTCTTCAAACCAGTGACAAAATGTCCCTGAGGAATGGATCTTTCCCAGATTCACCTGTTCAACAGTGAGTCTCCACTTATCTTCCATTCTATTTTGAGACTTAACGCTTCACTGGTTTTTACCCTTTCGCTGTGTAGCTTATGGGGTTTCTATTGCTGCAGCTTCTTCTGTTGGAAGTGTATGGTGAATCAAGTATTTGATGGAAGTGGAAGTAACTGCTGTATTTATGCAGTTCCCATTATCAATCACCTTTGGAAATCCCTACATATCTCACCGGGTACCCCCAGGCCTAGTTTTTGTAAGTAATTGATTGACATAATTTTTATTAAACTTCTTTAATTCCTCATGGTAAAGTCCTATAGCAGTAGTCCCCTATTCCCCTTCAGTTAAAGTTAGGGCAACTGATTCAGTCTTAACCAGGCTATTCCATTTAGCTTTTCCAGAGTTAAATAAAGTTAAATTGAGTATTACAGGAACTTTATCATTTCAAAGACATCAAAAAGTTAAAATTGCATGTGCTATAGTAGAAAATAAAGCAGCAGAATTATTTGTCCAGCATAATCCTGGGTGAGTTAATATTCTGTTAATATTCTGCATAAGTTATCTAAAAACCCCACATTTCTTTAAGGATGCTGACAGAATGTGCTTTTTGACTTAGCAACGCTATTTA
The DNA here is from genome assembly GCF_037157495.1 of Lathamus discolor. Taxonomy (NCBI): domain Eukaryota; kingdom Metazoa; phylum Chordata; class Aves; order Psittaciformes; family Psittacidae; genus Lathamus; species Lathamus discolor. Next base: position 116,721,818 of record NC_088887.1, on the reverse strand, counting down.
GAGTTTTGTCAGTGTATTATCTTTTCACCCATTTTATTTTTGTCTATTATTATTTTCACCTATTTTAATACCTTTCATGACACTTTGTGTGCCATCAAGTCATTCAGTCCAGGTGAAAACTAAGTATCCCTAAATAAATTTTAGAAGCATCAACTTCTTCATACAAAGAACAAGTACCTGTGATAGACAGGCAGGACTAGCACAAGATAATAGCAATCCATGAAAGCAAACAAGGGGAGCATCTTTTCAAAAGGATAATGTGCCAGTTAAAACAAAGATCCCATGTATAACATAGATCTCCAACAAGATCTCCATCAAGATCTTAGCACTGGAAGGAGGAAATACCTTCATAAGGGTGAACTTTTCCTGGACAATGAATCCAATACGCTGGACTGCTGTATGCTTGCTTTCCAGGACCAGCCGCTGCACGCTGGCCTTCCCCGCTTGCACCTTCTCCTTTTTCAAGACTTGTTTACAACTCTCTTTATGGTTTCTTCTGCTTTTATGGTGCTCATCTTCCAGTACAACTCAATGGTGTAAGAACAGTTCTTCAAATAATCCAACCCAGGAAACCTTTGAGTTGTCCAGCCCATGTGTAAGACAGCTGTGTGAATACAAAGTGGAATACACTTTTCCCATTGTGTAGATAATCTGTAGAGTTAGGTGATGTTTGATCCATCATCATGGGTAAGCAAACTTTTTGCTGATGTAGCCTATGGCATCTTTACAAAAATAGGTCTTACAATACCAGGGTCAACTTCCCTGTAGGGGACTTCACACTTGGCACTGAACTGTAAGCTTTACTTAGAATCATAGAATAGAATCATAGAATCATAGATAGTTAGGGTTGGAAAGTTCACAGATGCATCTTGTGCTAGATGCATACTCCAAAGAGCTCACATTCTGAATAGTGTGAAGTAAACAGAAAAGAGTGGGAAAGATAAAAAACCACACACCCAGATGAAGCAGATTTATCCCAATTGGTCAAGTACGGAGCTGCCAAAAATGCATGTCATGGATCCTTGCTTGCAAGCTGAAGAAGGGATCCTTTGAGGACCAGCCCCTCTTGTCTGCAGGATGAGGCCTGTAGACCTAGCCTACTGAATTTAACTGGATGTGAACTGTGTGTCAGCTATTAAGCATCATTGTTTTAGGAGCAATGGATACCTCTGGACTGGGAGGTTGCTCCGAAGTGTGTCAAGTGGCAAGAGCGGTGTCTGGAGTAATTGCTTGCTTTCTCCAGTGGCAAAGAGCAGTCAGTTGTGCTGCAGTGACCACTAATAAATTACACTGCGTTTCTCTTGTCACCAGCCATGCTCACACACACATTTCTAATATCTAAGCCTGGATAGCACTTATTAACAAGTGCTGATGTGTTAAGTACCACAGCTCCTTTATTGGGTCTATGTGTAATTTTTTCCCTCTCTTATCCTGTGAAGAACCAGAACATAACTAGTGGCTCCCTTTTCTCTGCTAATGCCCTCAGGCAGAAGCTTTCATGCCTGCAAAACTAGAAGCATCAGCACAAAACTGCCTAGAATTAGACCCTTTGCCTTTTACGGCAAAACAAACAGGTCTTCTTGAGGTCATATGCAAAATGACTGTGAAAAATGTGATGGGGGAAAGTTCTGGCTGCTTGCCAGTAGCCGTTCACATGTCTTTGTTTCTGCTGATGAAAACCATACTGATTGCAAGGCTGACATCCTTGCACTGCGTACGCAGACAGGCACCGTGCAGCTCTAAGCTGGTAGGGGCATCAGAGCTGAGCAGATTTCGCATGGAGCTTCTCATCAGTGCTGTCCTGGTGGGAAGAGAGGGAAGGTGGCACTGGGGGCTCAGTCGCTCGCTCAGATCATTTTGCCACCACATCTTGGACAACTGCTGAGTCCCCTGTCCCTGTTTATCACAGATCCCTAAAATCTGAAGGTGCAGCTCTGATTTCTAACGCGTTAACAAGACATGCCGGTGCAATATTATGTTGGTGGGATGGAACAGATGTGTGGGGCTTAGAAATGTGTTATTAAGGTACTCTGCTGGCTCGCAGCTCATTCCTCTGGAGTGAAAGAGCCTGCCCCTCTGCTTTGTGTAGTGCTTTTTGATCTTCTTTCTGTGACTCTGGTAATGGTCCCTCCTCCCTTTAGGAAGAAAAATCCTTTTATCCTCTTTTCTCCCTCTGGGTGTTTGGCTCTGTTCTCCAGCTTCACAAGGGTGAAGGGGAAGAAAGCTAAAAGATCCCTCCAAAAATAGTTCTGATGATTAGGGCTCTTCCTGCCTTTGGAGGGTTTGTGCATATCATACTCTGCCTAGCTCTGCTTCATTCTTGCTTCGTGAAAGGATGGGCAGAGCTCAGAGAGGCTGGTGCGGAGGTCCAGCTTAGCCTTAGAGTGAGAGACCCCTCTTCCCCGTGGTGGAGATGGATGCTGCTGTGAAGTCAATGGGAAATTGTACCTGCAGCAAGGGAAGAGCCACATTCAGAAGTTCCTCTGACACAGGCAGTATCCAATGTGGTCTGTTGCCTGTCTTTGCTGCTCAGTGCAGGGTACAGGGGTGCCTGTGGTAGGGTGGCAGCCTTTGTCCTCTCTTAAGACCTTCTCACTCTCCTCCAGCATTGCTCTCCTCGCAGGGAGCAGAGACAGGAGGGGCTGCTTGCTTGTCCCCTTTCCCACACAATGCAGTGGGGCCAGGTTGGATGAAGCCTTGTGTGGGATGGTTTAGTGTGAGGTGTCCCTGCCCATGGCAGGGGGGTTGGAACTGGATGATCTTGAGGTCCTTTCCAACCCCAACTATTCTATGATTCTATGATTCTATGCCCACTCTTTGGGTTGGTGTCTGGATCTCACCTGCTGAGAGCTGACCTCTAAGTCCTTGCTTGTGTTTTACCTCCTAAAGCCAAGTTCCCAAACTGTGCCAAAAGAGCACGGTTCTCTCAACAACAGACACGAGGACAAGCCGTGTCCTGCCATTGAGCTCCCTCGTGAAGCCACAGGCAGGGTGAGGACAGCCCTTACCTTGTGCCTTTGGAGTCTTCCAAAGCTTTTATGTTCCGTGAAGCTGCAAGGACAATGAGCACTGGGGCTCATGGGAGGAAAGCCCCCAAAAGAGAAACCTGATGTGCTCATGGGTGTCACACAGAGCTGGGTTATTCATTGGAAATGCATAAGCAAAACTTAAGTGTTTTTCTCAGTAAAAGCTTAGGAGATTCAAGGAAAAGAGCTTTCTATTGTGCAAGCACATTTAAGCAAGGCTGCAGTGCTGTTGGTATAGAAGCTGAGAGCTGCCATGGTGTTTCAGGCCCTGCGTCTGCAGGCAAAGAGATGAGCACTTAGGTATTATTTGCTTGTTTCAACCTCTAGCTCCAAAGTGTAGGAAGCAGAGCTCACATCTGTGAGCATCATGGGACTAAAAGCGCAGTGCTGTGTAAGCAGTGTGCGAGCTAGAGCAAAAGAAGTGCACTGAAAGTTTGATGTGATCACATAAAAACCCATCACTGTGCCGCTCAGACTGAGAATGAGGTGAAATAATTAGAAGTTTGAACAAAGCGCTTCCCAGCTCCCTCCTGCTCTTCTCCCTTAGGCATCTGATACATTGCTTCATCCTAACATGGGAACCCATTCTTAATTTGAGCCTGGATTCAAATCACCCGAGCCCCGATCGAAAAGTAAATGCAAAGTCAAATCAATTTCATGTAAAGCTGAGTACAGACAGCTACTGGGAATTGCAGCCACTGCTAGCAATTATTGCAGTTGCGAGGGTTATTTCCAGAGACACTTTATAGTTTGCTTTTGCAGGCTGCATTTCATAACACACAAACCCGAAAATTACCTTTTACGCTTCAGCACTGAAATGTTATTAGATCACTCCAAAAAATTAAAGAATCAATCAGTACCGTAGAAGCTCAGAACTTGCCAAATAGCCTTAATTTACATTAAAAATATTTCTACACAAAAGATGCCTCCAATTTAATTGGATATTTGGAAGTCTCTTAGAGGATTCCTCGCGTTGTCTCCAGATAACACAAGTCATTGTTTCTCTCTTTCGCTTCTGTAGCCACTGCCTCTCTTTCAGGGGACAAGGTCTGGGGCAGAACTGACTGATGACTTCGCTGATGGGCTTCAGACTCACTGGGAAGGTTTTGCAAATACCAAAACCACCTATGAAACCCATCAGAGCCCACCTAGCCTCCCCTTTAACACTCTGAGGCCCCTATCCAACAAGCATCTGCCCTTCAAAGAAGTATTTAAGGTTGAAAAGACCCATCAAAGAGTCCACAACAGAGTGCTGGTGGGGAAAAGGCAAATCTTGGCTTTAGCGTGCTCACAGCTGCCCGCTTGCCTGCAGAAGGGACGACCGGTCCAGCCACACTGACACCTCTTTGGATGGAGCTGCCCCTACATCCTTGTTGAGAGCTGGTTCCTCCTCTTCAGAGTGATCCTGTACCAAGGGTTTGAGGTGGTGAGAGGGGTTCAGGTTTGATTCCTTCCCCCCCCTCCCCAAACAAAGTGGGCAGGAAACGCTGACTTTGCTCATTCCTGTTCTATAGAATTGGGACCACAAACACCAGCAAGAGAGTAATTTGGGACCATCAGCTTTGGAGGGTTCTAAGCACCTTCTTCCCACCAGATTGTGATTTGCATATTAGTGAAGATACTTTGCATAGAAACCAGAACATTTAATATGACATTTCAGATGTATGAAATGTGTGAGGCTGAGAATCAGGGAAGAGAAGCAACAACGTGTGAGCTGGGCGACCTGTCACATGCTGGGAGAAGCAAACAACTCAGCTGAAGGCCCTGCAAGCAACCTTGTGGCTCAGTCTGTTCATGCATGGAATATCCAATGCTGAATACGAGCCTTTTGCAATAATCAGGATCAGGTTCAAGAACCTGCGGTCCAAGAAGCAGCTTGATGTACCAAATCATGTATTCATGCTGACTATTTCAGCCAGCTTTAACTGCAATTATACATTTGCCATTCTAAATATACTTCTTCTAGTGAAAAAATGCTAACGGCTTGCTTGGTAGGGGGCTCTGCTTTGGTTTGCAGTGGAGTTGGAGCTGCAGACAAACGTTTACATCTAACTACATTGGTCAGGTACTTTTCTGAGATAGGCATCTTTGTAATAAGTGGCAGTTTTCTTAGCTGAGCATACTGCCTTGAAAATAACAGCTTGTGATTCTATTCAAATTACTTACTGCAGCAGCACAAAATTTGGCCCAAGCCGCTTATGGATTGGGGCGGATCCAGCACTCCGGAGGTCAGGAAGAGTTCGAGTTCATACATAATGTATGGCGTGTTTTAATAAGGCTCCTTTCATACTTCAGTGTGTCTGCCCGCCTTTGCATGAAGCCGTAAAGCCACAGGCGGAGCTGCTTAAAATTAAGCCAGCAGAGCTCAAACCCTCGCCCTCTGCGCTTGTAAAGCCGGGTTCTGTTTTCCAGGTCACTCCACGGAGCCCCATTGCACTGCACAAGGCAGTGGCCCTGCGCGGCACGGAACGCCTGCCCTCCAAGCTAATTATCCATCCCTTTGTTTCAGCTCCTCTGTTTGCTCAGGGCATGTCAACCGTGGGAAACTCCAGCCTGTGCCGGGAAGTCGCTGATGGTGGAGCGAAAACGTTTCTACATAGATTAGGCCTCTAAAAGTGGTTATTAATACCCGCTAATGTGGATGGACACTTTCTGCTATACATTGCCTTGCGCTCTTTCCCAGCTATTAAGGAATGCAGCATCATGAGAGCCAGTTCTGCAAGATGCTGAGCCTTTGGCTGTCATCCAGCAAAAACTTAAATATAGGGATAGTCCCATTGACTTCAGCTGGTTGGAATGAGCCCTTAGGCCCAGATCCCCAAAGGCATCTGGGCAACTGGCTCCCGAGGTCTGGACTTGGGGTCTGTTTGCACGTGTGATATATTTGGTGTTTGCGACAGGGGCTGTTTAATCAAACACTCCTTTTGCAAGATACAGATTCACAGTCAGGATTGGGGACTGCAGAACTGGATGTGGTGATCTGAGCTTCTCACTCATAGAAATGTATCCCCAAATCCCATTTATGACTGAATCAAGCAATATACTGTACATGAGTCTGTGTTCCAGCAGAAGCTCCATCTTAACAGCCCTCTTCACATGTACAAGTTAACTACTGTTTCCTATCTTTTGGAGTAAGAGAATGAGTGCTGGAACACCTGTTTAGATCACCAAAGGCCATACAGTGGGCCAGGGAAAAATCAGATTTCCCAAGCCATTAGATGGCCCAGCTCCTCCTGCGGGTGAGAAGAAGGGGAAGATAGGCCCATCCTGCAGCCAGGCAGCACCCTTAGCATGCAAGTGGGAATACGGTGGGTCCCATGGGTACCGGCGCAGTGCAGGTGCCAGTCTCAAGACATTTGTTTATTCTGAAATCATATCAGGGTGAGAATCTCCCTCTCCCCCTGCTTATTTTCACCAAAGGAAACCTGAGTTTTGAAGCTCCAGTAGAGAAGCACGCTGCAATCAGTCCCAGACCCTGCAGACCAGGGCTCCAGGACGTGTCACAGCTCACGTCGTAGAGCAGCTCAGACATGGCCTTCCTCTGCTGTCCACTTGGAGAGGAAGCACTGCAGAGGAGTGAGTGTCTGGCTGTGCTGTTGGATTCAGTGCTGGGTAAACACAGAGGCTGCGGTAGGCGAGCACGTATTTGTTTCACTTCCTTGAGATGCAACTGTGTGCCAAATATATGTAGTTACATCAATATACCAGAACTATGCCAAATTCAAGCACTTGGGACTTCTTTTACACCAATTACACAATTTCTGTTACACCAGAGAATATTCCTGCTTGGCAGGAGGCGCTTCCATCATGAAACACTGGATGCTTGGGCAAATATTAGAGGCAGATTATGGATAAGGTCCTAAATATGTTTCTGACATTGAGGGTGGGATTCAGCATCACCTTCAGGCACCTCTGCTGTATGGCTGTTTATTTGTAATCTTGATAACAAGCCTCCCATTTCAGCTGCTGAAGGTCAGGGACTCCTTTGCCTGAACACAGGCTTCTAAACCTATCGGGGATGCCCTAGGGCATCCCCATCTCACCTCTAGCTGCTGCTCTAAAGGGCATGGATGTCCCTTAGCTCCTGTGCTACAATTGCCATCTTCATGGGGGTGTGCTGGATGGTCCTACTTGTGATCTTGTACCTTCATTCAGGCTCATTTTGTGTTTGCTTGCCTTACAGATCCTGTCAGAGCACAACCGTCATGAGCATGCTGTTTTCACACTGCACAGCTCCTTCTATGCCTGCTTAGCCATCAAATGCACTTTGGTGACAGATTCAACATAGCTGGGGATTATATACAAAGACGAGAGTGGGATAATAAATGGAAATGGTACTTCTTCTATGCAGCTTTGACAGCAAAGCCAGGAAGCAGAAATGTTAAGTCTTCACAAGGGAGATCCATAGCGATTAACTGAGTACCAAGAGCCTTCCTGAAACACTTTTCCATCCGGAGTGCCTTACAGACGCCAGACTGCCGGCTCCTTGGGAGGTCACAGATGAAGAGCACAAAGCCAGAGACAAACTACTCACCCCAGCAAGTGACTGCAGGGGGGCTCAGGGCATGCTGCAGCCAGGAAGGGAGGAGGAGCAGGGACACAGCCCTTCTCTTGCCACCCTTGCTGGTGTGTTCCCCTGCCTCCCCATGCCACCCCATGGGATGAGCTGCTCAAAGGTAACATCTCTCTGCCTGCTTGCACTCATCAGGTAGCTGCAAGGCCTTGGTGAAGCACAGGGTACCAAGTCCTGGCCCCCAAGTGCTCAGCGGGGAGCAAAGGGGATACAGGGCTCCTTTTCCCACCATGGGCATGGAGCAGGGAGCTGTGCTGACAGGTCCCCTGTGCAAGCCCACAGCAACATTTCCACCTCAACCCCAGGGAAATGCAACTTCGTCGTTGCCAGGAGTTGCTTGTACCAATGTGCTCCTGATACATGAAGAGAGCTGGAGAGGTCTGACCCAGTAAATAAAGCCTGAAGGGTAAGATATGGTGTCTGTGAGATCACCAGGACAGAAAACTTGGATGGAGAAAAACTGTTTAAGCTGGAGATAGTATTAGCACAACAACAAATGGATATAAACCAGCAGAGTTTAGCCTGTTCACCAATACAGGAGGAGTCATTCAGCAAGAACAGGAGACTGTAGCTGCTCAAAACCAGATGCTCATCGGGGTATGGTAGGCAGTGTTTGATGTTTAGGCTGTAAAAAGGAACCAGGCTTGCTAACCCACCAAGGCCCTTTCAGCCTGCACTCCTGGAGTTTTAATGTCTAGGAAGCAGCTCAAGACACACAACATGCATCTTTAAAGTAAACTCCTCAGGCTGCATTAGATAGTGGCTCCCCATCCAACACAGGGATGTGTGACCAGAGTGAGACCTTGCACTGCCGGAGCCATTGAAGGCTAAACATCCCAGAGCCCAAAGCTCAGTCAACTCTTCTCTACCAGACCATATAATTTAATGACACTTTCTCATTTCTGCTTTCTAATGCTCTCTAATCAGTGTAGAACAGACACTGGCTTGCTTAACGTATTGTAAAGAAGACGTCTTTAGTTCCTAATGATGATTCAACAAATACCAAGACCAAACCTTCCTTTCTTAGAAGACCTGAGCCCTTTCAGCTGAGCGTCATGTTTGTTAAAAGCTATGGATGTTTCAACTACTTCCCTAAGCAAACCCCAGCTTCATGCAGGCTTCCAATTAAAGAGAAAAAAAGAAAGATTGAATGCTACACAACAGCATTTCCATTCCTTTGTTTAGTTGCTGCTTCCCCACCTCCCATCCCTGTATTTCACTTGTTCCTGATGGCCTGGTGGAGAAGAGTGCGTGGGACCAGGAAAAGGAGGCAGCAGAGGCAGGTTAATGGTGGCTTTCTGAGATCTGTGCTGATTTGAGATAGCTTGAGATGGGTGTTAAGTGTCAATGTGACAGGGAGTTGCAGACACCTCAGGTGACACTGGACTGATGCTTCATGGTTTTCATTTACTGAACCAGCCCCAAATGAACGCAATCAGCAGGCAGTGAGAAGCAGAACAGAGTAAGGAAGATCTCCTCTTGCAGCTCCTAAGTGCTTAAATCCCTCAGACTCTGAATCATTTATTTACACTAAGAACTTTCATCCATCCTCTTTAATTTTCTTGCATGTGTCTGCAAACCCTCCTCTGCAAGATGCTGAATGCACGGCAACTTGCAAACCCCAGATTTGCAGCAAATGCTTGGTGTTGGCTCAGGGCTTCCACCTTTAGTGCTGAAGTGAAAACCTGGCTGTGCCCTTTGTGTAACTCTCCCTGGGGGAATGAGGCACCGGCCCAGATGAAAGAAGTACTGACATTTTGAGGAAAGGATGATATGAGCCTCCCTCTGCGCCAGTGCTCCCTCTGAAATCCCCTCTCACAGACTCATGTTTCTTGAGAGGGGTCAGTGCTCGGTGCTTGAAACCAGCCTGTTTGTTCCTGCAGGTCTGATGAAATTCCTCAAGACAACCTGAGGGCAGAAGGTTCATCTGTGTGAGGCTGCTTTTCCCTTCGAACTGTAAGCATTAGCAAGTGAAAACAGTCTGGGTTCTGGTCATACACATTGCAGTTCACTGGGGGCCACTTCCATGTCAAAGAGTGAATTTCCCCTCTTGGTAGGGAAGGCTTGTCCCTCTGGAGAGCTGGTCCTGATTATCCCCATATGCAGATCCTCTTATTCCATGAGAAGAAGCACCTTAACTGACAGAAAGGAGCAAGGCTTTCCTTTCTGGAGCCAAGATGTGCCTCCATATACCACTGTATTTATAAAGTGTGCCATGAAAGCCTGGGGACAGTGTGATCTGTGCTACCAGAGAAGGCTATCAGCCTCCATAACAAGGCAACTGCTTATTGGGAATGGTGAGAAGAAGGATGAAATGCTGAAACTGCCTGTGCATGGAGGGGCTGTGCATTAGCACTGAGCTCAGGATGCACATCAGGACCACTCCACAGGAAGGGTCTCATCCCTGCCTCTGCAGCCCTTGGGGCTGATGGAGGATTCAGGCTGTTTGCCTCAGCCCATCCCATCAGGGTCCCTGCTGCTTTCCTGTCTCATTGTCTTTCCAGCCTGAGCATATGACACTTTCCCATGTACCAGTCACCCAACCGAGGGGCGGGTGCCAAACCCTGTGAACACATCACGCTTTCATTGCAGCCCCATTTCATGGGCCCAGCAGCACATGGGGAAGGGCTGTTTACCAGGTGAGGGGAAAGGACCATGGTGAAGAAGCCCTGCTCCCACATCGAACCTTATGAGATACCAGCAGTGATGTAACAGAGCTCCCAGCAAGGTCTAATTACGGAGTTGCAAGTGTCTTGGTGTGAGCCCCTGGATGGCCTGAGACTGATGGGAATTTTGTAAGTGGGACACTCTTTGCAAACCAATGCAGACTTTTGGTGACCTTCAAGAAGGCTGTGAATGGCACTTCATGGGCAAGACTTGTCTAGATGCAATGAATAAGGCGCTGAATGAGAATGGGGAGAGATGGGGAAGGCTAAACCCATCCCCTAAACCCATCCCCTCACATAACTCATGCATCTCTGCAGAAATCCCTTAGGTCAGGATTCTCAAATAACACTTGTGCTACCCAAGGACACATGTCCCATTGAAAAAGGGAAGCTCTGCTCTATAACTTTCAAGTGACTTGCAAATCCTGCTCTCCATCTCCTTGAATGTCTGCCTTGTAGGTTATAAACTATAGGGTAACTGCACACTTCAGTGCCCAGGTGGATGGGAGTCCCTCAAGAAACACCTGGTTGCTCCTGGAAGCAGTGAAGTCACGCAGTAGGTGGTAATCTGCTTTCTGAGTCAGCCTTCATGCTGTGTTCCAGCTTTGTGCCAGCAGGCATTGCACATGCATTGAAGCTTCAGTCTGAGTGGGTTGCTTTTGTCTCCACATGTTGGATGAGATTTTTCAAGGTCACTTTGTGATAAGTGAGCAACCACGTAGGTGGGAATCGGGAACCAGATGGCCATGGACACCTTCAAATACCCAACCCGTAACGGACGTGTAAAGCAGAAGGAAGATTTGACACTGCTGTTACCCACTGAGAAAAGGCAAGCGGAACCTTCCCTGCGCAGACACCTCCTGCTCCCTTTTCCCCCTGTTATTCTAAAACCTGCATCCAGATCCTGTTTTCCTCCATGGACCATCCAAACTTCTGCATTGCCTTCAGACGGCACAGCCAAAACCCGGCCAGGTTCTCTCCAGTTTCCATGACCAACTAAGCTCTTCCTTGCCAGCTTGCCCAAAGAGCCCTTTAGCCTTTCTCAGATGTCTTTCAAAATCCAACTGATGGCACCATTTTCCAGCGCCCACTTGTTCTGAACAAAATAACTCCCACACCCCAAGACAAAAACATCTCTAAAGCAAACACAGAAATGTGTTCAATCATTTATTCTTTTCCCCTTCCCACACTGCTGAGGATTTGAGTGAGGAAACTTGAACAACAGCATTGTAACATTATACCTGCAAATGTCACACTGGCAATGAGGATTTTGACTGATGATGCCCTAAGCAAAGCCAGCCCGGTTCTACAAAGCCTTGAAAGATGAGCTGCTTGGTACAAGAGCAGAGGAGCAGCAGGAGGATGTAACTATCCTCTTCTGAAAGAGGCAAAGAATAATATGGAAGCATACGTGATGTCTAACTGAGGCATATCCTACATTTGAACAAAAGCCTTGTGCGGATGCACGAGTTAATTTATGTTTTCTTTCCATCTGGCCTTTCATCTAAAACATTTAAAGATACAGACTACACATCAGGTTGAACATTATCTTCTAGAGAAGGATTAGAAATCCAAAGCAGGGCTCAGAGTCCACCTAGCCCCCATTTTTCCAAACACAAAGATTAGGTGTAAGCTGTGGGTAAGATCTGCAGTTGCCATCAGTTGGCACAATTCTATTTACTTCATGTTATGTCAGCAGAGGATGACAGTCTTCACCTCATGAGGACATGAACTCTGTACATGAGAGCATGGAGTGATGCTCCTGCTCCTGGCAGAGCTCAGCCAAACCCACTACAAAGTGGTGACTTTCTCCATCACACCTGTAGAAATACGAGGACAAGGAAAACCAACACATGCCTTGTAGAACCACAGCAATATTAGCCCTAAGACACAGTCCAGGTACCATTTTCCTGCACTTCCGAGGCTTTCAGTGCATACTACACAAAGACTTACACTAACACTGGGGCAGGAGCTGAACCAGCTTCTCTTTCCACTTCCTGATGCTGAAGTGGCTCTCCTGAGCCTTTAGGAAACCTGCCTCCCTGATGAGAACTGATGAGACTATACCTACCATGATGGAGGTATAGTGAAACAATGGGCAGACACATCTTCATGGCCTGATCAGAGCTGTCTGAAGTTCATTGAAGTTACTCTTAATTTTAAGTGTTTCACTTTGCATCCTGTTTTTCGGCTGAGCTGTTGTGTTGGTAAAGTAATTACTGTATTACCTCACCTTTGGCTCCCAGCCTTGTGTTATCATGTTGAGCACATCTTAGGGAACATCTTTAGCAGGCTAACTGTTCATTGTTTTGCTACAGTCACTGGCTAGAGCAGTATATGAAAGCTCATTTCTCTACTCTGAGACCACGTCTTACTTCCGTGCTAGTTGCTGTAGAGCCAGAAAGCTCTCATGGAGACTTCTTTGGAGGGAGAGGGAGTAAGATACACTCTGTCTAGAAACCGAAGAGGAAGAAGCATGAGAAGGATGGATGCAAAAGACAAAGTAGTGCCCAGTTGCCTGTAGGAACATGAGAGCCATACAGTTATCGTGTGGCCAAAAGGAAGGTAGCGTGTGCATATATAAAACTCTTTAAATCATTTTAATGATGTTTACTCATTTTCAGGACACACTGTACTGTTTTGCGTGACTTGGCTTTCCCGTTTCAGATCTCTCACTATCTCTTTGTTCAAAAACAACTCTACAACCTGCCTCTTTGTGCTCATTCAAGGAACACTGCCAAGCTGCCTGTTTGCTTTGCCCACTGCTGCCCATAGGGACTGCAGCACTGGCTCCTTGCTTAGTACAATGTTGGAAGTGCACCCCTCTGGTAGAAAGTCAACATCCCACAAGCCTGCCAGATTGGATTTTGCAATGGAGAACAACTTCTAGCTTTTGATCTCTTCGTATTGTACCATAGTTTTCCTGCTTACTAGCAGGGTAACACAACATCTTTCACTTAAACAGCAATGAGATCACACTGTCTGAACCAGACAGGCATCTGTAATCAGTGCAAAACACAGTACTCGCTGATAAATCAGAGCTGCATACTGACCACACATGAAAACATATTCCAGGCTCTTGACTTGCTGCCTGGCTCACGAGAGGATGGTATTTCAAGGTGTGGTTGTTAATCTATAGATCTTGAAAATGGCATCTCCCCACGCCGGCCTGCTGCAGCTTTGGCAAACAAGGGTAGGTGAGCCAGCGCTGCCTTACTACAGACACGTGTGAGTCCCTGGCAGATGTTTCCTAGGGAGGAGGAGGGCAAGTTAAGTTTGGTTTTGACTCTATCCCTTCTCTCATACAGTCCACATCTGGGATGTATAGGGCACTTCGAAAAACACATTTCTTTTTTAAGCTTTTGCATGCGCCATAGATTCCCTAACCACTGTGGTAGCTATTCCTTTTTCTGCAAGTTTTGATTAAAAACAGCTAAAAAATAAAGAAAATAAAATGGTGGGGTTTTGTTATATGTCAGATAGATAGCCAGAAAACCCATCTGAGTCATTCCAAATTCATTTGCATATCCAGAATAAGTCCATGACAATCCATTCTTGAGTGGAATTTGAGCATTTCCTTACCCATCATGTCTTTGTGATTTTATTATCAGTGATAATACTGATATTCTCCTACACAGGAGGATTTGGCTGACAGTGCTCTTGGGGGTTTTGCAACAATAAGGTATTACATGGGACTTAAAAAAACAGAAGCTGGACTCTAATCTCAGAAGCACAGATTAGCTTTTCTCAGGGCTCTGCTTTGACATTACAGTGCAGGTCACAGTCTAGCACCAGCATCATTTCTACAACTCAATAAGCCTATACATGTTTTCTTCACTGATCAGAGGAAAAAAGTAGGTTGGAAGGGACTCCTGGAGACCTGCTGGACTCAGCTCTTGTCTGAAGCAGGGCTAGCTTCAGAGTCTGGACTGTACTGTGCTTACATGAGAACCACTGAGATGCTATAGATGGGCTCCAAGGAAAAGTCCACCAGTGTTTAAGAGGAACCCATGGGCAGACAAAATATTGTATTGAGTCCTCTGGCCAGTGAGGAGCAGGCTGATGGGGAGGGAGCTGGTGCTGGTGGTAGGCCTCTGTTCGTACTTCATGTATAAGTCATTCAAGGTAAAGGCCTATGGAAGCACTAAAGCTTTAAGCATCCAAATGATGTCCAGAGCTGATAGAGGCACCCCAATGTATGGACGTACATTTGTATCTCTTGCCTGTATGTGGGAGGGAAATGTTAAAGCTGAGCCTCTCCAAATGAGAGCTGACACTGAGCAGCGATCCAGGCAAGCAGCACTGTTGGCAAGTGGGGAGTCTCTGAAATCTCATCTTTCTCTTGGATTCAGATCTGTTGGTGAGGCTGAGCCTCTTCATTTCCTGCAGCCACTGTGAGGACATGGAGACCGGCACTCCCCAGGCACCTGCTTCACCTCGCCCAGAGGTGGTTGGGGGTTTCTGGCCCTGGAACATGGCAGACTGTATACAAATAGTGGGAGTATTTTCAGAACATAACGGTAAATAAAGCCAAGTGAAGCTTATCCTACCCATCAAAACCCAGTAGGTAAGCAGAAAGGGTTTATGTGAGCGCTAATAGGACAACTGTTGAGCAAGTGATGAAACATGCTGACAGATACAGAGAATTTATCTGAAACACCTGTGATGAGAGCATCCCCATGCTAGGGCAAGCTGGGTCACAGTTCATGCTATGTTCACTTTTAATGAGCTGTTACAGGGCTTTTCTTACAAAGACCAGCAGATCAGTAGGTTACCTGCAGTAACGGCTTGCACCTATCTATAATACTATCTGTAATACATGTAACACATTTAACATATCCATACATGTTTATAACAGACATTAATCATCAGATAAGGCTCTATAAACTACCTGTGCATAGAGCCTTAATATGAAGCATGGCAGCAAACTGTTTAGGCACAGCCTATCTTGGAGTACCATGATCAATTTAAGACACATTCACACTTCTCATGTGTTTCATCCATATTCAGAACCAGGCCTTCAGGGCTTCAGTTCTTGTGAGCAAAAGAAGTGTCTAATTTTTCTTTAGGTTTTAAAGGTTATACGAAGAGTCACCTTGGCTTCTCTGCAGTGACTGTATCCCACTCTCTGCAGTGACTGTATCCCATTATTCCTGCGTCTGCTTTGTACAGCCTTTCTTGAACTGTAGGGAGGATCTCACACGATGAAAAATAGACTTTTATAAAACAGTTATGCAGTGAAATGCAGGTGCATTTATTGATAATGTTGTTATAACCTTGATAGTTTAAGGACATAGACAAGACACATTTTATAGACAGAAGCAATACTTTTTTATTGGGTCGACTTCCTGGTCTTTACAACTTTCTCTGTAGTTGGAAAAGTGAATTAGTTTGCAGGCACATGAGCCATTCTCCAGGTCCCTGTTTCCTTTGCTGCTCTGGGGCTGGGCACACGCCAGGATGTGCTGCCATTTGCCAGGATGTGCTGCAGTCGTGTCTGAGCATGGTGCAGTGCTTTGCATCCATACCTGCTCAGGAGGCTTGCAAGGATCTGTGCTCATGCTTTAGAAAAGGATGTGTCAGACTGTGCCCACCAAACTGCACCTCGACATGTGATGACAGTGGAGAGGGACAGGGCAGTGCCCTCCCCAGCACGGTGCCATCCTGCAGCACCCAGCCAGAAGAGCAGAGCAGGGACGGGGATGGTGACCAGGGTCCGGCACAGCCCAGCAGTGTGCTGCTGGTGAAAATAAGACCGTGACTCCTGTTCATGGTGTCCTGGCAGCCCTAGGAGCTGTCTTAAGTCCCTTCATGGACTGGACCTGCACCCCTGCTGCAGGTTTAGCACTGCCCAGAGCCTTGTGACAAGGGCCTTGTGTTAACATTATTCTGCTGAGCAGCAGCAAGTGGCTCACCTATGTATGTGAGTTACAGCACATTAACAGCAGTGCTTCACTCGGGTATATGAAAAGATGTGGTCTGCAGTGGACCCTGCAAATGCTGTTCCGTTTCTGGCCTTGCCATTTTGGGCAGCAGAGGGAGGTGGTCATTTAACTCCCTGGAGAGAATGGACAAGCCAAAAAGTAAGTGTCAAGTGTTGCTTGAATCACCTCCACTGTGCAGGTGATGTGGTTAGAGTGGCCTCAGCCCAAAGCGGGTGTTACTGCAGTGGGGAGCTGAGCACCGCTCACAGCAGCCCCAGCCAGCATCTTCTGCCCTGGATGGAGAGGCTGTGCTTGGCATGTCTTGATCCCTGTTACTACAATTTCCACATAGCCCTGGTCATGGATGTCATTGTGTGGAGATCAAAGCTTCAAAGGCTCCAGAAGCATTCCCAGTGGTTTATAGATTAGCTATTCCCAGAGAGGAGTCAGGGTAACAGTTGTCACTTGTATTGTACAAACCAGGAGCTGACTTGGTTTGAAAAAGTTTGTGAGCGGGTAACTTCCCACCATAGACTGCTGTCAGCTCATGTAACGCTGAGTCTGATCACGCAGAGGTGCCTTGACAGGTCTGTGCAATGTTATTTTTCAACTCATTACTCAACCCTGCAGCTGAATCTGTCAAACCAAAGGTGATTTTGCTGCCTTTTGGATAAGCAAGTCAGTGTTTATTCAAAAGGCAGGCTTTTTGGTACGGCTGCTATCAGTCTTTTCACTGAGTCAGGCTCAAAAATGAAATGTTTCTTCTCAGCAAATTGAAAAGAGCAGAGTCAGTATTTCCCCAGAGGACCCCGAGCTCAGGTCCAGGAGATTGCTTCATTTATGGTACTGCAGCTTCCAAGGTCCGTGTGTCCGTGTGTGCGCGCCTGTATGCCCTCACACACAGAGTGAATTTTGCTTTTGTCCTTCCAATATGCTTGGTAAACAAAATGAGCATTTAGGGAACAATTCTTCCGTATGTTAAAGCTTTAGCCTGGTTATACAAAGCCACCAGCAAGTCAAAATACCTCCCTGTTCTCACCTCTTCATTACATTACATTAGGTGTTAAGGGTTCTCCTTGCCAGGCTGTCAGGAGTAGCACTAATAATAATGTGATGCCTTGTGGTCTGAGCTGAGTGCAGGCTTTTGTTTTACTTTGTAAGAAAATGCCTTGAAGGGTTGATGATCTAAAGAGACAAAATAGGAATGAAAAGTCTCCTTTTTCCAGGTGATCAGCTGTGGTTTAAAGAGATAGAAAGTGAAATCCTATCTGTGCTGAAGTCAGTGACAAAGCCTCAGTAGGACTGCAGGTTTATCCCAGTTGCTTAAACAAAACACTACAGAACCTTAAGGACCTTTAAGCTTATCTCCTACAGAAAGCTTGAAGGAAGTCTGTGGAGGCAGACACTGAACATGTTTCTCAGGTCCCACATTTGTATCTTAAACCCTGGGGTAACTTGTGGTTAACTCCCAATACAAAAAATATAAGGGGGTATGAAAAAGACTGGCCGTGCTATTGAGCTGAGCAGTGAAATGAGCTCAGTTGCTGGTTCATTTATAAACCATTCTAAACAAGTGACAAATGCCTGGTCTTTATGAAGGAGAGCTCTATCTCATGCTGTGCTGTGGTGAAATGGTTGCAAGGCCTGTGCCGTTCCACTGCTTTCAATCCCCTTTTCTATGAATCCATAGCTCCCAGAGTGCTGATGCTGGCACCATCACTCCCGTGTTTCCGGATGGATGCAGGATAGATGTTTGCATAGGAGTCAGCCACTTCAGCTTCCTTGAGAGCTGATGCAGAACGATGGGCACTTCTGAGGCACAGTACAGCTCATCCTGAGGTTGACAGCTGAAGCAAAGTGTGCACAACAGCAAGCAGGAAGGAGAGCATAGGGCTGACAGTCTGAAATGAAATAGAAGTAAAGGAGGAGCAGGATGAGGATGAAGGGGAAGGAATTGACTAAGCCATGACAAGATGCACAAGGCACCAACTGGACCTCTTCCAGCTCCTGCTCTCTACTCATGAAGAATGCTACATAAACTATCTCACACACACTTAATGAATACTCCCTCATACAAGCCAGCTGCAAATCTCTTGCCTTTGATTTGGGTTATTTTTGGAGGGCTGTTTTAAAGGAAGGCTGTATGGCAAAGAGGATGATTGGAAACGGTTTGACCTTCCACCACAGTTCAGCCCCAACACAGCCTGAAAGGACTGCCATTTGGTGGCTAATTGTTTTCGGAAGATATGAGACAAAACATGTCAGCAGTGAAAAAAGAGAACAGCAGAGGCGAAGGTGCTTGCCAGCTGGACCAGGGAGAGGCAGCCGTTGGTTGCAAAATGGTTGCTTTGGGTCTGGAAATGCTTCATCTTGCCAAACTTAGAGAGAAATCGAAGGGCGCTCAGGGAAAATGGTCTCATATTTCCAATAATAAAGCAGAAAACTCTCAGGTTATGATCTTTAGAGTGTGTTTTCTAAAACTTTACAACTCAGCTATGCTATTTAGAAGTGGAAAGGTAAAATCAGAGCTTTTTCCAACATGATTCATAGTTGCTGATGTTTTGGTTGCATCAGCTGCTACAGTGATGATACAGTTCAATCCATAACAATCCATCAGGATTATTGTTTACTCAGATAGGGCTATTCTAAATCAATCTCTTCGGTTTCCCATGCACAATAGTGGATTCCCAGTTTTAAGATCTGTTACAGACTGATGCCTCCTACAAGTTCCTAGTTTAACCAAGCTCCAGATGACTCCAGCAGTCACAGCGACATTCTCAAATCGAACTTCAAGAAAAACCCAAAAGCCCCACAAAACACCCAAACCACAATTTAATTCCCCCCAAATCTTAAAAATCCAGTTCAAGTCCTACTGTAGAATGCGTCAAAGCCCCGAACAATATCCTGTTCCCAAAATGAAAACAAGAAGAAAATGATCAAGCAGGACGATTTCATTTCTTCGTGTGATGCTCACTGCTGGAGAAAATTTTTATCAGCAAATCTGTAGTATCCTGAATTCTTTTCCACCGCTCAAATCCATAGACATGCTGACTCAAGGCATCTCACTGTTCAACATAAAGCTCCCTCTGTCTTATTAGCTACCCAGCCCATAGGGAAAGCATTCAGCGTGATGGACACCATGTGGCACAGAAATGTCTCGAATGAACAGAAACATCAGGAGGTGCATTCTTCTGCTCAGAATGAGTCTTAACAACAGCTGCTCACAGTTTCATGATAAACTTCTTCCAGTTCGGGGCAATTATAGCACTCCTTCCCCCACACACACACTGTTCTTGTGTTGTTATCTGTCACTGTCTACTCAGAAGCTGAGAGCATCGATCTTCACACAGTTTGTCTTTAAAATACGTATTCGGTGGGAGCAGGTATCAAATTAAACCCAATATGACAGAGTTATTGATTGCGAGGGGTGGGGGTGGAATCATCCAGCTTAAATACAGCTTCTTATCAGCAGATCAGCCACAGTTAACCAAATCAAAACTTGACAGAAGTCAAATGAAAGAAGTCAGAAAGAAGTTCGAATTTGAAATTGAACTGAGTTTGAAAGAAGCCGGAATGCTTTCACATTAGGGTTGTAAAAGAAAACAATACCAGAAATATGGATAACTTCTTTTGAGTTTGGAGACAAAAAAAAAAGTATAAAGTTTCTGTGCTATGAAACCTGCATTAGAGCTTTCTGAATACTGTGTATTCCAGTAGGAAAGAATTCTTTGCAATAGAGTCTTAGTAAAAGACAACTCAGCCTCCATCAGCCACCATCAGCTCTTGGACTCTCTATTAATGTGCTCAGATAAGGTAGCAGCAATGAAGGCACTTTTGCTTTGGGGGCTGCTACCTGTTACCTTATGATACACAAGCCAAAGTGTACTTGTTGACTCTGTCTGTGCAGACTTTAGTGAGAAATATGCTGTTCATTTCTGTGGCTTTCTATGACGTTATTACTCCTTCCATCCTTGCATCAGTTCAGCAATATACATATGCATTTGAGATATGCGCACCGAATGTGAAAGCAGCATTATTTTCACATGAAGTACAGTAGTAGGGACATTTAAACAAGAACAGGCTTCTCCAAACAGAAAACATACTGAAAGAATCAACTCTAAAACCAATATGAGATGGAAAAGTGTATCTTAATATAGAGGGACATTGTTTATAATTTGTATGGCTAAAGAGAGAATGCAGAGCAACATCTGTGTCCTCTTTGTTAATTTGGTTTTACAAACGCACTCCAGCAGCACACACCACAGAAGGGTCTTATAGAATAAGAACTGGTGCAGATTAAATGAAGAACAAACACCCTTCCATAATTGCAAGGTATAAGGAAGGTAAACAGGTAAGTTCTTCCCTGTAATTATCCCCAAAGCTTTCTGTCATTTCAATGATGCTATTTATTGTTGATGTAAAGTATGTTATTTACACAGAAAAAAACAACCATCTTAAGACATGAGATATATTTTACAAGGGGCAATAAAGGCTGACTTGGATAACACTGATTCAGAGCAGCAGTAACTCCATTTAAATGTGTGAACCTCCATGGCAGGGTTCAGGAGCTGTCCCTAGGATGGGTAAGGATCTGGATGATGACATAGGGCCACCCTGCTAAGGAAGATCAGGTAGCCTGATGGTAGGGACCCAAGCTGCTCAGTGCTAGTTGGCCTCAGACTGAGCTTAATATACTGATAAAGACATATTCCTGATGTGTCCTAGTGGAGTAGATTTGAGGCTTGTCTAGTTGAGCTTCCTGTCCTTGAAAGTACTCAGCAGCAAAGAGCAAGGGATGAATGTATGATACTGAAGGAGCAGAGGTGGCCACTGCCTTGGCCAAGACCTCCCCACTCCAGCACTCAAACCAGACATAGCCATAGCTTGGGATTGCCTTACTCACCTTACTTTCTCATCTAACCTTCAAGCTGCAGCCACCAGCCAGAGCCTTAGTACAGCAGGAAGCCTGAGCCTGACTGCCACTGACTATGGACAGGGATTGCAGTCTGCACAGGGAAATCTCCTATGCTCTGCACCACAGGAAAGTCAAGTGCTGTGTCTGTATGTGCTTGCAAGCTCCGTGAGCACAAGAAGGAGAGTTGAACACCATGATCCACTTTATTAACTTCGTTTTAACCCTAAGACACGTTAGTAATGTGCTTAACTAGAAGCCAAATAACTTCTCCCTCTCTCCTCCCCAGTATCAACAAATAGCTCATGGCATTGAAGTTAAACAAAAGCTTTGCAT
Source organism: Lathamus discolor (assembly GCF_037157495.1). Lineage (NCBI taxonomy): Eukaryota > Metazoa > Chordata > Aves > Psittaciformes > Psittacidae > Lathamus > Lathamus discolor. Next base: position 116,700,381 of record NC_088887.1, on the reverse strand, counting down.
TTGCTTTTGCTGTTATTGCAGTAAATCATGCTTCCTCATTGCCATAGAAACGGCAGCTATCACAAACATCACTGCATCATGGCATCGGAGCAGCTCCAACAGCCAGGTCTTCTGTTTTCATTCTGGGGACAGGCCTCCTTTCCTTCACCCAGCCCCATACTTCCAACTCTTCTACAACACGCTGCAGTTTTTTGATGAAAAAATAGAAATTGAAGTTTTATTTTTGGGGGTGGAACGTTTTATCAAAGAGGCTTAACTGCAAAAAAAACCCACTTTTCTTAGCTCCAAAATGCCTAGGCACAGTTGGGAAGCTTACCATGGAGAGTCGCAACTTTGGTGATACAAATTACTGGTCATGTTTGAAAAGGACAGTAAAGAACAAACAATTAATCACAGGTTGGTTTGAAATAATCTGTAAACAGTTTTGGCAGAGAGGATAGGGGTGTTTTTTGCTCAATATTTATGAGCCGAAGGGTACAGATGGGTGGTGGGTGAGATTTTTAAGAGCCATGCTTTGCTAATTTATATTCACTAAGGATTTTGTTTGGAATTTTCTACAGCAGAATTGGAAGGCACCAGAGCCTCCCCCTCCAATCCTCCAGCTCTCTCTTGGACAAACATTAATTGCATTGAAAACCTGATATAACATCAGTATTGCTCAAGTAAAGGACATGAGAGCAGTGGTTTAACTAAAATGAGCAGCCTGCTCTGCTTTACTGGCCTGTTGAATATCTGATAGGATGGGCTTGAAATCTTACCAGTTTTCACTTAGCAGAAAGCTTTGCAGCCACATCAGCACTTGTTTCATGGAGTGAGGGGAAAAGATAATTCCAACTTTCTTCCAGGGGCCAGGAATACGTGTTTTCAAAGACACCGGGGTTTTTATTATTAAAATGCCTGTCTTTTATTTCATTTATTCAGCTTTTGCTAGCCACATGGTTAAAGTTAGGAAAACAAACAGCAGATACTTTCCAGTGAGGAGTGTTTACATTAGGTCTAGCTTATCTTGCAAAGAGTAATCTATGAACTCTCCCTGGCCTTTTGGATAAGCAAACGCAAACCTCATTTCCCTTTATTGTCCACTCCACGTAATAACCAGCCTTTGCAAAGGTCTTTGCAGAGGTTATTCACTCCAGGCTGGCTCCTGGGGCTTTCCTTTAATGACTAAAGGGATCACTCTATGTGTTATTGAGTGGTAATATCAGAGCTGTGATGGTCTAGGGATAAAGCAGGCAAGTTTGTGGGGAGTGGCATCAGCCTGTATCAGACTGATCGATATAGCTGCACAAAGAGAAGCCTTCAAGCATGAGTTCTTTCTTGCATAACTGATATGCTCCACAAGCTCACGCATGCAACCACGCAGTCCCATCTTTTTCCTGTGGGCATTTGTACTAAACCTCTGAGATAGATAACCCAGCTTGGTAAAGCACGCAAAATCCAGCAAAAACCAGTGGATTTTTTAGGGAGGGCATCAACAAACTGATTTGGCCCCTTGCAGGGTCACTGCCACAGATGACGGGAGCAAGGGAGAAGGAAATAAGAGCCAGGCTGCGCTTTTTGGTGACCAGGAGATGTATTCTTAGTGCAGTTGTCTCATCTCATGGTGATTTGGCTCTGGTTTGGAGGTTTCAAAGGGCTTCTTTAATTCTGCTCACATGAAATGCTCCAAAACCCAGCAATCAGCCTAACCATCACAAGGGTACACTTAAGCTTTCAATAGCAATCAAGAGGCTGAGGATGCTGTTAACAAGGGCTTTCATTAAAGGGTTTTGCAGTACTTCCCAGAGCCCTTGCTCTTGTTGACAGGTAGGCACTGGGACTGTGACTTTCTCAATGCACTTATGTAGCTGGTGCCAACACAAAGCTGAATAAGATTCCTTGTTACTGATTATGCTGTCTCTATAAAGACATAGAAGATGAAATAGCCTGAACAATGTATGCTTTAAGGACCTCTTCCCTAGAATGCTGTAGTTATTGATATTGCTTACACTGATTTCAGTGAAATTTGGATCTAGTCTCACACAGCTTGACAATTCAAAGCACGCTGAGGAATCTTGTCCTGCTTTAGAGAATACAGGATTTAAAAGGAAGGTAAAGCTCCCAACTCTGAGCTGCAGGCTAACATATGGCAAAGGGTTTTACCTATATAGATCATCATATCAATCTTCACTGGAGTAATTAGATGATTTATTTTAATGAGATAGACAATTCTGATGCAAAAACACAGGGATGAAGAATCTGCCACGCTTTTCCATATTTCATTAGTGATCCAAACTGCAAAAATTGCAATATATTTTTTGCTTCAATTTGTGCAGCCTAGTAACGTTGTGTTTTGACAAAGCCAGTTAATAACAGCATGCTCTTAAGAAGAAAAATCTTTGAAGGAAAGATTTAATGATGAGCTGAGAGGCTTAGAGTCCATGTGTAGTTCTAAAGGCTCCTGGGTTTTTTTCATTCCATAAAACCCCACCATATCTTATGGTCTCCCACATGAATGCAATATGTGCATGAGCTGACTGGACTGCAGTTGCTGACTGGGTCATGAGCATGAAATGCCTCACCCTTATCTCATTTTTTAGCTGCTTTCACCTGCTGCAAACTTCATGGTGGTTCCTTTGAAATCTACTCTTTTCCAGTGACTCATTTGGAAATTATGGGTTTTCATGCCTAAGTGTTCTCTTTCAAAAGAGAGAAAAATAAAGATGCTTCACTGTTCTCTCATTCAAGTAGATTTACACAGTTACTATCAGCATTCACGGTTGTTTTTCAGTAAAGGCACGACTCCAGGGCTTTACCTTCATCTTTCTCCTTCAGAAATCTTCCAGAGAAATCTCTTCCCTAGGAAATCTTTTGTTCACTCATGTTTTCTATGTGAGCATTGTACAGCAGAGATTGTGCAAGGCATGCAGGGCTGCTGTCTTTCCGGCCAAGCAGAAACTATGGAGGAGTTCAGGAATACGCGGCATTAGCCTGAGTTTCTCTCATAGCCAGTTACTGAGCTCAGTGCTGGGTGACGGCTCTTGCGTCAGTGTAATCACACTTGGACCCAACAGACCCATCGATCATGTACAGTGTGCTCCCACGCTGCAAACTTCCAACAAACGTCAATCCTAGTGGAAGATCAAAAGCTGCCACTACAATGGCCATAGGGAGGCAGCGGGAGGAATGCTATGATCATGATCATGTTCGTGAGCATGATCAATATGCTATGTCCCTCCAAAGGCAAGGGGGTGTTACATAAAAATCAGACCAGCCCTACAAAGTCAACCATTACCCGTACTGCAGGGGAAGGCAACACTTCTCCACCCAGACATTGCCAACCTGAGGTGAGAGAAAACTCCTGATCCCAAATCGTAATACTGGGCAATTAGCTAAATGAGCAAAACCAGGTATCTGGGATACAGCAAAATACCTGAGCTGAAACTGCACCAAACCATCACCAAACTCCAGAGAAGGAAAACCCTGCTCCCTACTCTTCCTGCAGTAAATTTTTATAATAGGAGAGTGAAAATATACGCCTTGATCCTGCAAATGAGAAAGCAGAGGGTGAATATGAATTCTTAGAACTTGAGAACACACCGCTGGTCAAATCGAAGGATGGGCAAAGAGTAGACATGCCCGTCAAGACAACACTTTGAGGATGTTCTTCACTCAATGCTAATGGACACAATGTCAATAAAGTTTTTCTCAAAGTTGAGCAATTGGGCCATGAAAGTCACATTTCTATCATCTCCAATGGGCTTTTTTTATCTCTTAACCTTAGCCTTCCTGCCATCACATGCATGAGCACAGCTGTTCTCCCAAGACACTTTTTCTTTGGAAGAAAGCTCATGTTCCTCATAATAATGGTTGGGGAATCACGGTAGAATCATAGAATGGTTTGGGTTGGAAGGGACTTTTTAAGTCACTCAGTCAAACCCCCTGCAATGAGCAGGGACATCTTCAACTGGATCAGGTTGCTCAAAGCTCTGTCTAGCCTGGCCTTGAATGTTTCCAGGCATTTTTCCTGTCTTCACAGGAGAGGTGCTCCAGCTCCCTGATCACCTTTGTGACCCTCCTCTGGATCTGCTCCAGCAGATCCATGTGTTTCCTGTGTTGAGGAATCCAGACCTGGACACAGGACTACATTTGGGATCTCATGATATCAGAGTAGAGGGACAGAATCATGTCCTTCCACTTGCTGGCCACCCTTCTTCTCATGCAGCCCAGTGCTGCTTCTGCCAGCATCCATCCTGCCACGCAGATTTCTGTGTTGCAAGAACTTTCGCACCTGATTTCCTCATTTTTTTTTTTTAAAGGTAATTTAAAGAACTTTGGGGAAGTGATGCTCTCCAGGTAATAAAATATAGAAGCCCAGTGGATTTACTTTTTGCCCACAGATTCCCCTTAATGTCTGAAGGCACCAAGAGACTCATTGCATTGCCTTTCATAAACTGGTTACCAAGTGCTGCCACCAATCTTATCACACCACTACATGTTGCTTTGGGTAACCACCACCACCAAAAACTCTCCCTGAAAAAGTATCTTCTGGGATTTGGAGTCTGTGTTATGATGACATAGTTTCTTCTTTTTTTTCCCTTCTCCTGCATCTAAGGTTTGCTTATGCTTGCCTTAGTTTGTATGCCCAGGGGATTCCTGTTTCAACCTGTTATTCTGGGGGAAATTAGCATTCTCAGTGACACTGCGCTACTTTCCTTCTATTGATTTCTTGCTCATGGACTGGGGAGACTATAATCTTGGGATAAGCATTTTACATGTGCCATTCATTTACAGTGCTGGTTGCTGGGGTAAAGATCAGTGATGGACAAAAATAACCGTGTTCCTTTGCAGAGCACTGAAACACACAGTCTGAGCTATGGGAATGGTCCTGGAACATCTGTGGCATGAGGGTCTTCACAGGGCCACAACTAATTCTTGCTCCTCCCTTGTCCCAGGACAGTAGCAAGTAGCAGCCAGTTCAGGCTGAAAGCAATTAGAGACCCATTCATCATCATAGCTTTGTTCTGTGGGCTGATTCACAGTAGCAAGGGAGGAAGCATCACCAAGGCCACTCATGAGAAGCAAATTTAGCAGGAGCAGGGCCCAAGCTGTGATCCAGCTTCCCATCAAGAGCACAATACCTCCATCAGCTTAGCCTCATAGGCAATCCATGCAAAGGAATAATGGGAAATCTTATCTCCCTTTCTTCCCCTCTGTAAGTCAGCAGATGAAATTCCATTTCTCTCTTTCCCTGCAGTCTCACAGGCTCTCTTCTGATCAAAATACTGGAATTCCAAAAATCTTTGCTGGAACAAAATCTACTCCTTAATTCATCTTGGACTGCAGACTTCTAAATGTCAGTCAGATTATACTTGGTTACACTGGCTTGGCATTGGCTGCACTGGAGCGAGGTCCATCAAAGAGGCAAAGTCACAGAATCACAGAATCACAGAATCCCAAGGGTTGGAAGGGACCTCAAAAGATCATCTAGTCCAACCCCCCTGCAAGAGCAGGGTAACCTACAGTACATCACACAGGAACTTGTCCAGGCGGGCCTTGAATATCTCCAGTGTAGGAGACTCCACAACCCCCCTGGGCAGCCTGTTCCAGTGCTCTGTCACTCTTACAGTAAAGAAGTTCTTCCTGATGTTAACGTGGAACTTCCTATGCTCCAGTTTACACCCATTGCCCCTTGTCCTATCACTGGATATCACTGAAAAAAGCCTAGCTCCATCATCCTGACACCTACCCTTCACATATTTGTAAACATTGATGAGGTCACCCCTCAGTCTCCTCTTCTCCAAGCTAAAGAGACCCATCTCCCTCAGCCTCTCCTCATAAGGGAGATGTTCCACTCCCTTAATCATCTTTGTGGCTCTGCGCTGGACTCCTTCAAGCAATTCCCTGTCCTTCTTGAACAGAGGGGCCCAGAACTGGACGCAATATTCCAGATGCGGCCTCACCAAGGCTGAGTAGAGGGGGAGGAGAACCTCTCTTGACCTACTAACCACTCCCTTTCTAATGCACCCTAAGATGCCATTTGCCTTCTTGGCCACAAGAGCACATTGCTGGCTCATGGTCATCCTCCTATCCACCAGGACCCCCAGGTCCCTTTCCCCTTCACTACTTTCCAGCAGGTCAACCCCCAACCTGTACTGGTACATGGGGTTGTTCTTCCCCAGATGCAAGACTCTACACTTGCCCTTGTTAAATTTCATCCAGTTTCTCCCCGCCCAACTCTCCAGCCTGTCCAGGTCTCGCTGAATGGCAGCACAGTCCTCTGGTGTGTCAGCCACTCCTCCCAGTTTTGTGTCATCAGCAAACTTGCTGAGGGTGCACTCAGTTCCCTCATCCAGGTCATTGATGAAAATATTAAACAGCACCGGTCCCAGCACCGACCCCTGAGGAACTCCACTAGTCACAGACCTCCAGCTAGATTCTGCGCCATTGACCACAACTCTCTGCCTTCTTCCTTTCAACCAGTTCTCGATCCACCTCACTACTTGATCGTCAAGCCCACACTTCCTCAGCTTATCTATGAGGATGCTGTGGGAGACAGTATCAAATGCCTTACTGAAATCAAGAAAAACTACATCTACCGCTCTACCATCATCCCTCCACCTAGTCACTTCCTCATAGAAGGCTATAAGGTTGGTGTCATTTCACTTACTATATTGTTGCTCCATTCTTGATCTTCTTTCTCTCCAGTTTACCCCTTTGCAACAATAAAGAGGTCTTTAACATGATTACTAGCTAGCATAACTAAGTTGCATAGCTATTCATCATTTAAATGTCCCCTCTATGAAATCCCATGCACAAAAGAAAAGGCATAGCAAAAGCTTATTTGGAAAAGCAAATATTCCATGTCGGTGTATTCATTAATGGCTGCCTCACAGTCAAATTCTTGGCATATTATCATTGTATTTTTTCCCAGCAAGACACAGAAATTGCTTGGCAAAGGATTCATCAAAGCACATAAGCATATGTCTTAAATAAATGCTTTAAGCTAGTCATATGGTCAAGTACTTTGCTAAACTGGGATCTGTATGTTACACAGTGGCTGCTTCCAGAGATCTGACCCACTGAAATGTACAGACAGACATACAAGGAAGCATAGGGTTGACAAAGGAAAGGCAAACTTCAAATCACATAAGGATTACCTCTGCTCCAGATAATACACAGTCTTAGTAACATAATGAGGTGTGAACTTAAATAGAAAATAGAACTATTTTACCAGTCATGGCTTACCCACAGCCTTGTCATCATCAGCCCATAAGTATGGAAGGACATCCATGAAAAAGAGGCAGAGGCCAAGTGGATACAAAGAGAATAGGGAAAGGCAAAGGTGATTTTGGGGAGATGAGGACAAATGACATGTCAGAGCTGATACCATTGGCAAACCAGCAAGATGGGCCGCAATAAGAAGTTGAGAGGCATGGATGCAGTAAAGGTACAATACTGGAAAAAGGAGCTTTCTGTGACACAGAATGAAATAATACAGACCTAAAAACCCAATTTACCACATGCAACACTTCCGATTTGTCCTGCTATAAGCATGGCTTGATATAAATATACTGTCATACTAGCAGTGACTGAGAGGAATCTGTCTCCGGACCATTCCACAGCTTATAACCTCAGCATAATAATCTCTACGTTGTTTGTGAACATCTGGGGATAGACATTTTGCTCCATTTCCACACACACATATATTTTCAAAGTCTGTTTTTCTATCCATCCTTCAAAAGTGATTCTTTAGCCTACCAGCCTTGCCTGAAATGTTATTGTCACAACAGTGTTTGAAGTGTTTTCCAAATAAAAGATAGGCACAGACACGTAAAACCACTCCAAGGACTGCAGTTCCATGAAACCTGGAGTGTTCAGATAGCAGAACAATGAGGAATGATTGGAAGATTCTCCTGTGCCTTCCCATAGTGAGTTTCAGAAAGAAAGAAATTAGCTGTAAATTAGCTTTTAATGTCAAGGTACTTTTCCAGGGAAACAAGCAATGTCTTCCACACAAAGTTCAGGGTGCGTAGGTTAGTAGTGGAAGTCAGTTATTCTTTAACATGCAAGTAAAGTGCTCAGTAAATATCAGCGTCTAATCATGCTGGTTTATGGTAACAAAGTTCCTGCTATTATGTCTCCTCTGTTAGATATGTGTTATGAGAAAGAAATGAATTTGAGACGAATTATCACCTCTAAAAAACATAAAAGCAAGAGCAAGGACTGCTTTTGTTCAAATGTGTTTTCTGTTTGGGGATGCATGAGCTATTAATCATCACTGTACAGGGAAGTGACCTCTTCCACTCCAAGAAATTAAGACAAGGTGGGCCCGGATTCTTATCCTAAACATATGAACTTAACAGGAGGGTGTCTCCTCTGCCTTCAGCATAGTCTTTCTGCATTTAAACAGGTACAAATGAGATCAGCATATTATAACCTTTCAGATACCTACGAGGAAAATACTCAGATAGCAAAACATAATTTCCAGACAGTTCCAGTAAGTGCATTATGCTAGTAATTTAATGACTAATTGCAAAATCTATTATCTCACAGATGAAAAGATCTTGGAAGATTCGAGATCAGATTTCAGCTCGAGAAAAGCAGGAAACAAAAAAGAACAATAAACTAAATACTGGAAAACACATGCATGACTCAAAGTCCTGCAATAGAAAACTGCTGTAAGCTTTCATACACATTAATATGATTAAAAACAATTACAAGATATGAGGGCGAAGTTGAGCTCTGGATCGAATGCAAATTAGAAACCTTCAGAGAACCATTGGAAAGGAAAAGGAAAGGTTACGAAGCAGCATGAACCTTAATTTGCCAACTTGCACAGCAAATGACTGAGAGGCCAAAGCAGAAATGCTTACCAGGCAAGAGAGCAACATCTGGACAAGGCTTAGGAGCTAACCTTCTTCAAAGGCCAGCCATTAGAACTGCCAGTTGCATGAAGCATCTGAGGCACACTAAGGCAACTTATTCAGCAGCATTCAGCTAATGGAGCAGGGCAACAACAACCCAGGACTGCCTGGAGAGGAAACTATTATGTTGGATGTGAAAAGGTTTATAAATATTGTTTCAGGGACCTGGCTTTGTGAGAGACTGAGGGTTACACAGTGAGACAAAACATGAGCTCTCACTGGGTAAAACTGACCTCTATAGGAAAGGCCAGTTTTGAAGACTCAAGTGGGACATAAATAATGCAAAAAGCCTTATGGTGGCTCCTCTCAATGGACTGAATTTAGCCTACTGTGCTTACCCTAATGACTAGAAGGACAAAGAGAGTATTGGGGGCAAGAAAAACAGGGCAGAGATAACCAAGGGTTGTTATGATTTTCCAAATGAGCTTCTGGGCCAGAGGTTTCATGCACATTTTAGTAGGTTTTGGATTATTTTTCTGTCTTTTATCTCAGTCTCTGAAATGAAAATAATCTCCAGTTTTCCAGACTGTACATAACAGCTTCAAATGCCCAGGAGGCATAGAAACACACAAATCTTTGGCTTATCTGGGAAAAAGAGAGTCCTGAGAGTAGTCACTGAAATGCAGGAAACTATGAGCCATTAGTGGTGTTGGAGTAGATACAGATAATGTAAACTGATAGCACAGACTCAAAACATTAATACCCAAGAAAAATGGACTCTGCATGCTTGTATGTGCAAGGAGGTAACTGTTCTGCAAAGAATGGTAAAATGGTGCAAAGGAGAAAAGCAAATTACAAACCCTTTATAGGAGGGCTGGAACACCTCTCATATGAATACAGGCTGAGAGAGTTGGGCTTGTTCAGCCTGGAGAAGAGAAGGCTCCAGGGAGACCTTAGAGCTGCTTCCAGTACCTAAAGGGGCTGACAAGAATCTGGAGAGGGGATTTTTACACGAACAAGTATTGACAGGACAAGGGGAATGGCTTTAAACAGAAAGAGGGCAGATTTAGATTAGGTATTAGGAAGAAACTCTTCCCTGTGAGGGTGCTGAGGCGCTGGCACAGGGTGCCCAGAGAAGCTGTGGCTGCCCCATCCCTGGCAGTGCTCAAGGTCAGGCTGGACAGGGCTTGGAGCGACCTGGTCTAGTGGAAGGTGTCCCTGCCTGTGGCAGGGGTTGGAACTGGATGAGCTTTAAGGTCCTTTACAACCCAAACCAGTCTGGGATTCTATGATTCTATAAAGTTGTGAGATAAACCTGTTGGTGCCACCTTCTGACCTTGTTGACGAGCTTCTAGAACATACCATTGTAAGACCCAAAAGCACAGCTTATCCCTTGCAATACATAGGTTAAATATCAGTGCTGCAGATCAGTTACGCAATAATGATAGGCAAATGAAGATTATATACCAGCTAATTCAAGAAGATCACAGAGGACTGGCACAAAAGAAGCGTAACTGATTTAAAAGGAAGTTGGCATTCCCTTGTCATATGAAGGCGCGTGAATGAGATTCCTGAACTACTCTTACATCACCACCAGAGGGTGACAAATTTCAGTAACACAAACGTTTACAGATACACAGATGATAAGAGCAAGAAGGATCTTCTGCATTTGCAAAATCTTACCTCTGTACAATAGGCTCCATGGTATGATGTTAGCCATCCCTGCAGGGGATAGGAGAAGGCGTAATGAGTTAAAACTCGAACAGGGGAAGTTTAGATTGGATTTAAGGAGGAAATTCTTTCCTGTTAGGCTGGTGGGGCACTGGAATAGGTTGCCCAGGGAGGTTGTGAGTGCTCCATCCCTGGCGGTGTTCAAGGCCAGGTTGGATGAAGCCTTGGGTAGGATGGTTTAGTGTGAGGTGTCCCTGTCCATGGCAAGGGGGTTGGAACTGGATGATCTTGAGGTCCTTTCCAACCCTAACTATTCTATGATTCTATAGTAACTGTAATCACTCAGGGCTCTAATAAACAAGCAAAGATGGACCAACTATGCCTTTTAAGAAAATCAGACTGGGAAAGAGAACTATGGTCCCATTCTCTCAACCATTCAGGTCAACCAGAGCCAAGGTGAGAGGCAGTGGGAAGGTCAGGAGTGAGGCTGTAGGACAGAGGGGCACTGAGGAATCTGTGTGTAGAAAAAGACAGTGGGGACCTTTCCATGCCCCTAACTCCTATGAAGTTGCTGACACATGCCACATGCACATCCTTTTGTTCTCCACAGTAAATAGGAGAGAACCAGAAGGAAAAGGAGAACGTGAAAAAAGTGCAAGCATTTCTAGTCTGAACAGGCAAGGAAGACAAAGGGAGCGTGAGAGAAAGTAATGTGAATCCCCTCCATAGAAGGGAAACTAAAAGAAGGAGAGGTGAAGTCCAGAGAAGTTTGGCAGAGAAACTGGAAAAGCAATCCAGCTCTCCTAAAACTATTGCAGTATCAAGCTCAAATCTTCCTTTTTTAGATTTAATACAACAGAAAATAAGTATGTGTCCAATATCTGGCACTCGGCAGGTTTTTCAGAGAGGTTTTAAGGTAATGAAAATACCTAAAAGCCCCTCCAATTTGCTACCATTATCAGCAGCAATTAAGGCTCATCAATACACTCATCTGCTCTAACCTTGAGCCTTGAAAATCCTTTTTTTTCTTCTCCAAATACATTGCAGGTATTAAATGTCAAAGCTGTAGGCTTTCCTCCTGCTTTGTTGAATGGTTTTCCCCCATTGTAACAAAAAAGAGCAATGCCATATACAGACTGAGATCTATTTGTTTTCCTTCTTATGCTTCTTATACCATGTATCCATCAAGTTCAAGGGCCCGTATTTTACTAAAATAGGTGTATTTGCTGATTTTTTTTCCCCAGTATCTTCTGTTCTCTCTACTTTATCCATGTGCTCTCCTAGTCCCACTATCTGAAAGTAAAAACGACATCAGTGTCTGCAGACAAATTGTGGTGCAGTTCATGAATACAAATGGAGTGAAGGGTAACCAGAATCTCCCCCTGGTGCTGTCCTGCATGGCATTCATCTCCCTCTTCATGCATCTTATTCCCTTAGGATTGCTTTGTCTATAGACAATTTCTCAAAACAGCTCATTATTTTAGCCAGCTGATTTTATTGTTGCTTTATAAAAAGGTTTTATTCTTCATCATCTTAAGGATTATTTCTACAGCCTCAGTGTAGCAACAAGATGTTTTGCTCTTGTTCTTTCTAAAATGCTCGGATTTTAATCAAATCACAGCATAATTACAGTATTTTACAAAAATATCAACATAAAAATTGGATCCTATCTACAACATTCTCTGTTGAGCCATCTAAGTACTCCTGTGTTCCCCATTACTTCTGTGTTTGACCAGCTCACATTACTTCATGTATTTTCATAGGGCAAAGCTATTTGCCTGGATAGAGAACTGGAGCAAGGACAGAGAGTTTGGAATATGGCTTCATCAAAAGAATAAACAGATCCAGACTTGCAGTACTGATGGAGAGGCTGAGCTCTCCCAGCGCACACAGCCATGCATGCTCTGAGGTTCCCCCATGCAGGCACCAGCTCTGACACAGGGGTGCAGTCAGCCTGCCTCACTAGCCAAGTATTACACAAATGCTTTGTCTCTGAGCACCAGGACTATGTAGTCTGCTTGATAAAACCTTCCGTTGCATAAAACAGTTTCTAAAATACTCTCTTATGAAGTGGTTCTAATTTCACAGGGAGCAATATTTTCTCCATAAAATTTAAGTCAACCTGTAGGATGTAGCACACTGTAATGGAAGTGTGACCAGCAGGTTGAAGGAGGTGATCCTGCCCCTCTACTCGGTTCTAGTGAGACCTCACCTGGAGCATTGTGTGTAGTTCTGGTGTCCTCAACATAAAAAGGGCATGGAACTGCTGGAACAAGTCCAGAGGAGGCCACGAGGATGATCAGGGGACTGGAGCACCTCCCGTATGAAGACAGGCTGAGGAAGTTGGGGCTGTTCAGCCTGGAGAAGAGAAGGCTGCGTGGGGACCTCATAGCAGCCTTCCAGTACCTGAAGGGGGCCTATAGGGATGCTGGGGAGGGACTCTTCGTCAGGGACTGTAGTGACAGGACAAGGGGTAATGGGTTAAAATTTAAACAGGGGATTTCAGTTAGATCTTAGGCAGAAGTTCTTCCCTGTGAGGGTGCGGAGGCGCTGGCGCAGGGTGCTCAGAGAAGCTGTGGCTGCCCCATCCTTGGCAGTGTTCAAGACCAGGCTGGACAGGGCTTGGAACAACCTGGTCTAGTGGAAGGTGTCCCTGCCTGTGGCTGAGGGGTGGAACGGAATGAGCTTGAAAGTCCCTTCCAACCCAAACCATTCCATGATTCATCCTCTAAAAGTGTGCAGGGTGCTCCTGAGGAAGCCTGCCAACTCTTTTGAGATACTGGCAACAAGCTGGACCTTTCTCACAAAGCCAGGATGGAGCTCAAAACAGGAGCAGCAAGCAGCAATAAACTTCCTCTTCATCATGAAATCCTTAATGAAGCAGCTAAACTTTTTTGCACTATTTGACATAACTGATTGTGGAAAGTAAAAGAGTTATTAAATTGTGCTGTCCTGTAATGTTCATTAATTTCATATTAGCAGGTTTTCATTTACTTGGCAGAACTGATGACTGCAAAACTTATATCAAAATGTCACTGGATCACATGAGACAGTAAGTAGTTATAATAATGGCTTGGTTAAGCTATCTCCTCTGGCATCCTGGGAGGTAAACCAGGATTCCTGGGCTTTAATGCTGTCAAAAGACACTTTGTTGAATACCATAAGGACACAAAAACAGTGAGTTTTACTAGAGGGGAGCATAATTCTGAAGTTCAGCAGAAGGTGTATGTTTGTATGCAGTGACTAAGCATATGCAAGTAGGAGGCAATTACAGATGGCTGGAAATATGCTACTACTGCAAAACACATATGATGTTTTGTATTCCAGAGCAGAAAGCAGAAAAGCTCTGAAGTACCAAGCTCAGCTACTAGCTGATACAGTGATGCTGAATTTGTGTTATTTAGCACCACAGCATCACATTCAGGAGCTGCAGATCAGCAACAAAAGGTTGCTCACTTCTGGTTTTGAATTGAAAGAACTTAATATGATCATTAAGAGTTTACAGAGGTAAGAGGAAGGTACCAAGTGGAAAACAGTAAGTTACATTCAGTGAAAGCTGCATTGAAAATGAAGCTATGAGTTAACTATGAGACAGCATGCTTGGAGCATATAGGAAATGAATCTCTTATCTGCATTTGCTGGAGTGGTCAGCCTGCCTTCTCTGCTCCATTTGGGGTTGCCTTACCTATTTCTTGCTATACTACAGTTCTGAGATTGGGTTGGGCTCAGCAAATACTGCTGCTGATTGTAAACCATTAATTTGAGGTGTATTACTTCTCTTTGATACACTTCACGTGTATTTTTCACTGTTATCTAAGCAGTTGCCTGTACATTGGGAGATCAGCCCTCCCAGCGCTCACCATTCTGCATCTTAACTGAGAGGGTGTCCTGAAGGAGGCTTATCAAGGGATTGATGTGGAAGTGGTGAGTGGGAACTGTCATTAACGTGAGGTTTGTTCCAGTCCCTGGGGACTGGTTCCAGTCCCTCCCACCTGTGGGGAGGAGCAGAGGCCTTGCATCGGATGACAGGATTTTATTCAGAAAAGGGGTATTTACAAAAAAACAACCCAGAACTTCAAAACCAAACCAGTCTCCATTCCCTATTCCACCCATTTAGGTTTCAAACCAAAGAACAGTCTTACTGATAGCTACTGACTGGTCAGAGGCAAGCTGAGTGGAAAGAGCCACCCTGATTTTAAGAGAAAACAAGTCTATAAAGGATAGAATGCATGACTAGGACCCATGCTACCTGTCCCACCAGCTTCGCATTGAGAGAAAAGACAGGTAATAAGACATTTTATATATGTATACATATATGCATATCACCTAATTATGGCCTTATATTCTTTATATATATATAATTTATGTAAATTGGAGCTACTCATTACTTTCTTATCATCTTTTTTCTTTCTTCTAAGGTCTGCTCAGCAGCCTTATTGCAGGGGTGATACAAGGCACAGAGTTCTGCCTTTAAGCCTGGAAATTGAATCAATGAGTGCAATTGCATCTTGAAAGACTGGGAAAATGAAAATAAACAAGGATTTCCTGCAGGAGCACAGGAGGTAATATACATCAGCATGCTCTGGCCAGAATTTATGTGCAGCAAAGCTCTAAGAAGTGAGTCAAACCGAGACCTCTTTTGGAAAAGTTACTTTGAGAGCATTCGGACTTCCTCTGTTCGGAAATTAAGCTCCATATGCAGTGATGCAAAATAGACTCATCCAGAGGAAAAATGTGAGAATTCACTTTTTTACTCTCAAATGCTCACTAGAAGAAGCTGGTAACTTGAAGCAAGCCTCGACTGACTGTCCTCCTAATCTGGGCAGTATGAATGGCCTTAGGGACGTGCTAGAGTTGTTTAGTCTATTTTGGTAAACCTGGTCTTTGAAAACATCTCAACTGGATCTTAAGTTGGCTAACATATTTTGAACAAAGTCTGCTCCCCCCTTCAGGCATCTACCATCTCCATTCCCTCTTCCTTCTCCAATGAGCCTCATGTATTTGCTCCCTCAAAGCTTACACCTTCTGACTGTTCATTGGTAAGGGGCTGTTGTTAGGTTGACAGCATACTTTAAACACCCTTTCAAGGGACAAAAGGACCAAGAGAGAAAGTTCTCATGAGGATGAATGCCCACCAATTCTAACTCCCTATCCTATGTTTAACAAAACAGAGCTCTTCCTGAAGAAGCACTTCCAAATTTTCTGGATGTGGCAGTGCATTAAGACTTGGACACTCCGCATTGCACTCACTAACAAACACATAGCTGGAAACACGGCAAAGGCACTGTAATTTCACAGGTTAGCTCCAAACTACTTAATTATAGCCTTGGGGATCTAGACTTTATGTTGGGAATCACTGCTGTCCAGAATCCCCATTCATCCTCCCTCTCTTACGCTCTACCATGTAGTGAAACGTGGTGGCTTTACCTGTACAACCTCTGCTGGCCTCCTGGAGAATGACCATAGGTGGGCATGGACTGCATCTCAGCCAGCCCAGTGGGTGGGATGGAGAGTACAATCATTCCATGAAGGGCCAGAACACCTCTTTCCCTAGCTCCAGCACCCAAACCCATGGATTTTTGCCATCAGTAAAAACGTAGCACTGAAAAATAGAGTCAAGAATGTGGACTTTTATTTGACATTAAGGAGCTGATGGTCCTTTTAATGTCCTTTTTATGTTCATATGCACAGTAACTAACCTATTGACCCCTGAAAGAACAAATCTTACTGCAAAGACTAAAAGTCAATGGTGCTAATTAGCAACAAAGTAATTTAATTGAACAAAAATGCTAGGAGAATCTCTGAAGATGCTGACCTTAAATTCTAAGCCAATAAATGGACTAACTAAGAAAGAGCCATCACAGAAATTGTGATAGAATTGAGTAATTTACGGAACTTTTTGCCACAAAATGCAACTGATTACAATGTTAGTGAGCTTTAACAGAAATTAAGCTACAGAAAACCTTCCAGTGGGGTTAAAAAGGAAAACTTAAATGTCAAGAGGTTGGCTTGTATCAACTACCAAAAAAAAAAATATCTTTCACATTCTATTGAAGCAACAGGGATATTTTTAGACTAAATAAATGATGTTTTTATAATCTAAACCATCTTGGTTTGCCATTTTGTAAGACATACTCATTTTTTGCCTTTAGGAGATAAAATGTGTTTATCAGCTGATAGCAATCTTGACAGCAGAACCAAGTTTATGAGCTCACTCTGAATCACCATCAAATTTCTATTCACTGCTTCTCAAAATGACCTGCATTACTTCTCTTTTATTTCTACTCTCACCTATTTTACTCAATTGAAAATGCGCAGTGTGACAGCATTATAAATGGATTAAGATGATATCTGATTTTTGCTCTGATTTCTGTTTGCCTCTATTTTAACTCGGGAATAATGTTCTGTGAGTTGTTGCAAACATACTTCTCAGGGACAAAAAAATGCATCTGGTCCTGTCACAGCAACAAAACACAGGGGAAATTCCATTCCTCATTCACCTGCAGGACTATTCTCCTGACACAAGGAAAGAAGAGAGGAACAGCTGCACACTTTGGGTTTGCTTTTTTAAACTGAATAAATAGGCTAAAATTACATCATAATATTGTGTATAAAGACATAATAAACCCCAACAGTTCCAAATCACTGCTTTTCTGACTCAATGACTTATGATGCTGATGCGCATGGAAAATAAGTTTAAATTAATATGCAAGGTTGGATCCAAAATCTCTTCTAAGAAAAGTTGTTTAAAAGTCCAGAGCTTGGGGCTTTACTGAAAGCAATGGATACAGGTGAGGCCGCATCTGGAATATTGCGTCCAGTTCTGGGCCCCTCTGTTCAAGAAGGACAGGGAATTGCTTGAAGGAGTCCAGCGCAGAGCCACAAAGATGATTAAGGGAGTGGAACATCTCCCTTATGAGGAGAGGCTGAGGGAGATGGGTCTCTTTAGCTTGGAGAAGAGGAGACTGAGGGGTGACCTCATCAATGTTTACAAATATGTAAAGGGTAGGTGTCAGGATGATGGAGCTAGGCTTTTTTCAGTGATATCCAGTGATAGGACAAGGGGCAATGGGTGTAAACTGGAACATAGGAAGTTCCACGTTAACATCAGGAAGAACTTCTTTACTGTAAGAGTGACAGAGCACTGGAACAGGTTGCCCAGGGGGGTTGTGGAGTCTCCTACACTGGAGATATTCAAGGCCCGCCTGGACAAGTTCCTGTGTGATGTACTGTAGGTTACCCTGCTCTTGCAGGGGGGTTGGACTAGATGATCTTTTGAGGTCCCTTCCAACCCTTGGGATTCTGTGATTCTGTGATTCTGTGATATACAGCTCTACTTCAACTACACACGTTTAGTAAAAGGCAAGACATACCTTTTACATACAAAGGCTATAAATAAAGGTAAAACACCACAAAACTATACATATGCTTCATGTCTCACACTCTTCGTACCAAACTTATTTAGAATGCTGTTACTATAGATAAAGAAAACAATGCAAAAGGCCTTGAAAGATTTGGGCAGCAAGACAAGTACGCTTGGGAACTTCACTCTTTTCAAACAGACTTTTTCTGATTGTGCATAGTATAAGAATTAAATCATGCTGGCAACAGCATAACGGGAAAGAAATAGATGGGAAGTCACTGCTCCCTGCTCTGCTTGTTTGAAATTTGCTACCCAAAATAGCCGATGGAAATGCTTCTTCATGCAAAAGCATTTACTTTACAAGCTCAGCAAACTATCTGGAGGATTATGTAACAATCACCCACAACATTTAAGGTGCGTCACTAACACAGCGCCCTGCCTAACAGGTGAACAGTGCTGTTACAGGAACTACGGGGGATCTTTTTCTATTCCATTCACATGAATTGAACACAGTGAGGGGAAAACTGAAAACTTCAAAACATTGCTTACCTGGTTTTTCATAACACAAAGCTGTATTTTAATAGGTGAAGAAGAATATGTTTGCCTTAAGTTTCAGAATCACAGGGTAGGTGGGGTTGGAAGAGGCCTCTGCAGGAAGCAGGGACACCTAGAGCTGGTTGCCTAGGACCATGTCCAAGTGGCTTTTGAGTATCTCCAAGGATGGAGACTCCACCACCTCCCAAGGCAAACTGTGCCAGTGCTTGGTCACCTTCACATGATGGGTGATGCTCTTCCTGATGTTCTGAGGGAACCACATGTCTTTCAGGTTGTGCCCATTACCTCTGGTCCTAGCACTGAGCACCACTGAAAAGAACCTGGATCTATCATCTTTACTCCTCCCTTCAGCTATTTAAAGGAATTGATGAAATCCCTCCTGAGCCTTCTCTTCTCCAGGTTGAATAGTCCCAGCTCTCTCAGCCTCTCCTCACAGGAGACATGCTCCAGTCCCTTCATCAGCCTTGTGGCACTCCATTGGATCCTGTCCTGTATGTCCATGTCTCTCTTGTACTGAGCATCTGACCTGTTGTTGCCTGGATCCTCCTCCTTAAGGTTGCTTGTAGGATATATAAACGCACTACACAAAATTACTACGGAGCATACAAATGGAAACACTTTTCCCTTCTACCACAATCATATCTTTGTTAAAAAGAGCCTGAATTGTTAATTGCTGATGAGAAGTCTCCCTTTCACTGGACAGTCACAAGATTTCAATACTTCTGACAGAATCAGACTGGGAATAATCTGTATCAGAAGTGCATCCGGCTCAAAGCATGAGGGAAACAGCAAGTTTTAAACCTTATTGTTCCAAGTAAGAAGTATATTCTTCTCACCTTTGTATTGCTATTCATACTAGGAATCAATCAGTTGCATTTAATGTTTTCAAAGGTTCAGATGCTAAGTCAGCTAACTAATGCTACAGATATGTTACACATCTATGGTGGCTAACTAAGACTGTAACTAACCCGTAGCAGCTCCTTCAAAGGACAAAAATATTCAGACTCCACATTGCTTGGGGATTCATGGAGCCCATTTTCAATTCTAACAATGCCTTTTGTGTGACTGCACTGGAGCTGCATTATTCCTTGAATCAGCCTCCTGACATATAAAATCGGGATTCTTTTTTCTTAAGGTAAAGCAATCAGAGAAAAAAAAAATAGCTCCAAATATATATAATTTTTAATATTTAGCTATATTAAACATGATTAATATCACTAAGTTTAATTTTCCAAAACAGATTTCGGATTTCCCAACATACATTCCAAAGGTCAACTATTTCAGGATTTCGAATATTCTCACTTTAGCACCAGTGTTGCATTTGAACAGGAACAACTATCTGCTGTGGATGCTGGATGGGGCACAGGAAGCACTTACAACGTGTACTGCTGAGAAACCGTGTGGTTTAAGCAGCATCTAGTGGTTAAACTTATGTAGGCAGCCATTCCTATTTTCTCTCATTAAATTTAGCATATAGAAAGTAAAGGAAGAGGTTTGTTCCATTATTTTTAATGGATAGAAGGTAAGATAGAAAGGAGTGTTTGTGTTAAAGAAAATCTTGACATTTCATTACCTTTAGTGCAACACAAGAGGACAAAGCACTATGGAGTACTGATCACACCCTGAAACCTGGAGCAGTTTTAATACAGGAGAAAGAACGAAGTATCTTCAACTGAGGAAGGCAGGAATTAAGTTTCAACTGCATCTTGCAAGGCAATTTGGGTTATTTTACCAAGATAATCTCTTGCTTTTCAAGTAAGAGGAAGAATTGAGTGCTCGCTCCTCTTGTGTGGATGGTATTTTCATAACATGGTTGGAGGCTGTCTTGGGCACAGTGATCACAACAGGGCTTTTGATTTTTGGAGAACTAAGAAGAGCAGCAGGCAGAACTGTCACCTTGGACTACTGAAGGGCAGACTTTGGCCTGTTACGGAACCTGGTTGACAGAGTCCCTTGAGAGGCAGTCCTGAAGGGCAGAGGAGGCAACGAAGGATGGACATTCTTCAAGAAGGAAATCTAAAGGCAGAGAAGCAACCCATCCCCACGCGCCGAAGGGTGAGCCAGCAGCAAATAAGACTGACCCAGCTGAACAGAGCTTTGGCTGGAACTCGGGAAACAGAGGAGGGTTTGTGACCTTTGGAAAAAGGGGCAGGCAACTCAGGAGGACTGCAAGGAAGTTGTGAATGCCCCATCCCTGGCAGCGTGCAAGGCCAGGTTGGACGGAGCCTTGGGCAGCATGGTCTAGTGTGAGGTGTCCCTGCCCATGGCAGGGGGTTGGAACCAGATGATCTTAAGGTCCTTTCCAACCCAAACCACTCTGTGATTCTCTGGTTCAGTGGTGGGCTTGGCAGTGCTGGGTTAATGGTTGGACTCGGTCTTAAAGGTCCTGTCCAACCTAAATGATTCTATGTTTCTATGATAAAGGTAACTTGCACTATGGTAACTTTAAGGAATGCTGCACAGGAGTCAGGTAAGTGACCAGCAAGCAAATTCTTGTAGGTCCGGAAGGAACCATTGACATTACTGTTCCAGGCTTCATTTGGTAAGCGTGCAACTGTAGCACTGCAACAGGTTATATGAGCGCTACTAAACCGCTTCAGCGCACTCAACTAGATTAATGTATTAGACTTTCAGCAGTGATTTAAGTTATTCTAGGAAATAACCCTTTTTATAAGTTTTTTAATGTAAACACACTAATTTAAGCACTATGGTTCTCCTCCTGAAAAGGAAAATCCCTCACTTCACATTCATAGCCAACAAAAGGAATAATCTCTATGTGAAAAAGATGCTTTTCTGTTAGCAAATTGGTTCGATGTAGTTTTATTGGTAAGATTTTTTTATAAGCTGAATTCCAATCAATATATTCATAAAATATTTCCAAGAGCAGAACATGGCTGGACAAAAATATTCCAGAACATAGTTCTATCATTTATGGTGCAGTGGAATCTGGAGCATACAAATGTTAACAGGGGATTAACATATGTGGATCTGCAAAAAGCAAACCACTGTGCAAAGAGTTGTATAAGAAAGATTCAAAGTTTCCCAAGAAATATTTATAAATACAACTGACCTTCGAGATCTCCATAAAACAAAAAGACATGAGTTGATGTACCTGATGAAGGACAAATTGTGAACGTACTACATCTCTTATTGAAATAAAGCAAACCACATTTATCTGTTGATTCAGAAAAGGAAAACATCTTCAGGTTTTCGGCATCCAGTTCAAAGTAAATTGCTGTAAGTTACCCCAAAAGGAGAGGGAGGTACAACTGGAGGTAAATATTGACTTTGGATGCAAATTCTCATACCTAATAGCATATTCCTGTGATGCAACCTGCAGTAAGATGTGGTTCAAACCAACTCTGACCTATTTGTTGGTCCAATTTATGTTTGTCCGCAAGCCTTCCGTGATCAAGACCAACCACTATAAAAGCAGTCTGCTGCTCACACCTCTAAGACTGCCCTTTGTATGCGAAGATGATGCAGGTTTCTCTTCAGCCTTAACCTTCTTCACAAGCTGGAATGTCTATTTTCCAGTTGACAACTAAAAATAAATGGACTTAACCAAGTACTCCAAGAGCCAGGAAGCCTCAGCAGAAAGAAAATCTACGTTCTACAAACAAATCTCTTCTTGCACCTGCCTCTTTTAGCTTTTACCCAAGAGGAGAAATACTGAAGAGGAATTGCCAGGAGCACACAGGTCAGTTAGCACAGCACCAGCATACTGTAATGAACGTTCTTCAAGGCAAACATGCCAATCCAAACTTGGTTTGTTTCGGTTAAAGCAAGGAAAAACATTCATGTTCATCTTCAAGGACCATTTCTGTTTAATGTGTAAGAACAGACAGAAAGTTCAAGTTATATGTTGGAACTTGCACCATTACCAACTGTGGCGATCGTATACAGTACTCGTTATAGTTTTACCTATTTTTCTAGGTCTAAACAGCACAACTGCTTCTAAGATTGATTTTACATTGTACATCTTTATATTTTGATTTAATCAGTCTGTTTATTCTGTTCGTTTCTCAGATTTGGACTCCAGGATCATTAAAACAAAAAATCCCCCTCCCTTAAGCAATGCTGCATTTTACCTTGAAGAGTTGCTATTTCAGAACACAGAGGTATGGTGTGACCAACAGCCATCAACTTGTTGATGCAGGTACCTAACTCTTCCCAACACAAGAAGGGAGTGGATGCAGAAGTTGTCAATAGTACTTTGAATCTCAGAATCACCCAACTTGTACACAATGGATGTAGACGAAGAACAACCTTATGGTGAACAGACTAAGACTGAAATTCAGGTACTACTTTTAAACACGAGTGCTGATGTTAATCAGAATATAAAAAGCCCTCAAAGGCTTTATTAAATGTCATTAGATTTCATTAACCTTACGGGTTTTTTCTTCTCTACAAGAAAACATTTCTAGGTATTAAAATTGTAGAAAACCAATTTATTTTCTGGAGAGAAATTAATCTGAAGCCCTAATTTGTTGCAATTTGTAGACAGCCCAAGGTGTTAAATCTTCTCAGAAATCTAAATACTAAATGCAAATATTAAATCCTGCCCTTTTTTTGGCCATAGGTTTTTTGTGAGTGACACAGTGTGAAGGAATAACATGAAATACGAATTTCTGAATAATTTTGAAAGGACAGAGTAATGTTTTGACAAGATTTTATTGTGAAACATTGGATTTAGAAAAGGTACAAAATGTCAACGGTCAGATGTGTGCCAGTACAGTATTTCAATAGTCTATACATGTGGACAGCTGAAAAGCTTCACTGCAGAACGTGTATTGAGACATCCTATCTAAAAGGGGGCTGCAATATTCACAGGCTTAAAATACATAAATAACTTGAGCCAAAACGGCCATTATTGGTCAATGCTAATCAACATCTGGAAACAGGCTAAAAAGCACAATACAGTACAACAATCTCCTCGCAGATCCACATTTAAAGAACATCAGTTTATCATGTCAATAACCTACAGCTCCAGGACACTATTTTCAGGAGTGGGATTCAGTTGGCAAGTTTACAGCTTTCAAAAAATTCATGTTAAAAATGAGATTATGGAAGAAAAGCCCCTAAAATTTGTTCTGACTGGGATTTATAAAGTCAATTACTTCTAATACAGAACTTCGGTTTGTTCCTTTAAAATACCCTTTGTGCAGCTTGAGCAGATATCATTAAGTGATCATAATTCAAACATTTCCATTTGCTGAGCATTTCCGGTTTTTAAAACCAGTTTCACCAAAGATGGGTTGCCATTCAACGGGGAAAAAATTATCAAATACCGATTCTGAATTAAAGTCATAAGTTTGTGTATTAAAAAAACCCCAAATGTCATCTGCAAAGAGGATTTCAGCAAGTTTAAAGAAGAGCATTTATAAACATACAAAGTCAATTTTAGGGTATAAAAGTACATGTATACCATATAAAACAAGATTCTTCTCAAATCATTCAGGAGTCTGTCACTGCTGGTACTTGTCTGAACTACTGAAAAGTGTTCATAGTTCAGCACATGGGTGGACAGCCAAGGAACACTAGATTTTAGTTCTTTAATTAAAACTTATTCTACACAATTCAGCTTACTGAAATGTCAGCAGTTACCCTGTTACCAGTCAGTACCCAGAGCTGAACTAAACCTTTACTTACGGATGTCCACCTAATGCCGATCCGTAAATCACCTTCCTGAACAGAGACGTTGGGGTATATTAAAGTATGTTTAATAGAGATTTCTGAATATGACTAATGTCCCTTAGGAGCAGAGCTAAACTTAAACTGATGTAATTTAGAATCAAAATCTACCCACAACATTAAAACAACCCACCCTTTGACACCACATTCACTCCCTTAGCTCCAAGGCCATTAGTTTTGGCTACTCTTTTCTCATTGTGTATCTTTACTGGGGGGATGAGAATCTTGCAATTCATTACAAAGAATCACCATGAGTTACAACTAAGTACACTGAAGTGAACAATGGGAATCAATTAAAATTCTGGGTGTGTATCACTGATTAAGGATGTAACACTGGGAGTACAACATCTGCTATGGAATTAAAATGAGTGCTGTGCCAAATGGCAAAATAATATCAACAATTCACTAAACTCCAGTGTGGCAAAAACCAGTCTGATTTTGTTCAGGAAGTGTTTGGCATGAGCAGCACTAACAAAATTCTACACCTCACAGACACAAGCTACAAAGGTTATCTAAAGCCAGTATTCACTGTCCATCAATTAGCTAGCTCTTATCACTGCTTCAAGCACTGCACTAGCCACTTTGATCTTTGTTTCGGATTTCTCTGTACACACATTTATATTTACATAAAACATTTATTAAACATGATTTTAAAACTTAAAAACCTTATGTACAAAATACCAACATTCCTATAAATAAACAGTTGGAGAAAGGCACTTGCAAGAAAAATCTACAGTAAATCTTACAAAAACCACACTGCCTCTGTTACTGTACAATAGATAATCTTTCAGTAAATCCCAATCACAAGAATGTAAAACACTAATTACTTGTTATAACTAAGAATATAACCGTTACAGTTGTATTTATTTACACTTACATATATGCCTTTTTCTTTTAGTTTCACTTGAGAGCACCATGATTTCCATCCTAAATCTGTGTTTTGATACAAAGTCAAAGAACAGTTGCCAGAAACCAGTGTTCAGCGGCAGATTCAGAAACTTTTGGCTGACATCAGTGGAGTTTCAAAGTTGCTGCTTTGTAAAAAGTACACCTAGCTTGTTATTGCATGTTGTCCTTTTAGAGAGAGCACAGCTGTGTTCTCTACGCAATCATTTCATACTATTGCTGGCAAAAAGTTTCCAATATCAAAAAAATAAAAACATTCTTCAAGCCAGTTGAAGGATTTCATCTGAACAGTAACTAAAAAAAGCTGCATATTAATTATAAAAACAGGTAGGAAACATGCCAACTCATCGGGTGTGCAAAAATAGTTCTTTCCACTACACAGGATTTTAAGGGCTTCACAGAATTACTCAAATGTACATTGAGTAGCAAACCCCACGAATGACCAGTTCCTCACGGGGACGTCAGTATACTCCCACTCTTATCAAACTTTTTACCCTTTGACAATGCTGCAACCTGTTTGAGCAGTTCTCTGTTTTTGGCCTGCAATGCAGATAGAAAAAGTGTTACGAGTTACTGAAACAGCTCAGATTGTTTCATGCACTAATTTCCCATCCACTGCATTTATGAAACAAATACCCAAAATGTGCATGTGAGAATATTCAGTGAAGGTAACAATCACTTCTGAAAGACTTGTACATGCTTTTTGATGTGTGTATTCCACCTACAGCACAAAAGGTAACTTCATTTCCTGTACTGTAAAATTTAGCATCTGAGGTATTGCACTGAACACTTATTCAGTCTGTGATTTATAAGGCAACTAACTCAGGTTTTCTTCCCGATAAATGTCTCTTGTTAAAGCAAAATATAACTGTCAATCATGTTAATGCTGAGCCTTTCAATCAGATCAATAGCACACTGAGAACTGATTAACTATCAGAGAGCAGATACAAAAAATAACATAAGCTTTGAGACAGCATGTGAGGTAAGCCTCTATCTTAAAGTTAGAAAGCAATTCTTACAGTGAGTTTAATCTGCATGGAGATTGCCTGTTGACTGCAGAACTGCTGTATAACGCATTCGAAGATAAATGTGGCAATGACCACTTGAGAACTTGGTACAGTTTCATTTCTGTGAGTGAATATCCCCAATGCATAATTCCACCTGAGTATTTCTCAAGTACTGATAAGCAATCGCTCACCTGCAACTGTTCCACAGTTTCCTTGTGAGCTTTCTCCATGCTGTTCATCTTTGTCCTCAAGTTAGACTCCTGGTACTGGAAGTCTGCCTTCAGTTCTGTCAACTGAGAACACAAATTCTGTGAAGATTCCTTGGACTGTTACCATACACAAGTACTCTGTGAAATCTTTACAGAAGCCTCAGCAGTCTTATGAAAGACACTATTTATTTACTATTGTAGTACTGACAGCTCAGCACTTAAGAAGTAGCTTGAAAAGTAAGTATGTCTATTATATGAAGAAAACAAATGCACTTCTGTAACTTGTTTTGAAGGTTAATCCTCCACAAAAACAAAAAATCAAATACAAAACACATGATTTATAATCTTAGCTGTTCTTTCAGCTGTGAGATACTCATCACAATCTTCAGTTATATGATACAGTAACAGATGAAAAACTCTGCCATACAAAGACAACAGGAACGATTCCTTTGTGTCCTCTTATGCTACAATTTATCCTAAACCAAGGTATACATTCCAGAGTTTCACTGCCTCTCAATCCACGACAGTGAATTAAATTGTGTTATTAGAAATGTGTAATTAACATGACTTCACTTATGATTTAATTCTGGGCCTATGGTGTAGTACTGCAGCTACTGGGTCTCTCCTGAGACAGGCAGAGATCCAGATGACACACATTAAGGCAGGTATTTCTAAATTGTGATATATGCTTCTGTCCAGGCAAGTGAATGCTTCTTCTGGACACACATGGAGCTGAGGGAACTACTAACAGTTTGCTGTGTAAGGATCCAGAAGTTTTAAGAACCACTTCTTTAAAAAACTTGGTTCCTCAAAGCATCCCAGATTCATTTTGAACCTCTCTGGTCGATTTGTCTTTGTTGGGATTGAAGCCTCTTTGCCAGCAAAGAAGCCCACTATAACAAACAAGAGCATACATTCCTAAAATGACTACCAAGACTGCTATTACCAACCTTAGTATGTGTCAAGTCACACGCAGTGAAACAAGGTATTCAAATGAACTGGCAGTCAAATGGTCACATTGTGCAGGAATACCAATACAAGGCTATATACCTCGCTGTACACAGACTGCTGTTCAATGCATGTACTTGCAGCTGTAGCAAATTCCAGTGGATCCAGTACAAAACCACATACCACAAACTAAATATAATAAAAACTAGTGGTAGCATAGTGCCATAGCAAAATATGCAGCTGGATGAGCAACACACTACCTGCAAACATGCAGCAAACTGTGGTCCCTTCCTAATGACCAAGTCTCGGGGCCCCATGGTAATGACTTGATGTCTCACTAACGTCTTGTCCCAAAAGCAAAACAAGGCTAGGACTGCAAATAACAAGCACTAGTATGACATGGTTTAGATCTCAACTCATAACAAAACATGATGAATGAGGATTGTCTGTAAAGCTGGTGTACAGAGCTGATTTTGTTGCCATATGTTACATATTTCAGAGGTCCCTCTTTTGGAGCACTCCAAACAGTTCAAATGCTGTCCCTACAGAAATCCTGGGACAACATTTTAGCAGGAACCACCCACACACCTGGCTCAGGTATTTATTCCTTTTACTATCTCACAGTCAAAAAATAATCTGCATTCATTTGTTGTAATTTTTTCAGCTATGCAAGCATTGTTATGATGTGCACAGCTTTTCTCTCCCTGCAGCAGCTGAAGAAAGTGAGTGACACTTTGGATGCAAGTAATTCATGCCTGAAGGAGTCTTTAAAGTTCAAAGAACTCTGAGGTCAAATAAATAGTTTTAGCAATGAGGATATTAAAATTATTAGATGCTCTCCCTACGCAAACAGCACAAAACAGGTTACTGCAGTGGTTACACAGAAGTAGGTGACATTTCCTTAACTAACCCCTTTGTTAGCTTTGCCCAGTAGATCAAATGTAAAAAGAGATAAGAGAATTTCCTACTGACTCGTGATCTTCTACTGTCTTTATAAGAGAGAGGGCAGGGCCTTAATGTCTGTCCTCTGAAGAGAATCCATGACAGACTGTTCACCTCTTTCACATTAACTTCTTAAAGGCTTGAAATAGCGAGTACTTCTAACGCCTGATTTATCATAACACTGATAGACATGAAAAAGGGTTCAATGTTCTTTATGCAACACACTGAAGTGAAAGAATGAAGATACTGAACCATGGTTTAAAAGTGGAAGCATTTTCTTTTCAGGATCAATGAGCCTTTCTTAACCACTAATGTTCTGACAGGCCATTATGTATCTATAATCAAAACGTTACTTGAAAATACAGTAAACTACTTAACTTACTCAATCCTGAACAGACATTCTAGAGCCACCGTTACAGAGCGTCTTAAAAGCTTCTTCTTAACAAGGTGGCAGAGAAATAAGCTCTAATAAAGGCAAAGCAAAGTAACGTGTCTTGCGGCTAGTTCTCTTTTCTTGTTAGCCATTAAGATGTCCGAAGGGTGAATTCACTGCAGCCCTTTGGGCTTGACAACTTTGCTTAACTTTTGTTGACTGCCAGGCACCTAATCCAAGCTTTTCTTCTAGTCTTTGACCACCCACAAAGACTTGGTAACCTACACTACACATATGCTACCAATCTTTTCAAATCAAACCACTTAATTTTCATATACTGTACATGTAAATTTGGAAACCAACTCATTAGTTATGGCTACGGTTGCTATAGTTTAAAACTAAACAAAAGTTATACTAAACCCAGAATGGTTACTACTCTTAATCCTCCTCATCTTGTGTGCCCATCAGCCTCTGTAGGCATCTGGGATCTTTGCTGTGACTCAGTTTAGAACATGCAAAAACATACAAACCACTGTCTGGCATTTTATCCATTGTGGCACACAATGTGAGTAATAGTGAACCAGATGGCTTCTAGATGGCTGAAGAGAGGCAAGATGAATTCCTTTTGACTTAGAGCTAAAATACATTAATGATACAGAAGTTCCAAACTTGTCCTTTAAATAGTAAGATCTGATGAGTTAAAATAGGAAAATGTTGTATGTGCCTTCCGGTTTAGCTCACCATTTTGACATTGTTAGGAGTCTACAAAACAGAACACAAAAAGATGAAGTTCCTCCTAAGCAGGTGCAACTTTTACCTTTTTATCTTTTTCTAAAATAGTCTGATCTCTTTGCTGCAGAAGACGTTTAAGTGACATTACTTCTTCTTTCAGCTGACTTATGAGGACAAAGTTGTCAGTTCCTCCACTGTCTGCTGACTGATTTATAGAGCTACTAAAAATAAAAAGCAATAGTTACTTACAACATCAAGAGAAAAAAAACCAACACTTTTTTATTTCAAATTGGATAATTAATAATTCCACAAACATCCTTAAGGACCAATGCAAAAAAAGTATGTACCTGACAGAAATGGATGCAACTGGCAAATTACCTTACTAATGGCACACATTACATACACCTGCAGAAATATAATTAAGTATTAGCTTTGAGGGGGACAAACACCTTTTGACCAAAGCAGCCACTTTTATTACAACTGTTTGGCCAGAGACAGAATAAAGATTCAGTCTCATAAATAAAGGTTCAAAACTTCTCTACATACTAGGTCAGCTTAAAGGAACAGCTCAACCCTGCATCTAGTTGACAAAACACCTATGTCAGGCAATACTGTTCTGTTGGTAACTGTTGTCTCATATGCAAGCTTTATTTAATTCTGCCCCAACAGCTTGAAAGCAGGAAAACTGCCAGTTCTCTGTTAATAAAGTAATTTACTTGACTGACAGCAGTCAGATGCCACCCAGTAATCTGTCTGTCTGGACAATAGTTTCACCTCCCTCATTCTTCAGACCAAAGTGAAAAAAAGGAAGCAACTGGCCACAAATCCACAAATCAGTGCTCTATTCGGTTGACATGGCTCAGCTTTACAAAAATATAACTTTACCTATCTCCATTTGATGGCTTGGATTCCAGTTTGGGTTTTTTCTTTGGAGTTTCATTCTGAATAGCTGCAGAGGATTTATGGCTGAAATCAAACAAAATGTAAACCTAAAGCCTCATACTATGTAACTCTCTAACATCACCATTTGGTACATGTAAGATAACTAACTCATGCTCCTAGCTGGAGTACTAGAGATTAGCCAGAAATGCAAGGCAAAAAAGAAAAGAGTCCTTTATATTAAAACCACAAGATAAATTCAAAGGGAATGAATAAATATCGTATTTACCTCTGTTTCCATAGTCCCTGATCTTGTTCTGGACTCAGACTGCTGATTCTGAAAAATGCAAAATATACTTGGTAACTGACCAAACATCCCATTACTTCTAAGTTTATGTGAATGGTTATCTGCCCATGGTAAAATCCTCCAACTATGAATTTTCAGCTGGACGGCTGTATTATCAGTCACATTCCTGACCACTCTGTCACAGTGCTATAAAAATACTTCTTGTCTAAGTATTTACCCTGTTGTAAAACACAAGGGGCAGACTTCAAGACTGACGGGTAAACCTTTCTAGTGGTACTCTCCTATTTTTGTGAACTTTATATTGCTACTCCTGCACCCAGCAAGCTGGTGTAAAGCAGCATTCCTGGGATTCTCATACTGCTGTATGAACGTTGTCTGAAGTGATGCTTCTGTAGTGCCTTAAGAGCAAAGTTAAGTATTGGATCCCTGAAAATAACTGCTTCTCAGGTTTTTGCTTTGAATAATTTCAAAAGCAACTAACAGACACCATTGTTTAGGAATGGCAGAATACAGAAGATTGCACTCAATGAAATAGTGAATCTGTATTTCTACCTTGTTGTCTCTATAGTCTCATCTTAACAATAACCAAAATGGACAAGGGAAAAAGAGTCCTACTTATTGGACCAGAAGGATGGACCCACCACAGCCTATGACGACAGGTGCCAAACCAAGGACACTCTGTAGAGAGAGATGTTTACTTTTATAACTCCTGAGTACATAAGAAGCTCTGCTCTGTCGTAAAGAGCTAACTTGTTTATTAAATCTTTTCTATATCTCTGCCACATGCACTAAATTAGATCCAGCCTGTTGTAACTCAATTTGCAGCACAGATTTGAAAGAACAGGAACAGTACAGTAACTCTCCGCATGACAAGAATAATTTTCTTCCTTAAATTCTTAAAAAAAACAAATCTTACTTTTCTCCTTATGTGAAATTATGTGCATTTCTCTTCTCCTTGACCCCAGTATCATTCCAGCTTATTTTGCTTCTATCTAAGTTATACTTAAGCAAGCTTCAGACAAGATGGAAAATTATAAGCACTAGAAAAGTGAAGCTTTGTGTTTGTGTGTATAGGATCAGGGTCATTGCCACTGCACCCATCGCATTTACTATCCAACACAAAAAAATTAAGGAGTTCTAAACTGCCATAAGCCCACCCATGAAAATAAGAATCACGATTACTATTGTACTAGCATAAAAACCAAATCTATTCTGGGATTTATCCCTAAAGAAACAAATCAGCCTGAAGCAAATTAGGGTGGGGATTCTGAGCAAAGAAGCTGTTCTGTGCCCACTGCTAATACACACCTTTAACCTATGGCAAATGCATGTAAAGCAGGAGTTATCACACAGCAGTTACTGCTTAAACTCAGATTCAAGTTTATCCCCAAGTAACTTGTTTTTGTAGCCATTCTGTGGGTTCCTTTTCTAGACTTGCCATCAATTTTAACATTGAGTAGTTTGATGATAACCAAGAATTTCTGCATTTTGCTGACCTCCCTTCACCCAAACTATAAGTACATGAGGATTTTAACAGACCATGGAACAGTGTTCTACTGCTTTTCATACCATGTTTTAGCAACCCTTCTTATTGCCTTTGGTTTGATTTCGGTACTAACAAAACATGAGTTACCAAGAGCTACTTTGATTTCTGAAATACTTACTTGTGATGACTGCTGCTGTGACGATGATGGTGGTGGTGATGGTGATGGTGTTTTGAATGATGCTGGTCTTTCTCAGTAAGAGATGAGGATGAGGAGTTGGAATGTGAAGATCCTAGGCTCTTCCTCTGTTCTTTTGTCTTCTGTAGCACTCTCTTGTAGGATAGCGTGCAGAGCCAACACAACAACTTCCCATCAACCTTTTGGGAAATAATTCACAGCAGGTTGTTTGGTTTTATTTTCAAAGTATACTTGTACTAGAAAAATGCAAGAAAAGTTTGCTTCACTTCATCTGTTATCTTTGTGAAAAGTCCAGACACCTCTCTGGTATGAAACTTCGGCAATACCACATCTCCAACATAAGCACACTGCCTTTGAGTAAAGCGAATCTTATTCCATTTCTTTTTGTCATTTAAAGTTACAGGAGAAAGCAGTCTTAGCAAATGTTGGACTTGCTCTGTATCACAGAAGTGACAATATGGACAAACCAGTTTTAGTTTAGATACCAGGTACCCTCTCTCGACCCCATCATATTCCAGGCAGAATCAGGATGTCCAGCCAATGTGTTACTTGTACCAGTAAACTCTTGTGTGAAAGCAGCATTATTCTTGGGTTCAGGCAAGAGGCTTTTGAGGTCATTTCCTCAGCACCTTCTGGAATGCGAAAGTGGCACTCACCAAAGCAATTTGAGAAGAGGCAACAAAAAGGGTTGCTCAGAACAGTCTGCCTCTCTGGTGCTGTACTTCACAGCAAGGCAGGCACACCACAAGAGGTAAAATGACAGATTCAAGTGATGGACATACACAAGATCCAACCAATGGGAAAATGAAAAAACAGTACCAAAGGCACTATGAACTGTTCAGCTGCTTGACCTTGTCCAGCTACAACTGCCAGCATATGCTTAACCTTATTTCTAAAGCTGAGTGATTTAATTTAAAGTTAGCTAGCTCAGTAAGCTGTGAAACCTAACTCAAATATTGCAAAGCACAGCAACTTTAACTGGAATATATCTTAAGTTCACTAATATTAATCTTTCTCTTCTGCAGGAGGAACACTGCTTGTTGTCAGCCTGAGCATTGACATTGGTAGCCATGGAACAAAGCCTACCTTTCTTCTTCCCTCCTCTTTTCGATCAAAAGCACACTGCTGTTTGCACTGTTCACATGTCTGAGGTGGGCCATACTTCTTCTCTGAGTTGGTGCAACGCTGACATTTTGTGCCGATAAATGCTGCAATAATATTGCAATACTGACAAGGCTTGGGCTGGAAAGCAGGAAAGTGGAACTGAAATTAATACACATTTACAGTTTTGTAATGAACACAATGTGTCAAATCACACAATGATGCTTCTAA
This sequence comes from Lathamus discolor, assembly GCF_037157495.1. NCBI lineage: Eukaryota > Metazoa > Chordata > Aves > Psittaciformes > Psittacidae > Lathamus > Lathamus discolor. The sequence goes on along the minus strand of NC_088887.1, from coordinate 116,666,935 downwards.
ACTACCACGGCTTCATACAACCTATCTTAAAGAACCTTTTACTACCATTTCTATCTTCAGTACTAAACTTTTCCCCTAAAGTGATACTCCTTCAGTGATCAAAATCAGTCTGCGCTTTCCATGAATACCCAGGTACATAGCCAATGAAACACACATACAATGGGATTGCTCACTTCTACACCTGCTTCTTTATTTTAACATGATGATATTTCTCAGTTTCACTACATTACTGTTGTGGTTTAAGTGTAGTCGTTAACTCAGACCCACGCAGCCACTCGCTCACTCCCTGCCTTCCTCCCTGCCCCCGCCCCCCCCACTCCTGGAGGGATGGGAAGGAGAATTGAAAGAATGTAACTCCCATGCGTTGAGATAAGAAGAGCCCAGTAACTAAGGTATAACACAAATCACTACTGCTACCATCAGTAATAATAATGATAAGGGAAATAACAAGGGAAGAGAATACAACCGCTCACCACCCGCGATACCCAGCCTGACCGAGCAGTGATCTCGCCCTTCTGGGTAACTGCCCCCAGTTGTACATCCTGGGCATGACGTGCTGTGGTATGGAATACCTCTTTGGCTAGTTTGGGTCAGGTGTCCTGTCTCTGCTTCCTCCCAGCTTCCCCTCCTCCCTGGCACAGCATGAGACTCAGAAAGTCCTTGGTCAGAGTAAACATTTGAGCAGTAACTAAAAACATCGGTGTTATCAGCACTGCTCCCAAGCCTAAAGTCAAAAACACAGCACTGCACCAGCTACTAAGAAGGAGAAAAAAATGACTGATACTGCTGAACCCAGGGCAGTATCTAAAGAAACTACTTAAAAACCTTTAAAGGAAGAGTAACCTTTTTTTTTAGACTGAAAGTTTCTGATAGCATCCCTCTTCCTTGCACTATGCACAGATTTGACAACCCTACTGCTCCAAGGTTAGTCCCATGATCCCGGCAGCACTGCAGCACACTTAAAACAACTTCAGATACCATCAGCTCAGGTTATCAACTTTCATATCATACACTTAGATTAATATGCTGCAGGAAAATAAAACTGCTGCCAGTCTTCACAAGTTAGAAATGGTTAATTATGCTCAACGCCGTTCTGGTTTTTGATGAACTACTGCTAAAATCCACTGCTGGATCAAGTCTTGCGCTTCATTTTGCCACGTTTTCATCTTTTGAATGATGCTCTTTGTTCAGTTTACATTTACATTCACAAAGTGCCTGACGACATCCGAACAGCTGTTACGTTTCCCAAATAAGCCGAATTTCATCTGATGTGGTTCACGTCAAGCCTACAGAAGTTGTGTGCATTTGTTTCACAACAAGATTATGCGGTGCCTCTCTGAAATGGTATCTGCAGAGCACTCTGATACAAGGTGTGTGCTCGTGTATTAAAAAATTAGTGGTTTTATAATAACTGCAGCTGAAATTCAACATGAGAAAATGCAGAGTAACATGAATATAGCTAATACCCATAAAATCTTTTCTACTTAATAATTTAATGCAATTAATGTGCATTTAAAACGTTCAAAACTTCCACAATATAACGTATGTGGTATTATTAAGATTTTCATATTGACCACTCATTAAAAACAGAGGTAGCTAATGGTCTTTTTGTCATCAAGTGTGTGTTTGTGAGAACAAAGAATAGCCTTACATGCACAGAGTAAAGTCACAGTGGTTTTGCTATGTACAGGTACACTGCAGTCATTATTAACTATAAAGCTACACATAACCATAGAATCACAGCATCATAGAATAGTTAAGGTTGGAAAGGATCTTCAGATCATCCAGTTCCAACCCCCCTGCCATGGGCAGGGACACCTCCCACTAAACCATCCCACACAAGGCTCTGTCCAACCTGGCCTTGAACACTGCCAGGGATGGAGCACTCACAACTTCCTTGGGCAACCCATTCCAGTGCCTCACCACCCTCACAGTAAAGAACTTCTAATAGAATCACAGAATAGATAGGACTGGAACAGACCTTAAGATCAGAAGCCATGGAGGCAATCAAGAGCTGTCAGTGATTTTCATCACCTTGTTGAAAAGTAATCCTTCTTTTTTGATATTTCCGACACAAAATGCAATTAACTGCAAACGCGTTTTATTTAACTTAAAACACAAGCGAAGTTAATTCCGTCATTCAGAACCAAGAGCCTACTCACCGTCCCGAACTGCTTCACGTTCTGGGCGCACTTCTTGCATATCGTGTTCGTTTTGCTAGGGATAAAATTGCACAACGTTGAAGCCAGCCACAAACACGCTCCTCCAAACTCTTCCCCCCGCAGTAACCGCACAGCTCACACCCGGGCTGCGGGGCGCACTGAGACACCAGCAAGCACCTCTACGGCCGCGCTGCCGGGCACGCCCGCGCCGCGCTGTCTCACCGCGGTGCCCCCGGTGCCATCTCCGCCGTTATTACCGGGCACACCGGGCGGAACCCCCCGCGACGGGACCCGAGCCGGGCGCGCACAGGGCCCCAACCCGTACCTCTCCTGCTGGAACTCGGACCGGCAGTAAGTGCATTTCACGATGGGGTGGGCGATCCGGCACTCCTGCGGATAGAACAGCGCGTTACTACCCTGCCCCGAGCCGGGCCGACACCCTCCTCCCGCTTCCTCCGCCCGCGGGACCCCGGCCCCGCCGCCCCCCCGGCACCTTGCAGAGCTGCTGTCCCTGCGAGAGCTCCTCGAACGGGTACCGCTGATTGCACTTGGTGCAGGCATAAAGAGCCGGGGCGGCCGCCGCCGCCGCCGCCATCCGCGGGGCGGACACGGGCGGGCCGAGGGAGGGGACGAGGGAGGTGCCGGGGCGAGGGCCGGGAGCGGCCGCCTGGGCCGCCGGGAGGCGCCGCCGCCCGCCCCCTCCCGTCCCGCCGCGGCCGCGCCTGCAGAGGGCCCCGCCGCCGCCCTAGGCCCCGCGCCGAGCCCGCGCCGCGGCCCCCTTGTGTCGGCAGCGGCGTCACCCCGCGCCCCCCGCCCTTCTCCTCCGCCCCAGGCTCGGGCTGCGGCGGCAGCCAATCACCGCCTCGCGCCAAACCTGCCTTCAAAACTCGCCGCCCAATCACCGCCCCCGCTGGGCACCCTTCTGCCAATCCCGACTCGGGCGCCCTAGCCCTGAGCTGGGCAGTGATTGGGTAGCGGCGCCGCCGCGGTGCTGATTGGACAGCTCCGGATGGTTCCTACTTTCCGATTGGTTGAAATTGGGGAGGAGGGTTCACTTTGACAAAGACCATCCTCTTCCGCCGTCTACTCCCCGCGCGTGCGCGGGGGGGTGGGGCCGTGCGCCTCTCTCCTTCTATTCCCCGCCTTCCCACCTAAGCGATTGGTTGAGCGGCGGCCGCCTCTCTCTCTATTGGTCACTTTATGTGTCACTCAAGTTTGAGCGTATGCACGCCGTCGGCTGCTCCTTCGCCATTGGCTGGCAGGGCTGTCAGTCACATGGGACCGGATTGGCGCGAGAGGTGTCGCCGCCGCACTGTGCCGCGCATTAAAGGGACAGGCACCGGCGTGTTTCTGCAGCCAACATGGCGGCGGCGCCTCAGCAGCGCACGGTGAGGCCCGGCGGTGGCGTGGGGGGGTCCCGCAAGGCGCCGAGGGCTGCCGGGGTCCTCTGGGGCTGCGGCCCCGTGGCCTTGGGCCCCGCTCCGGCCCGCCGGCTGCGGCGGTGAGGGGAAGGGCGGGCGGTGCGGCCGCGGGGCAGTGGCGGTGTGGGGCCGTGGGGCCGTGGCCTGGCTGCCCCGGGGAGCCGTGAGAGCTGCTGCCTCCTTAAAAGGAGAAATGGGGGTGTGTGTATGTATATATATATGTGTATATATGTATATATATAAAGCCCATCATATATGCACGTGTATTTTGTACAAGCGACCAAAAGGCTAAAGCTTCTCTGTTACTTAAATTCTCCCTCGTATTGCCCCCGTGCCAGTGTCTGGAGACTATACTCGTAAGCGAACGGGAATAAAGCGTTGCAATTCGGTTTATTTTCGGAAATAATTTGGGGTCATGACGCCGAAAACGCCTGTTCCGTAGCCAGGTGAGGCTCCACGAGTTGATTGTGTCATTGCAGGTCCGTCGGGCTAGGACAGCAGCCCTTGCTTCCTTCTGGATTGCTGGTAGGGATGTAGCCTCTGGTTGTTTCCACGTGTGAGATAAAAACTACTTTCAGCTGAGGTGTAACTCTGGTGTGTACCTGGGTCCAGAGGGGCGGTGTGGGCACCTGGCAGCTTTGGAGGTGACGTGGGGGCCAGTTCCCTCATTCACGTTTCTCTCAAGGTGCTAAACACGGAGAAGGGGCAGGACCCGTGACTGTGCTGGTGTTATGAAGAGCCAGAGGCTTGGCTGGGTTTGATGCGGTTTGTTTCCTAAATAGCTGTGTCTTCACCATGATTTGGAGGAGTACAGATGGTGACCAGGGTGTGGCATGATGGTCTCGTAAGGTCTTGTGATCTTGGGGTCTCACCAGCTGCATGGCCAGCACCCAGCTTGGTGTTTTCCCTGTGGAAAACTCTCTCCTTCGCAGCATGGTCCCATATTTGCACCTGTACCAGTCAGTGGGGACAGATTAATTTGAGGACTTCTGTATCTTTCCTAACAGGTATTTCTTCTGGCATGCATAGAGAAGTATGCCACAAAGCCGGGTTTGGTCTTAAGAAGATGAATATAGGCTGCTTAATTTAGTTAGTAAATAAAACATTGTGGGGGGGAGGGGCAAAACAAAGCAAAATTGCCCTGCTGAAGACTTATTGTAAGTGATGGGGAAAAGGGGAGAAAAGCAGACTTTACACTTTCCGAACTTTGAAAATGGTTGTCTTCAATGCATCTGATGTGCTGTAGGAGAAACTTGACAAAAAATACTGTATTGTGACAACATTTTTCCCCATTAGGTGCAATGACTAAGTTTACTTCTAAATGTTCGCTTTTAACTAGGGTTGTTACTTAAATTTAGACCACTCCTGACTCAGCCTGTATCAGGGAGGCACAGGCAGCGCTGAAGTTGGCCTCTGGATGATAGGGGTTGTTCTTTCTTCCCCACTCTCCCTGCAGTAGCACAGTACTGTGCCACGAGGGCGGGCTGCTGGGGTTGTGCCTCCAAAATGGCTGTTTGAAAGTTTTAATAACTAAGTACTTTGATATTTATGCTCATTGAACTGAATACCTGGCTATTCTGGGTGTTTTTTCCAGTCCCTACATAATTTTGCCCTGTTTCTGCCCCCTTCTTTAATTTCTCTTAACCAAGTATGACCACTACTGTGTGTCACTTAGGGCATTGCCAAGGATTCTTTTTCCCTGTTGGCGTTCTGTTTCTTTTCTGAGCCCCCATGTAAGAACATGCAGTGGCAGCCACTCTTAATTTAGTCCTTTTTCCCAGTGCCAAAGGTGTCAACTTGGTGCCCTCATGCTTTCTTGCTGCACTTACTGCTCAAGGGGCTTCCTGCACTTTTATGCCTCGTTGGCTCTACAGTTTGTTTATAAATAATTGTTATTTTTACTGTCCATGGATCATTGTATATGGTAGCTAGAAAAACACAATTATTATTTTCCTTCTCCTTACTGAAACATCAAGTCTTCTGAATAGCTTTTCCATGCCTTGCTGTATTTCTTTACTGCATCAGAGAAGGTAACAGTGTCCAGATTGGGTCATTTTTACCACCTGCACAAGTTGTTTGGTTTGAAAAGTGTCCCTCTGCCCCAAGCTGCTGATTACTTCAGTGATACGAGGTGTTGTTTTTTGCCCTCTACTGTGTTTTGGTTTAGTCTTTGGGATCTCTGAGGCCACCATGTGCTACTGGTGTTTTAAACTATTACTGCTCTGTGGTTTTAACGCTTCCTTCTGCATGCTTGAGTAGGCAGGGGATACACAATGGTAGCAGCAATGAATTTTGGAAGGTCATGTCTTCAGACCTGTAAGGATTAAATGTGTTCAGCTCACTACCGTTAACCTCACACTGGTGCACTTAACTCCCTTGGGACTGCTGAGCTCCTTTGGTTGCTATTCTGAGGCTTTAGTGTGGCTTAAGGAAGGAAAGACTATAGGGAGTACCCAGGAAGAGTGATTAGTTAGCAAATATGGCCTAGCTGTTTCAGAACAAATATAGAGAACTCTCTGGTTTTCATATGGTGGTGTTTGGTTTTGCTACGTTTCAGGATTTTCCTGAGCATCACAGCATGGTGCTCCCTATGAGAATTTCCAAGAGCAGAAACAAGCTAAAATAATTCTTCATGATTGGAGAGAAGTCGAGGAGAAGAGCAAGGAATTGGTGTGATGTTTGAGTCTGGGATCTGTGCTGGGAAATTGCTTGAGGCTGTTCTGTAAACTTCATCAGATTTTTCACTGGGGTTATTTAGAAGTCACTATTTGTGAAACAGAATATAAATCTTTTACTTAAAGGGGAAATATACCTGGTAGCAAGTGGGTATTTAGCCTGAAGTGAGGAATGATTGCCTATGAAACAGACAATATTTCAGCATAATTTTTGCAGTATTTATGTCAAGCAGATATCTATAACAGCTATTACAGTATTCAAATAGGTGCCTGTTCACTGCATCCAGGTGAAATTAGAAGTCGTACAACTAGTGGAAAGCCTGTGTTTGTTTTGCTTTGTGGAACTTGATGCTCAGGTAAAAACAAACAACTCTTGTCGCTTGGATTTCCTATGTAGTTATTTTTAACTGACAGACAGGATTTTACAGGTGAAACATAAAAACATTGAGGAAAGCTGTGACGCTGGCAGCCCTGCTTGCATTTCAAACTGATTGCCCTTTTCTGTGTTTCATGGGATACCTTTGATGTGAATCAATGCAGATAGTATATTGGTATTTGAATCAATAGGTACTAGCATTTGGGTTGCTGAGCCTTATGTTGCTTCTGTTACTCTGTTGCCTGCTGCACAAAGGACTGTGTTTTGCTCAGTTCATTTTTACTTTGGTCTTTTATTCTGTGTTCATCAATTCAACAGTGAATCACAGAATGGTTTGGGTTGCAAAGGACCTTGAGATCATCCAGTTCCAACCCCCTGCCATGGGCAGGGACACCTCACACTAAACCACGTCACCCAAGACTTTGACCAGCCTGGCCTTGAACGCTGCCAGGGATGGACCAATTTACCCCTTATTTGAGCAGCCTGTTCCAGTGCCTCACCACCCTATCAGTAAAGAACTTCTTCCTTATATCCAACCTGTACTTCCCCTGTTTAAGTTTCAACCTTGTCCTATCACTGCAGTCCCTGATGAAGAGTCCCTCTCCAGCATCCTTGTAACACTGATGATATTTTTGCAGGGCTGAGGTTTAGGTCTTCATGTTAACACATCACAGGCTTTCCTTTGGTTTTAAATCCACATATTCTAATTAGAGCAATATGGCTGCTGAGCGTGAACCACTGTGTTCAAAAGCCTGTTAAATATTGTTATTAATATATTCTTAATTAGGGATTAGTGTTTTAATTGGCTTTCTGTGGTAGCAAAAGTTCTTGTGCAAATGCAGTTATTCCAAGAAAAGCAAAAATATGTTGTGTAGGAAAATGTTATAAACACAAACCAAAAGCGTTTGTAGAACTGTGCTTAGAAACAGTGATTGACCTATTCAGAGTATTCAGTGTTCTAGTTTTCTTGCCCACAGTAACAGGAAATCAGCTTTGTGTAGGCTTTAACTAACTTAGAAGTTTCCTTAATTCTTCCCTCTGTATTAGTTTTCTCCCTCATAATGCATTTGGGGCTGTTTAATTTCCTATGAGATATTTACACGAGTATTTATGTATTTTAACTTAGGTCACAATATTCTCCCAACAATTTGTATTTGTAAAAGCTTAAGGAAACCCCACTAAAATCACCAAGTGCTCAGTTGACTTACTGAAGTAAAGGTATTGTGGAAAGCTGTAGGAGCATTGCGTCTGCCTCCAGCTCACTTCTCTCTTAGGTTGCCTTTAAATCCTGTTATTAAGATGTTTAGTGGTGGGTACATTGGAGAAATTACTCTGGAGAAATTACTTGCATGATAAAAATAACCATTCATATTTTATTCAATAGATATACACAAATCAGAAAGCTTAGGCCAGGTAGCCAGGTTTGGATTCAACCATAAAGGCAGTATGTGAAGTGCTGTGGTCCTTTTGTTTAAAAGAGCCTTGTTAGAAACAACCATAACATGGTAAATAGTTGGAGATTCGGTGTAGGCACTGGATAATGCGTGGTCTTCATGGCTGTGTTTTTGAGCACAGCCTCAAGCTGATCTAATGGCACATTGCTGCTCAAAGACAGAGGTACCTTCCTGGCTGTGGTCTGCTGCCGCTTTTCTTGCGTTGATACCACTGATCAGGTATAGCATAAAGTCATCCAGATGTGTCTGCTGGTGAGCCTTGGCCTATGCATGGAAGGATAGGAAAGGTGAACTGAAGGCAGTGGAGAAGAGGGGTTGGAGCTATGCAGCTGGGAGGGTGAGGAGAGGAGAGAGCATGTCCTCTGCCCCAGCTACAGGCAGTGAGCTATTAAGCTGGATGGGTGGATGTAGAAATGTGGTGTGGTCCTGGGTGTGCTCTATCTGCTTTGGCCACCTTAGTAAAGTGTCTTGTGTGCAGTAAGTGTAACCTGTAGTTAAGGAGGTAGCTATTTTCCATCTGACTGTGTATTACCATCTCACAATAAGCAAGAGACAGTATAAGTAAGTGGAAATCAGAAAATAGGATGGAAAATACACTTGCTTTCTGATACTATTTTTAGTGGAGGGGAGTTGGATGTAAAAATGACACAGCCTAAGGCTGTAGGGAAGGAAATGCAGCTTTTGAGTTATTAGTCCCCTGCAGCAGTACTTCTACACATCATTCTACTCTTTTGTTGTTGGGACAGAGAAACAAATGTGCTGAGTAACAGCTTTGTTTTCTTTTACAGGATGATCTGCATGAAACTCGTAACTCTGTGTCAGCCACAGATGGGCTCTCTGCAACTTCTTTTATAGAATACCCAAAGCACAAGCCATTTATTAATTCAGATATGCTGCGCTCCCCACGGAAACCAGTAATTCCATATCCTGAAAGCAACAGCAGAGGTAATAGTTCAGCAAAGTTGTTTTCTTAGCTGTTTCCAAATCATGTGGTGAAATACTGTGTGCCCATACCAACAGAGTTTGCCGTCTTTTATCCTTTTGTCACTTCCCACTGGTGTGCAGGTCACCTCTTCTGTAGGTCCTTTACACTTCTTATTCGAAGAATACCCAAAGAAAAAGGTCATGGAGCTGGAGAAAAGCGTTCCTCTTCAGTAGAGAGCTCTAAAGTTGTCCAAGTGGTTTGTGAAACTGTTCTGACACGTTTCTTTGTCCCTTCCTCAGCCCTCCTCTCCTTCCATCTTCCCTCTTCCCAGATCACAGCTGAGTTTGAAATAAGGAAACGTTAGCCCCCATAATGGTTTGGAGCAAAGGAAGAGGCTTGGCCCTGTTGAAATGGGAAAGCTGTGATAGACAAAGGGTGTAGCAAGAATATTTTTGATGTCAGTAAAGACTTAAGAGATACAGAAAGGAATTCATTATAGAACTGACAGCTCACAACACCAAAAAAGGAAGTGATTTTATTCCCCCTTGCTCTTCCTTGTTTCTTGTTTCTTCCTTGTTTCTAGGCTACTCCTTTTCCCTTCTTTCCCACTCTGCTTCTGGTATTCATCTCTTCATCTTGCCTGACCTGACCTGAACAAAACCATTCTAGGTTAGTTTTCTGTAGTTTGACTGAACTGGCTTGTCATGCAGTGAGGCATCCTCCAAAGCTGCCTGGGGTAAGGAGAGGGGACAGCATGGGAAGTTGGGAGGATAGAGCAGGACCAATCCTTTGGTGTGAGCTGTTTGGCTCAGGATCATTGCAAATACTGTGCTTTTGGATCTAGAGTTGCATGGAGGCTGAAGGGTGTGAGAAACTTGATATTTTTTCCTTATAAGGAAAAATGTGAGAAAGAGTCGCAGAATGGTTTGGGTTGGAAAGGACCTTAAGATCATCCAGTTCCAATCCCCTGCCATGGGCTGGGAAGTCTCACCCTAAACCATGTCGCCCAAAGCTCTGTCCAGGCTGGCTTTGAACACTGCCAGGGATGGGACATTTACTGCTTTTTGGACAGCCTGTTCCAGTGCCTCACCACCGTCACAGTACAGAACTTCTTCCTAATATCTAACCTGAACTTCTCCTGTTTCAGTTTAAACCCATTACCCCTTGTCTTATTGCTACAGGCCCTGATGAAGAGTCCATCTTCAGCATCCTTGTAGGCTCCCTCCATGTATTGGAAGGCTGCTATGAGGTGCCCTCTAATAAAAAATCATATTGAAAAATACTGATATTCAGTATACTAATTTCTGCTTATTTTAGTTTTTTGTGTTGTATGTGTGTGTGTCAGCATGCATTACTTGGTTTTAATACTCTAATAAGGATGACTGAATGTTACTTGGCATGCTGTTGGGTTTCACATTTATCCATTGCTTGAATTGCTTCATTGCTGTATTTTGTTAGTTATTATTGTAAAGACAGATTTCAGTTTAGCTCTAAGTATAATAGTAACAAAGCTTTTTAGAGTTTCAGCTGAATCCTGATAACAGGAATGTAGATAAAGAATAGGGTAAAGCTGGTGACTGATTTTGCCAACAGGGCCAAGTTACCTGTATCTTTCCCCTTACCTGACTGCTGTCACCCATTTATTACTAAGCAGGAAGTCTATTGATGTACTTGTCGTGGTTTAAACCCGGCTAGCTCAGTCGGTAGAGCATGGGACTCTTAATCCCAGGGTCGTGGGTTCGTGCCCCACGCTGGGCACCAAAAAGAACTGTCGTGGTTTAAACCGATCCACACAGCTCGTCCACTCACACCCCGCCCCGATCTTCCCCACTCCCGGGGGGATGGGGAGGAGAATCAGGAGAATGTAACTCCCACGGGTTGAGATAAGAACAGCCCAGTAACTAAGGTATAACACAAATCACTGCTGCTGCCACCAATGATAATATTGATAAGAGAAAATAACAAGAGAATACGATACCACCGCCGAACGAGTTCGACCCCCCCCCGAAGAGAGAGAGCCTGCCCTTCCGGGTAACTCCCAGTTACCTCCCTGGGCATGACGTGCTGTGGTATGGAATACCTCTTTGGCTAGCTTGGGTCAGGTGTCCTGTCTCTGCTTCCTCCCGGCCTCCCCTCATCCCCAGCAGAGCATGAGACTCACAAAGTCCTTGGCCAGGATAAACATTACTTAGCAACAATTAAAAACAATCGGTGTTATCAGCTCTCTGCCCAGGCTGGAAGTCAAAACACAGAGCTTACACCACTACTAAGAAGGAGCAAAACGGCTCCTGGTAAACCCAGGACAGTTCTCTAAGGTACTATTCTGCATTTCAAGATTTGATGAGGTCTTACTCTGGAAAACTCATTCTGATAATTATTTTTCCTTTATTTTTTCAATCTGATGCTCAAACAAACACACACTCACAACTTTTCTCATGTGTTCTGTAATAAAGGTGATATCATTTCCCAAGTGCGTTTAAGCACAAAGGAGTGAGCTAATGTGACCTTGCAGTTTAGTCTGCTATATGAGCTGTCCGTACAGATGTTCCTGTGATTCACTTTGTCAAAGCTGTGTAGGGGAAAGGGCTGATGGTTATGGTTCCTTTGCAGAATTAAACAATACAGCTAAGAGACGTAATACATCAGTTTACCAGCAGATGGTCTAATTGCAGGGTGATGGCAGCTTTATTACAACTGCTTTTCTTTTTGTGGTGATGAATACATGAAGGTTTTGTTGGGTAATTGATAAAGCAGGGAATGGAGCAGAAAGAGAAGTTGTTCAGCACAAAGGAGATGCATGTCTTGAGGAGGGGAACCCAAGTGCAGAAACAGAGTCAAAAAATAGCTGCCACTTAGGCTGTAAAGATGTTTATTCTCTTTCTGATAGCTGACCTTTAGTCTGCCCTGTGCTTAGTCATGGGATCGTTGTGTTTGTGTATTTGTTGTGCTAGTTTCCATTTGCAGAGGTATGAGAATATAGAAAACTGCCACTTTTTTGGCTGTTTAGTTGTGAGCTTTCATTTCCTTTGTATAAAGTCAGAAGCTGCACTGAATCTACAGAATATTTACATGCCTTGTTCTGGGAAATGGGTAAGTCCCAAATGTGACAGATGAAGGTGAGCACCAAGGACGTCTATTAGTTTGAGACTAGTTTTTAAATCAGTCCTGGTTTAAAGGGAAGCAATTCCTGGAAGGAGGCTTGGATGATAGTAAGGAACGATCTGGCTTTCTTACGTAACATGCTTTTATGAAAGGGTTCCAAGTTCAGCGTTCTCTTGAAGAAGTGATTTAATGGCCTCTAACAGAAGGTGCTTGTTCAATTACAGCAATATTTTCTGCCCTGAAGAATCTCCAGGAAAAAATCCATCGGCTGGAGTTGGAACGGCTTCAGGCGGAGGAGAACGTAAAACACCTCAGCAGGGAAACAGCAGACTACAAAAAAGTCCTGAGTGAACAGATGCAACACAAAGAGCACGACAGGACTGAAGTGACAAAGAGAAATCAAGGTTGTTTGCAAACTTTACATAGATGTGGGTGAAACTTGATGTTTGTCAATGCAGAAAAAATATTTTAACTTACTTTGTTCAGCATCTTTTATTTGGCAGTGACACATGGAGTTATGAAGAAATAAGCAGACTTTGTTTTAGGGATTTGCATGAATACAGCAGTTCATTAGGCTTCATCTGTGAGTTTCTTTAGGTTGTGCGTTTGTTTGTTTTGGAATTGTTTGGAAAATAGAGGAAAAAAAATCCCAGGAACAGGCAGTGCATGATTCACTTTTCTGCCTTCTGTTACTTCAGAACTGGCTTCTCAGCTGGCAGCTGCTGAGTCTCGGTGCAGCCTTCTAGAGAAACAGCTAGTCTACATGAGGAAGATGATCCAGCACGCAGAAAATGAGAAGTCGCATCTCTTGGAGAAGCAGGTGTGTTTTCAAGGTAGCTCAAGGTTAAGTTATAAAAAAACATGAAGTAATGTCATGATTTTTCATAGTTACTGTGATTTTAATATCAGTGGTGATGAATACATGAAGGTTTTGTTGGGTAATTGATAAAGCAGGGAATGGAACAGAAAGAGGAGAAGTTGTTCAGCACAAAGGAGATGCATGTCTTGAGGAGGGGAACACAAGTGCAGAAACAGAGTCAAAAAAGAGCTGCCACTTAGGCTATAAAAATGTTTATTCTCTTTCTGATAGCTAACCTTTAGTCTGCCCTGTGCTTAGTCATGGGATCGTTGTGTTTGTGTATTTGTTGTGCTAGTTTCCATTTGTAGAGGAGTGAGAATATAGAAAACTGCCACTTTTTTGGCTATTTAGTTGTCTCTTTCAGCTGGCCTTTATATACTTAGGTGTGGATAATCTCCCTACTTTAAATTTTCCAGTCTTATCATGGCCCTTTTATTTTCCATGCATCTGTCTCTAAGGCAGAATCCAGCTCTGATACTAGGAAGAACTGTTTGGTTCTCCATGATTGGCTAACTGCAGTAGCTAATCCTCATCTCTCAGTGTTAAACACGTGTGCCACTGGGGAAAAAAGCTCCCTGTTGTGTTTACATTCATCAGACCTATGGGAGTTTTCTTTACTTGTACCACTTTTATTAAACTGGGGCTGAAATCTTGATTCTGTAGAAATTTTGCTATTATTTCTATTTCCCACCACCAGTGACTATGGGAGTTGGCCTATACCTAAAATGAGCTTGAATTTTGTTTTATAGGAGCATGGATCATCTGTTCAGTGGCCTCTATGGCTGTCCTATTTTAGTATTAAATATTCACTGAAAGGGAAAAAACATAAGCAAGCTATCTCTAATGGCTGAGCAATGAGGGGGGTTATCACATTGGTTTCAAAGGGAGGAAAGGCTCTGCAGAGTTCTCTCATCTGAATCTAGTTGAATGTCAGCTTCCCAACATGGGTGGACCAGTGATACAGTTTGCTCCCTGATCATAGCACCATTGAAACTGCACAGAGGAAGCAGCAGTTCCTACAGACTGTTTATGGGCTTCCTTTGTGCTGCAGACACAAGGCTTACTGCAGATGGTTTTGGTTTATTGTGCTTATAATTGTTTTCCTTTTCTTCCTTCAAGGGTTCACTGGAGAGAGATCGGCTTCTTGATCAATCACATGTTCAGTCTAAATTGGAAAAGCTGGATATGCTGGAAAAAGAGTACAGCAGGCTTACTAAGATGCAGTCCATAGCAGAGGTCTGTGATTTGTATTGGATACTACATCAGATTTAGCTTGCTTGTTGTAGCCAGCACTTCATAGCTATATGTCAGTTGCTCTCATATTCTCATTCCTCTCTCTGGCTACTGATGCTCTTGCACAGGAACTTTTTCGCCTTCTTAACTATGGTATCCTAGAGGTGCTACCACCACCACGGATGGGCTCAGCCTTGGCCAGCAGCGGATAAGTCTTGAAGCCAGCTGCACTGGCTCTGCAGGACATGGGGAAAGCTACTGGCAGCTTCTCACAGAAACCGATCCTGTGGCCTTCCTACCTCCACCACCTCCAACCTTGCCACGCAAACCCAGTACATCTTTCTATGTACCATCTGTGGTGTTGGCTTCTGAAGTCTGGCCCACACAACTCTTTCTGCTGCTGTAGAGAGACTGCAAGACTCACAGGCCTGGGAACTACAAAAGGCTTAACCAGGGAGAAGCTTCTACGTACAAGTTTCTTCCCTGCCTCCCAAAAGGAGCAGATAGTACATGATTAGATAGTGGTGTATCAAAACTGTAGGCTTGCTGCCCTGCGCGCAAGTCAGATGCTGAAGTAGATGATGTTTTCCCCGATGTTTGACAGTGAATCTTTAGCTAGTTGGTTTGCTGCAGGGCATTTAGATGCGACAACTATTTCCTGCAAGTTGCTGACCCAAGGCAGCTGTAACAAGCTCTTGACACCCCATTGTGGTGAGCTGCAGTTGTGGAGTACAAGTGCCTGCATTGTTTAGTTGGGCTAAACTCTTCCAGAAATGAGTGTCTCTGGGGTTTTGTTCACTGGAAGTAGCAGTGGGTTCCTCCAGGGTCAATGTTGAAATAACTGGTTCAGAAACCAGAATTCCTTTCTGAAGGGCTTTTGCCAAGTGTTTTCACTGGTAGCATCTGGGGTTTAGTGGGTCTGGGTGGTTTGTCATGTTGTGCCTGGCTGGTGAAAATCATTTCAGCCTAACAACTTTTTTTCTGGATCAAACTAGATGTCTTTGATTCTTTTATAACTTTAGGAATTGGTGGCTGTTACAGTTAAAACTGTTTTAGTGGAATTTGGTATTAAATTCATGCAATTTTGAAGCAATTCTAGGAACTGAGATATGGGTTTAGCTGCTACTAAAAGTCATTTTCTTTGATCATTATGCTGTCTTGAGCACGCTCTGATTGACAGGTTTGTGCTTGCAGGCTATATTCCTATATGAGCATCCATGTGCTTAGTGTTACGTTGTAATCCCAAAAGAGTGACTGTACTCTCTACTCGGAACAGTTGCATCTGTTGCCTCTTTGATCTCTGCTGTAATGGTGGCAAGACCACAGGAACATTTCCAAATTGAATTTGAAGGGAGAAATAGATAAGAGAGACTATTTCTATACAAGGTGTGCTGAAATGGATGGGAAGTGGTGAGGTGGCTGCGCATGAGCAAGCAAGGATTTAACTGCCTCTGATTTCAGACACATTGCCAGAGCACAGGTTGTATGTGGGTCTTATTGAGAGTATTTAATCTCTGCAGAGCCACTCCCGGGTCCTATAGGTATTACCTTCAGCAATTTGCCTGTGACAAGGAAGTGAAAAGGAAGCATGTGAAGTATCGATTGGAGCACTTGCCTCAAAAGCAGTTTCTAGTGTATATTGCAGCTGTAGTTCTGCAGTGCAGCCTCTGGATAGCTGAGTGAGAAGATCTGAACATGTCTATGTCTGAAGCTGGAATAAGTGAACAGGGTTATTCCCTAAAAGCACATTCTGGGCTCTGCTCTCGTATGTGGCCAGAAAGCCAGAATTTGAATGTATGTGTAGATGACACTTCTTGAACTGTAGTTGGTAGTAATAGATCTCAATGCCAAAACCCCTCACTATTCTGTGAACAGCAGAAGTGATGAACCCTCACATCGTGCTGTGGCTGTATACACCTACATTGTGCTATCTTCATAGAATCACAGAATGGTTTGTGTTGGAAGGGACCTTTAAAGCTCATCCAGTTCCAGGCCCTTGCCATGGGCAGGGACACCTTCCACTAGACCAGGTCGCTCCAAGCCCTGTTCAACCTGGCCTTGAACACTGCCAGGGATGGGGCAGCCACAGCTTTGGGCACCCTGTGCCAGGGCCTCACCACCCTCACAGGGAAGAATTTCCTCATAATACCTAATTTAAATCCCCCCCTCTGTCAGCTTAAAACCATTTCCCCTTGTCCTATCCCTACAGACCCTTGTAAAAAGTCCCTTTTGTCAGTCTTCAGTTAAAACAGATTTGTTTCGGTATTAACATCTTACAAATCCTGTCATGCCTAACAAAGATCTTCATTAGATTGACCACATCAAACTCAACCATTCTCCCGTGTACTATAAAGGACAGAAGATGATTTTAAGTTACATGGAATATATCTGATTTGGGGGGGACCATGGGGGAAGTCAAAAGCCTTCCTTCTGTTCAACAGAAAAAGTTGGTTACTTTATATAGTGCCTTTGTCCTCAGTGTTTTATCCAGGGTTTTTGCCTTTTGACACCTCTCTGTAACAGCTGGTTACATGAATCTTGAAGTTACTGCTTAGGTAAAGCAGAATTGAAATATTTAGCAAGCCCAGTGCAGTGAGTTCATTAACAAACAAGTGTGCAACTACAGCTGTTGCTTTGAGTTGTGTGCTCCTCTGCCTTGACTTTGATTAGTGGCTCTGTGAATAATCAGTCTTTGGGGGAGGAGGAGGGGGGGGAAGCTGTTTCATGTCCTGGAGCTTTGGATCATTTTTTCATTCCGGTGTATAAAATCAGAAAGTTATTTGATAACTTTCACATTGGGAGCTTAAGTGTATCCTGTTTAAACAAGGTTTTCATCTTGCTGGAGGGTTTACAAAGAAGTATGTGCCTTTCCCTTAGCTCTTTGAAAGAGGCTTTCAGAACAGTTCTTACATCTTTTTACTATAAAAAGATGGAATCACTTCAATTTTACTTAAAGATATCTCAGGGGCATCAGAGAAAGTTTCCTCCTTCTTCTTTATTAGAAGATGGCTAGATGTTCCAAAATTCCTTTCTTCTAAGAGCGTAAGTTATAGATATCAGCAAAAACACCATTAGTGGTCTAAATAAAGCTTTCCCTCAGCTTATAATGATACCTGATAGACCTTTGTTAGCCCTTTTGTAGTATGAAATCTTCCAGTATAATGTACACAATACAACCTATTTTCTAGGTTTTTTTTTTACAACTGAAGAGAAAGCCAGCCTTGTGTGTATTGCTCTTCCTTGTAGGCTGCAACTTGTGTTCACGTACCAGTTGTGGAAGTAAAAATGGAAAAATCAATGAGGTTTAAGCCTACGCACTTGACCGCTGTATTTATACCGATATAGATGAAACGTCAGCCAGCATTCTGATACTGAAGTCTTCTCTTAGCTTTAAGTTGAACTCATACTTTTGTTCAAGCCCTTAGTACTGTAGGCTTCAGGGGGGAAAATGAATTGTTTCATTAGTAATGCTATTATTTCTGTTCACCTTTGACCAGAAAAAAATGAAAGAGCTGGAACAGAAGCTTCAGGAGGAAGAACATGCAAGGAAGCTTGTTCAGGAAAAAGCAGCTGAGGTAAGCAGCAGGAAGTCTCTTTTGTACTGGTGTGTGCTGTAATTAGCTCTTCCTTTCCAGCAGCTTTTCAGCTAACTTGCTGAAAGGGCCTCCCATAAGCAGAGTGTTGAAAGCCTTGAGTTAGCCTTCTTGGTATGGGGTTTACCTGTTTGTTTGTGTTTTCCCTCCTGTCTGAGGTGCTGAATGTTCTGAAGTCCTTTGAGCCTTTTGGAAACCTTTTTTTAACAGCACCTCTGCACTAAAGCTTGAGATCTTCTGTTGAAAGAAGCTAATTGGAAGAGGAGGAGAAATGCAGAATAATTCATAGTTGAGGATGTATGAGTATCTCTGCTTTAAATAGATCAAGGTCAACCAGTGTGCTCCCTTGTTTGTAGTTGTAACTAGAAATATTGTAGAAGGAGGCAAAAAAAGAAGCAATATACTATTTTTTCCAATAGATGGTTGGTTTGGGGTGTTCTGGTGGTTTGGTTTTTGTGTGATGTTTGGTTTTTTGTTTGTTTGTTGGTTTGGTTTTGCGGGTTTGATTATTTTTTTTTTTTAGGGGGGAAGGTTCTTTGTTTTCTGGGTTTGGGGTTTTTTTAACTGTCAAATTTAGTAGAAGGAATAAGTCCATTAACTGTATGCCACGGGAGTAACTGAGCAGGATTGGGTGGCTTGAGTTTCCTAATACTTTGTCAAGTGTAAAGCAAAGCTGATGTTTCGGCGTTTGCCTACATGGGAGTAATGCAGTAAGATGAACTCTCTAACTTACTAGGATTAGTGATGAGCAGTGCTACCAGAGGAAGCACTCTGTTTTAATTGACCTTGAACTGCAAAAGCATCCTAGAAACTTGCAGCCCTCCCTTTCAGAGAGCCTGTGTTTTAGATAATACTGTTTTGCAATTCTCAGCTTATTCTGTCTCTGATTATCTGGTAATGTCATTCCAGTAACTCCCCTTACTCCCTCACTTAAGCTTCAGACAGGCCTGGAAACCAACAGGCGACTGATTCAAGCAGCATCACCATTACTTTCTCCAAAAGCAAGAAAGTCCATGAAGAAAACAAAGCAGCCAGAGAAGGTAACATGGGGTGATAGAAGGGCAATTACTGAGGAGTTACGTGAGGGGGTATATAGGCTATCAGGATGTAGGTTGCCTTGTTTGTTACAAAGCAAAGGGAAAATGAGTTTGCTGTGGTGTCATCTGTAAAACATTTCTCCTTTCTTTGCAGAAGTGCTCTCTTGCAAGCCACCTCACTGCACAGCCCCACTACAGACTGCGTCTGGGTGATGTGCCCTTTGTAGCTGGGAAGGTGAGTGGCACTAATCCCGAAATGGAATGCGCAGGAGCTGCAGCTCGTTCAGTGGCTTTGGTTTGGAGCACTCCTGACACCCAGTGGTCAGATCGCTTAATGTTCTGTGACTTTTTTCTTCCAGTTTGTCTTCGAAAGGCTTGTTGAATATCCAAAACTTGCTGAACTGGCACTTCCAAAAATGGGTTCTCTCTGCTGCTTGTCAAGCTGTTCTTGTTAGTGCATATTCAGTCAAACAAAAAATGCATTACTGGCTGCAGAAGAAGTCAGTTTTTAAATGTTCTCAGTTTTATCAAGTAGGTTGTTGACAGTGCTGTGTAAAAAAAAAAAAAGTCTCTTTTACTTTTTCTTCCAGTCTACCAGTCCCAGTCATTCAGTTGGTGCCAATGTGCAGCATGTCCTACACCTGATGAAACAGCACACGAAAGCTTTGTGTAACAGTCGGGTGGTAAATGATGCTCCACTAGCAAAACCCATCGGTACTGGTCATCCTGCCAGCAAAAGCAGAAAGTCGTCTCTGCCAAAGGACTCCTCTTCATCCCAGGAAGAGCTCTCAGAAGTGTTGCTGACTTTACAAGACGAATTTGGACAGATGAGTTTGTGAGTTGGGCATATTCTCAATTGCAGATGGTGAATGTAGATGCTGTGTATTTTGCCTGTTGCTTTAAAGTTGGAATGTTTTGCCTGAGAAAGGTGTTAGTTTTAGGAAGTCTGTGGCATATCATCCCTTTGTTCTACTGGCTGTGGAGCCTGTTGTTTCTCCTTGCACTTAAAGAGAGGTCTGAACTCCGTACTTGTGTTTACATGTAGCAGTACTGAATTCATAAGTGGTAGGGGAGAAGTGTGTGTGCCCTTGATGCAATACTTTACTTGTGGTTTTTCTTGTCCTAGTTAACAGAACATGAATTGTTAGCCTACTGCATAGCTGTATCCACTGCAGTTACACAGAAGAGTAACTGAATGAGTGCTGAGATCATGCCCTCAGGCAGTTATTCAGTCATTCTGAATGTGTGATTTGAAGCTTGAAGCTACTTACGTTGCTGAGACTTCCTGCTGCAGAAGCCTGCCACCAGGATGTGCTACTGTAATAATGCTGCTGACCAGCACAACTGTTGTCACTGGTTGGCCATGGCATGTTGAATGTGGCTGTGGCTGCTGATGCTGTAGTGTCCTTAAAGTGTTATTTCTGAACTGGGGATACAAGCAGTAGAAGCCAAGGGGGTCTGATACAAGCTTTGTTCTGTGTGAATGCCATGCTAGTGATCACCAGCAGCTGACAAAACTTGTCCAGGAAGCCCCAACCACTGCAATGAGGGAAGAACTGGAGAGGGAACTTGAGGCATTGGTGGGAAAGATGGAAGCAAAGGCAGACCAAATCAGCAAAGTCCGGAGGCACCGATTACAGGTAAGTTGCTCTTGACAGTGTTGGTGCTTCTGCAGAGCTGCTGTGTTGAGGGGTTTTTTTTATGTTGTATCCTAATCTAGCAGCAGTTGAATAAAGCAGAAATAACTCCTGTAGAGCAGTAGTGCCTAGCTCTGGCTTTGATGTCCCAGAGTTAGTCTGTGTACTTCCATCTTTGCGTCCCAGTATTTCTGCAGAAGTAATCTTTCTGTCTTACTGTGTCACCCTTGTGACCTCTCTTTATCCTGTCCTCGTGTCGTGGTTTAAACCCAACCACAAATGCTCGTTCACTCACATCCCCCCCACACTTCTTGCCCTCCCCCTGCTCTTGAAGTGACAGAGAGGAGAATTGAAAAGAAGGAGCAAAACGGCTACTGGTAAACCCAGGACACCTGGGCAGAGCTTGCCCATCTGTTCCTTTATTGCATTTTACACTCCCCTCATCCCCTGAATGTTTTAACTGTTCTCCTTTGCTTGGAGTAAATGACCTATTTATGCCTTGATTTGCACCTCATAAAACCTGAAGTACTGTTTCATAGAATCATTGAATAGTTTGGGTTGGAAGGGACCTTAAAGCTCATCCAGTTCCAGCCCCCTGCCATGGGCAGGGACACCTTCCACTAGACCAGGTTGCTCAAAGCTCCTTTCAAGATGTTTTGAATAGCGTGGCCTGTTCATTCAAAGCCATAAACCCTGATGATTCCTTATTTTCCCTAATTTTCGTTCATTTTAGTGAATTTCTTCCAAAGAGCTTAACCTCATGTGTTTAATCTGGTTAAGCTCATATGAACCAAGATTCACCCTCACCTGATGTAACTTACACACAAAATATGTACTGGGAGCACTGCTGCTGACATCCAGAATGGGTATGTGAAGTGTTTTCAGTTAGAAGCATTACTCACCTTTGATCTCAGGATCTTCAGAGGAGCTGTTGCGCAGAAACAGATGTGCAGTAGTTCCTGACAGTAATGGGTTTGCATAGACTGAGGCTCCTCACTCACTACTGGTAAAAGGTCTGGGAGTTGGGATTCAAGAAAGTTGCTGCATGCCGTAACCTAGGAGGAGGGAGTGCCACTGCTTGAGGAGAGGAGCCCAAGGAAGCCACCGCTTTGCAGCTTGAGAGCATGAATATGTCTGTAGCTTAAACTGTCCAGTTCCCTGTTCAGGCTTCCGCCAGTTCAGTCGTTGCTGAGTACTGAGTGTCACAAGCTGTGATCTCTGGCGCTGTGTGGATCCCAGCTCTCCACCTCAGCAGCGTTAGGATATTCTTTTAAAGCTACATCTCTGATAGTAACTAGCTATTGAAATCACTTGTATGTATGTAGAAAAACTTGTTCTCTGTTTTGTTTTTAAAATCACTGAATGGCTGCAGTGAGAAGCCAACTTTTTGTTGTATGTAACTTTTTCTGTTATCCATAATAAAGATGTTCCTCCATAATGAACTTGTTTTTAGAGAGAGAACCTAGAGTTCAGAGACGCAGCTGAACACAGAATGCTGTGTAAGGAAAATAAAGTTCTTATGAGTCAGGGTGACTGGAAGCATCCATCTGCTGAGCTGGGTGAGATAAGCAGTGGGATATTGCAGCTGTCTGGAAGAATTGCTCAACATAAACTGAAACAAGGTCACCGCTTAATGTTTTTCTTTGGGATTCTCTTTCAGCTTGAGAGACTTCAGAGGGAATGCAAGTCCAGAAAGACTTCTGCTAAACAAGGAAAAGACAGGTTCCCTGTTAGTGAGGTTAAAGTAACAACTACAGTAACCACAAAAGGCAAGAATGCTGGTCCCATCAAAGTGAAACCTGGAGAGAAGAGTCGGAAGAACCTTCAGTTGCTGAGAGACATGCAGACCATACAGACTTCACTACAGAAAGATGATATCAGCTGGGACTACTGACTGTTCTGCAGGAGAGGTTCTTGAACATTCTCTGTCAAACCTTCTCACATTCTGGATATAAAGCAGCTGCCTTTCTTGCTGTGTGAAAGAGACTACTGTATGCTAAGTGCACTTTTGAAATCCTTAACTCTCCATCCCTGGGTTTGATGTACGTATCATGGTCTAGCTTAAATCACAGTCCATTTTTAAGGTACCAAGCCACTGAATCTCACCGTAGGTCTCCACCAGTTCCCTTCACGCGTTGGTTCCAGCAGTCCCTACACTTTCAGCACACCAATGTTGGGTGGTGTGTCAGAAATGCCAGTGTGACTTCAGGCTATGATCCAGCTGTGCAGTGAGAGGCTTCTCAAGATGCATCTTGTTGGGAAATGGTGCTGTGACCTTGAGCCCTAAGGGCTTTTGCCAACTCTGTTCTGCAGGCACCTCAAACTCAGAGTTACTGAAACTCTGAGTGTGTAAGGGAGAACAGGCACACCCTTCTGAAGGTGTTCTGTGGAGCTCTACCCTAAAAGCTTTCCTAGTTCATGTTCTGCTGTGTTGCATTAGTCAGCATTAACGGCAATGGATGTCTGAGTACTCAGAAGAGGAGCAAAGTAACTATTTTACTTAATGACTGAGTTCAAGTCTGAAGAGAGGAATTTTTCTATATGAAAGCTTCTTTAAAGCTATAGGATAGGGGATAATATCCTTTCTCCTTATTCACAGCTTTGGGTGGTAAAGGAGCAAGATAAACCACAAGTGTTTTAAACTGCAAGTGCCTCAATCATGCCATTCAGTCCTGGCATCTTGCTTTTAACCTGAACTATGTGCTTTGAGCTATCTGCTCTGGTAGTGGTGCAAGTAGTTTTGCACTGACTTGCACAGGTGAGTGAATGTTATTTATTATGTTAATAATTTAAAGAATTTCCTATTAACAGAATGTAACAAGACCCAGGTTACCCATTTATACATTTGACAGATAATAAAGCCAGCTTGCCTGTTGAATGAGGTGTGGGAAAGCTGCACTTCCCTTTACCTTAGTGTTTGCTGCAGCACTGTCCCCCATGCAGTGTGCCCTGTGATGTATGGTCAGGGTGGTGAATATGAGCTGCTGCCAAGCTGCAGGTAAGGTGAGGGTCAGAGCTGTCCATCTTTGCTTGTAGCTGAACAGACTGGAACTGTGTGGGGTCAGTGCAGACACAAGGGATTGGAGTTTTAATGACACAAGTTTTTTGCTGTGAAGGGAGAAGGCGGCTGTTAATCATGCCTGGAGCCATCCCCCTTAACTTCATTTACGTCAGAGACCTGGGCTCCATGCTGCTGGAGTAACCATTTGGAGAAGAGCAGTTCATCCTGGAGGGGCTCAAACTACACTGATTTTGCTTGGGAAGGACCTTCCAGGATCAGCGTGCTCAGACGTGGGTTAACTTCAGCATGACCTCAGGCTGTCCTCATGCAGCTCCTTACTTATGGAGGGCTTTGGAGGTATTTTGGACTCCATATGCCCAAGTTGGAATTGAACCTACCAGGGCTGAGAGCATCAAGGCATTGAGTTGATCCCAAATCATCCCGGTGAATTTGGACTTAATGTGAGTTACTTACATAGAGAAATGTGGATCCTTTTACAGAGCAGTCACTGTGCTAATGCACTTGTGAAGTGCAGAAATGGTTTGATTACTTACTGTGAAAGTATTTTTGTCATACTGAGTACCGTGTCTCTATTACTACTGGTCTGCACAGAAACTTGTCCAAAGCTGAGTTTTGTTTTCCTGTTGTTCTGAATGTCAGAGTTTGCTCATGAGCATTGTGCAAGAGTATCTACAGCAGTGTGAGAGAGAGATCTGGATCTGAGAAACTCTATTTTCAGTGGTGTTTTATTCATCCATGTCATTTGGAGAACCACACAGTCGAAAACAAGAGCACAGGAACTTCACCCACTTACCCATTTTTATTAGTGTTACGGAATCCAAACAGCCTTCATTGAGAAACAAAATATACACACAGAGTCAGTTTGCTAATACAGAATAATGTTCTGAACCATCTTACGTAGTGATTGTACGTACAAGCAGATCCTGCCCTTTACCCTTACACCAACTCCCGAGTCCTCCAGAAGGTCTCTTGTGTGTTCTTGCACTGTTGAACAATAACGTACATCCCAGGCCCCCCATAACAAGTGCGGTGATCCATACAGCCTGCGATTCCTCCTGTCAGAAGGTGGCTGTGGTGGATTTCGCAGTAAGCACTGAGACACTGATTGCAGTAGAGCAGATGGCAATGGAGACTGAAGGGGAATGACTGTTTCTGCTTTCGAAGGAATGTGGCTTTTGAAAGGCTATTTCTTACACGCAAGTTGGTCTGCTCTTGTACTCCCTCAGAAAATACTTCCTGTTGTGGAAGAGAAGCTGAGTGAAGCAAGACGGTAATGGGTATATTAAACTGGTGAGCCCAGTGTGGGATCCTGTCATGAAAGAGCCATGCAGGAACCCAGACCAAGCAATGCCCCTCAGCCTGGAGATGAGAATGAGGCTGGAGTAAAGATCCTCATATACATGACTCCCTTTGATGTCAGATGTATCTTTTACAACCTTGTACTCACCTGTTTGAAAGATCAATGGGGCAGGCATGGTTTCACCTACTTGGTGTTTATTTCCACTTCTACAGTAACCATCTGTATTAAAAATGAATTTGGACTGAAGTGTAGTCTGGTGCCACTAACTCTTGAAGTACACTATGAGGAAAGAGACCTCAACCTAGGGCTCAGAAACTGGCTGTTTGTTCTGAATAACTTTAAATAGCAGTTGCAATGCAGGCAGAAAGGCTTCTTTGGTTGATGC
Source organism: Lathamus discolor (assembly GCF_037157495.1). NCBI lineage: Eukaryota > Metazoa > Chordata > Aves > Psittaciformes > Psittacidae > Lathamus > Lathamus discolor. The sequence continues at coordinate 116,641,754 of NC_088887.1, read as the reverse complement.
AGTTGTTTTCATTAGTTTAGTTAACAAAACACTGAAATACCTTAAGTACACCACTATGATCCTCCACAGAAGCATTAAAAGCACTAATTAGGCTTACCTAAGAGCAATGAAATGATTGATCCCAGCAGCTCACACATGCCCCTTGGTGCTCCACAACCCTGTGAGGCTGAGGCACTGGAGGACAGAGGAGCTGCAGAAGCCCTGGGGGAGTCGTGCTCTGCTCCCCTCTGACAGAGAGGGGCTGAAGCTGCATCCTGCACATCCAGTGTAAACCATAAACAAGACTCTAAGTTGCAGAGATGGAAGTAAACTTTGTCCTGTCGATTGCTCCTCTACCACCGTGCCCTATTGGTAGAAGCTGCCATTTCTTCAGATAAGGCATCATTTACATGGCTTCCTATGGTCCAGGTCAAAGTGAAGGGAAAAGCAAGAAGGTGATATGTTCCAGCGGCTGTCACTGCTTGTCCCTGTTGGCAAATGCTCTCTTGAACACTGCTGTGCAGGCACTAACACTGGAGGGTTCCTCACTCCATGGCTGTTTTCTAGGCTGCAATGGAGTCAGAGCTGATATTTCCTTTTACCAAAGGGGAGAGTTTCCCTACTTGTGAATGGATGTTTTTCCTCCACTGTACTTTATCCTAGCGCCCAGTCTCTCTTCAAAGCCAAGTGATTTCCACGTAAGTGAACAAAGACCGAGCTCTAAGTTTCTTTTAGGTGGCAAGTGCAATGACCTTGTATTATCATCTCGCCACTGAGGTTAATTGCATAGGGGGCCTTGTTTGTTTCTTTTTGCTTAAGCTTCCTCTAGTGCTACAGTACTAATAAATTACCCTGGAGAGAAATAAATAAATAGGTTGGCATCTCCCAGACACCGCGCTGGAAACCAGAGGGGCTCAGAAACGCTGCCCCCATGGTCCTGGGAAGGTACTTGGCACAAATAGTCCCTATCATACAACTGTCTGTACAGGAGCGACGCACTGCGCGGGAGAGCCGGCTCGCTCCGAGGATGAGGTGGAACGGTTGGTGATCTCCCTCTGCAGCTCCTCCACTTTCTTCTGCAGCTCGGCCCTCTTGGCAAGAAGCTCCTTGTAGCGATTGTGGACAGGTTCCTGCAACAAAACGTGCAGCTGAGTGAGGATGATCAGAGGCTGGAACACCTCTGCTGTGCAGAGAAGGTGAGAGAGCTGGGCTTGTTCAGCCTGGAGAAGAGAAGGCTCTGGGGGGACCAGAGCAGCTCCCAGTGCCTGAAAGGGCCAACAAGAAATCTGGAGAGGGGCTTTTTTATAAGAGCATGTAGGGACAGGACAACAGGAATGGCTTTAACCTGAAAGAGGGCAGATTGAGATTAGATATGAAGAAAAAATTCTTCCCTGTGAGGGTGCTGAGGCGCTGGCACAGGGTGCCCAGAGAAGCTGTGGCTGCCACATCCCTGGCAGTGTTCAAGGCCAGGCTGGACGGGGCTTGGAGCACCCTGCTCTAGTGGAAGGTGTCCCTGCCAGTGGCAGGGGTTGGAAGTGGATGAGCTTTAAGGTCCCTTCCAACCCAAACCATGCTGTGATTTCTATAATTTCCCCATATTCTGAGTGAGATTATCCAACCTGCTGAGTATCTTCAGCTCCTGCGGATTTCATGAGGCAGCAGCCTCCAGCTGAGCACCCGCACCAGGCGGTGCTGCTGTTTCATTTGCTGGCTATTCATTTAGGCTTTTGGGTTTAGGTTTAAGCAGCACCATTGTAGGTTTCTACATTAATTCTTGTGCTTCAAAGGTGTTGAACTCCAAATGGACAGCATTAGTACCATCAGAGAGGGAAATAAAAGACCGATCCTGAGAGGAGGCACACGTACCTGGGGTTTCATCCTGGGGTTCCAGCGGATGTAGTAGCCGACCCACAGCTCGAGGTGGCGCATGCTGGCCACGGGATAAAGGACATGGTTGGAGTAGCTCACGTACAAGGGGTTAGTAAAGTCTTCCAGTTGGCTGTTGATGTAAGACCAAAGCGATACGGTCTTTTTTGGAAGGCTCTGTAAGGGAAGGGTGTGGAGGAGGCTTTATTTCCCCTACGAATCCCAGCGTTCATCTACAGGGCTCAACAGCGTGTATACATCTGCCTGTCATTAACACAGAGCCCCTTGCCTTTCTGTAGCTTCAATAATAACCCTGCTCTTTTGATGTGGTCACTGTAGGCGAAGCGCACAGAGGCAGGCGGAGGCACACACGCACCCTGGCACAGGAACACGCAGTGGGAATTGCCATCGGCACAGCAACAGGACGCTGGCGTTGAGCTCTCGCTGCTTTAGTTAAACTTCACTCTTTAAAGTGCTCCTGGGGGACTTGCACGAGTATTTAATTGCAAAGAAATAAAGAAAACATTTGACTTGGGCCCTGATCTAGTGGAATAATTAGGCCTGCGAATAGTCCCGGTGAAACCAGTGTGGAAGTGCCTTCTAGATTAAGTATTTCACTAGGCTGAGGCCTTAAAAAAAAACCCTAAACCTACACAGCACAGCGGTGTTCTTCTCTGGAAATGGCAATTATTCCAGCGCTGTGAACTCTAGAGGAAACAGGGACCCTGATTTCACTACAGTACAACAGGGTACTTTTTAAGCTGTTTTTCCTTTTTAACTGATGTGCTATCAGATACAACCACATCAGGTCCAGGAGGCACTGTCCTCGGTGTACCTTAGGCTCCAACCTTCTGGTGACAAAATGCTTCATCTTCAGGTCACTATTTTCCTCCTGATTCCAGACTGTCTGAATGTTCCCATCTCTATGGTCCTCCCTTGGCAAACAAACCTGGACCAGACTGCAGGGCAGAGCTGGCTTGTGGCGGGACCTAGAGGCACGTCCTTCCCAATATTGGCAGCTCTGTCCTCTCCCTCTTGGAAAAATGCAAGCACAGCAAGAACCAGTTACTTGCTGTAACCTCTGTGAGCAGAATGACAATGCACACTTGGTAGTTAAAAGCAACCTAAAGGCACTACTTTCAAGAAAAGGGAGCGCAGAACGGTACCAGTCTGCACAGAGGAGGTTACATTAAACTGAACTTCAAAGAAAAACTGCATTTCCAGCTCCCTAGGAGACACCAGGAGCTATTCAGCCACCAGTGAGTAGCTGAAAGCCATGCTGAAAGCAGCAGGACTGTCCAGAGGAAAGCAGTGATGCTCCGAAATGTGAAGTCTCCAACAGCAGTTTGCAAAGAGGGAAATACCCCATGTCCCAGCTGTTAAGAAGAGAGCTTGGCATTACCCAGACCTGCGGCTGCTGCTGTCTTTTTGCACTGAAACAACTTCTCTAGCAATATCTGGCCTGCTAAGGCAATCACAGTACCAGGCCTTCACCTTGGTGAGAAGCTGTCTTACCTCCTTCACTCTCTGCTGCTCACTGCTGCACAGGAAGGTCCCAAACAAGCAGCTGTACAGGTGGTCCAGGATGGTTATCAGGAAGTACTCGTTGAACTCAAATGCTGTAGGAAACTACAGACAGAACCAGAAAGTTAGGCTGGAATTTTAGAGAGGGAATTGCAAATCAGCTTTCTCCCACTCGTGGTAAGGAGCTGTCCTCTCTTTGATTCCCAAAACAGGATTTGTCCCTGTTCCCTGCCTAGCTGGACAGTCAGGATCATATTTGCTCCTCCCAGAAGCAAGAGTTTCTCTCTTGGGAAGCTGCTCTACACGTGCAGAGAGGAATTTTGAGCAGAAGCCAGAGGTCTGAAGGGTTTGACCGTTGTGTTTATACACACTCAGTGCTGCTTCAAGTCGAAGCCTGCTCTGCTATGCCTGCCCCTCATGACAGCCCATGCAGTGACACTGTGAGCAAAAGGCTGAAGCACGTGTGAAATAATGCATAAAAAGAACTGGATATTGCCTGGAGCCAAATGGAAATCACCTGTGTGTGTAACACAGCCCTTCCCAGAGGGAACAGCAGGGAGGCATCCTGCAACAGGGGTCAGTGGGAGGAGCAGGTATATGGGTGGGAACTGTGTTTGCTGATGGTGTTCCATGCAGACACAACCAGACCAAAGACAGGCAGAACTGAAGCTCCACAAAGTGTCCATAAGAACATGTGCAGTGAACCACAAAGACATGCTGGGGCAATGGGAAGGAGAACAGGAGGCCTCACAAACCACCCTGCTCTGCCCAGGTTGCCCCAGCCAACATCCTGGCCTCACAGCTGCAGGACAGGATGCCTGCTTGCAGGAGCAACCCAAGGAGAGCACAATGGGTCTTAAAAGTCACGGAATGGTCTGGGTTGGAAGAGACCCTAAAGCTCATCCAGCTCTAGCCCCCTGCAACGGGCAGGGACACCTTCCACTAGAGCAGGTTGCACCAAGCCCCTGTGTCCAGCCTGGCCTTGAACACTGCAAGGGATGGGGCAGCCACAGCTTCTCTGGGCAACCTTCTTTTCACAAGCTCACTTTTATTATAGCAGCATGTAGTTAAGCAGCACCCACTGAGTAACAAATCCGATGCAAGCTGACATCGTGGCCTGCCTGTGACCTCGTGCATTCAGGCTCTCCCCTAAACAGACCCTGTGCAGGTCCGCCTGTTACCTGTTCCTGTGCCCAGACACCAGCTCTGCGGACATGTGTGCCACCTGGAACCTACCTGTCTTGTCATCTGCCAGACACAGTCGATGAACTGGAGGAAGACAGGAGAGCGATCTGCATCTGCATGATTCTTGTCTCCATGGCCAACTCTCTGAAACAGAGCAAGACAGAGAACTGAGCTGCACAGGGAAACTGCTGCGGTCCCCTCTCAGTCACCCACACCTTTACCAACAGCTTTAACAAGGTTCAAATGAATCTTGGTTTTGCTTTGTCCCTATCAGTGTGTAATGGAGTAAAGGACAGCTACTCCCTTCCTCTTTGAAGTGAAATTTCTTTATGGGGATATTTTCATGCTAAATGAAAACAGGAGTTGTTTGACTAGCGGCTCCAGATGCTGTGCTGGCACCGGTTCCAGTCAATAGCTACAGTTCAGAAGGGGAAAAAAATGGGAATGCTTCTTGCTTCAGCTGCAGCTGTCGCCCTGGCTACTGCAGTAGTACAGTGCGCTCGATGTGAGCAGTACCTACAGGCACGGCATGCGGCGGGAACCGTCACACAACACCTCGCTGCTTCCAAGTGCTGTACAAACACTGACCCAGCACATCTCCCGCCACCTCAGCAGAGGCAGTGATGAAAGCATCCCCAGAAGGAGGCCTCCAGCCCTCACCGTGCTGTGTGGCCAGCGCAGGATTCCTCACAACTAGCACAGTACATGAGGGGCTGTGTATTACCCAGGAGCCCTGAGTACCGTACAAAGAGCACACAAGTATAAGGAGGAAATTCTTTCCTGTTAGGGTGGCGAGGCACTGGAATGGGTTGCCCAGGGAGGCTGTGAATGCTCTCCCTGGCAGTGTTCAAGGCCAGGTTGGACAGAGCCTTGAGTAACATGGTTCAGTGTGAGCTGTCCCTGCCCATGGCAGGGGGGTTGGAACTAGATGATCTTGAGGTCCTTTTCCAACCCTAACTGTTCTGATTGTGTGATTCTAAGTAACAGAGATCCCCACTTCTGTAATACCGTTGTCCCCTCACCAAAGGAAATCACTGTCGTTATCTTCCTCATATAGACAGGGAAGCTAAAATACTCATCATTCAGACACCAGGTAACAGCTTTGCTGCAGCAAAACTTAGTGCCTCAGTTTCCCCACCTTCCTCAGAGCATCTGACTGTGCAACCCACCATCGCATGTGCTGTAAACAGACCTTGCTCTATCCATTGCCAGTATTAACAGCCACAAGAGAACAGCTACCAGCAAAACACAACGGGAACAAAGACTGAAAGGATTCTACTGAAAGGAGTCTCTCAATTCCCATCAATGCAAACCATAACAAACTGCTGCGTCATACACACCCAGAAAGCTGCTCTCTGCCAGCTCTAGACACACAACCATGAGCTACTCTTGGTCCAGTCTCAAGCTGCTGACCTTTTACCTAAACAATTAAAAGTATCTCAAAAATAAAATGTATGTGAAGAGAATATGAAGTCAAGGCCAAAACCAAATTCCCCACTCTGTTCAAAACCAAGGCATCTGTTAGGTGACAGTGTTCAAGCAGTCTCAGAAAACAGACTGAACTGGAAAGAGATGTAAAAAAATACCCCAGTGGTCTCTGCCAACTCCCAGCAGAAACACCTATCCTGAACCCAAAGCACACTGTTTAAGGTTAAGCATGGGAACACATGTCAGTGAGGCACCTGAGAGATTTAATACTACCTGTCCCTTTATCTAACCAATACTGTGTACAGGGAGGTTGAGAGATCACTGGAATTATAGGCAGAAAACAACAGCAGCAGCAGCAGCAGCATTCACCTTTTCAATGTGAGTTCAGCTGGGGGGGCTTCCCACAGGAAAGGCCTAACTCCTCTGAAAGCCTTCAAGGTGGACAATAACCTTTTGTCCAGTGCCTTCCCAGGGCTAGAGACTCACCAGCTGAAATCTGTGGCCGAAGCTCAGCCACTCCTTCTCCACCAGCACTTCAAAGCCCCTGATAGTCCGGTAGTAGCCATCTAACATGAGCAGAGACAGAGAGGTGAGCTGGGCGGTCCGGTCCCAGCCATCACTGCAGTGCACAACCACAGATGTCTTCCCTGACTCCACCTTGTCAGCGATGCGAAGGGCTCCAGCGAGAATGAGCTAGGGCAAGGGGAAAAATGAAGTTACAAAACCTCTTTGGAACAGAGACTGTAAATGAAAAATGGCCAGTGACAACACAGGGCAAACCAAGGGCTCTGCCTGCCTCAAGGAGAATGGTAAATCAGTTCCAGCTACTTTATAACTAGGACAGCAAATTGGTGAACACATCTGCTGTTCCAGCCAGATGACAACACATCTAAGCTGTGGTGTAGGCACAGCTCTAGAAGAGCTTTTGCATTAAGCTCAGTCCTTGAAGAGGTCAGGATTTAAAAGCAGGAGCAGTATGTGTCTGACACAAACACAAAAGGCTATCGCCTTGAAACTGCCTCAGAAGCAGTTCTGCCCCTTGTCTGCATTAGCAGGTTGACAATGTAAGCTGGACATTGATAGGAGAGAAGGAGCTTAATTTGAAAACCAACATCCAGAGAAGCTGAAGCGTTTTACCCCACTCATTCTGACTCTGCTTGGGCTCCTGAAAGGCTGATGGGTCACAAACTCCCAGCACTTACTGGTCTGGACCATCAGTAACACCAGGATGTCAAGGATCCTCCAGTCAAGAGCTTGGAAACTCTGGGACTGAACCAGGGCTTTCACTGTTACACGCTACCAGGAACACACTTGACTTCCAAAACACCATCTCTCAGTATTTCAATCGCCACGCTCGTTCCTCTTCCCATCTCTTCCAAGATTCCTCATTCCATGAAATAGTGGTTTTAGTTGTTTATAAATTGAAACCAAATTTTAAGTCTTCAAATTGCTCATGAATTGAAAAATCCAGCCCTGGAGCTGGCTCTGGATAACCTTTCCCAGTGAACAGACTGGTACTTGCAGATACTGAGCCACACCAGGGGATGCAGAGATGCGTACCTTGATATGCTCTAGCCAGTGAGTTGACTCTAAATTAGACAGCCAGTGAGTCTCCTCGATATTGGGATACACAATTTCCTTCAGTTTTCTTAGTGACTCTCTCATAACATGGATATTGTGAATGTCCAGGAACACTAACTCTGCATTCTGATAGGCATCCTCGCTCTCATAGCCTCCTCCTTTAGCCTGCAGAACAAAATCCACATTAAGCAAATCCATATTTTATACTTTATCCCCATCGTTTGCCCTGAGCAAACATCAGCTCACCAAATACCACAGTGATTGTGCTATCTGAAGCAGGCAGAAAACACTGGATTTATCTTACAAATGAGAACAAACGTGTACAGGCACACACTTTGCGTCTCTCTCCTGCAATAGTTAATGAATGCTGTAATTTTTACCAAAGAATATCACATTACAAGCTTTCTTCTTCTCTGTAATTATCATTTATCCCCATTCAAGCTGCTAGCTCACTGGAGTCGCTGTTCTGTCACTTGCAGATTTACCGTACTGCTCCAGAGCACTTTGTCCCCCACACTAATTGCCTTTCCTAAGCAGAGGGAAAGACAGTTTAAAAATAAGGAAAAACATCAGCTTTAGTGCAACAAAGCAGTTCTGCCATTAAAACAGGGCTTAGAGTGATGGCATGAGACATGCATTTTAAAAAGGGTAGAAAGGATCCTGGAGACTAGCGACCTGTCAGCCTCACCTCTGTGCTTGGGAAGATCATGGAACTGATCCTCCTAAGAGCTACTCTAATGCACATGGAGGACAGGGAGGTGATTTGAGACAGCCAGCACGGCTTCACCATGGGCACATCCTGCCTGACCAACTTAGAGGACTTCTATGATGAAGTGACTGCATCAGTGGACAGCGGAAGAGCTACGGATGTTGGACTTCTGTAAGGTCTTTAATATAGTCCCCCCATAACATTCTTCTCTTTGTATTGGAAAGATACAGATTTGATGGATGGACTGTTTGGTGGATGAGGAATCGGTTCGATAGTCACACCCAGAGGGTAGTGGCCACAAGCTCAGTGTCCAGATGGAGATCGGTGACAAGTGGTGTTCCTCAGGAGATGCCATGACCAGTACTGTTTAGTATCTTAATCAATGACACAGACAGTGGGATCAAGTGCACCCTCAAACAAGTTTGGAGATGAACCAATCTGAGAGGTGCAGCTGACAGGCCTGAGGGAAGGGATGCCATCCAGAGGGACATGGACAACCTTGAGAAGTGGATCCGTGAGGCTCAAAAAGGCCAAGCGCAAGATCCTGCACCTGGGCTGGGGCAGTACCCCAGTACCAATACAGGCTGGGTGATGAAGGGACTGAGAGCAGCCCTGCCAAGAAGGACTTGGGGCTACTGGTGGATGAAAAGCTGGATGTGACCCAGCAGTGTGCGTTTGCAGCCCAAAAACTGTATCCAGGGCTGCATCAAAAGGAGCGTGACCAGCAGGTCGAAGGAGGTGATCCTGGCCCCTCTACTCCCACTCTCATGAGACCCCACATGGAATACTGTGTCCAGCTCAGGCATCCTCAGCACAGGAAAGAAATGGACCTGTTGGAGCAGGTCCAGAGCACCTCTGGAAACAGGCCAAGAGAGTTACGATTATTGAGCCTGGAGAAGAGAAGGCTCCAGGGAGACCTTATTGTGGCCTTCCAGTACTTAAAGGGGGCTTGTAAGAAAGATGGGGGCCCACATTTTAGCAGGGCCTGTAGGGACAGGATAACAGGTAATGGTTTTAAACTAAAAGAGAGAAGACATTTTTTACAGTGAGGGTGGTGAAACCCTGGACCAGGTTTCCCAGAGAGGTGGTAGAAGACTCATCCCAGAAGACATTCCAGGCTAGGCTGGATGTGGTTCTGGGCAACCTCATCTAGTTGAAGATGTCCCTGTTCATTGCAGGGGGGTTGGACTAGATGGCCTTTGAAGATCCATTCCAACCCAAACTGTTCTATGATTCTATAACAGCAGGAAGAACTCAGCAACATCTCTAGACTTTACAGATCCCCAGATTCAAAATATAAGATTTTGAAACTATATTTCAAACCAAAGATCATGACACCTGATTCTCAGAAGTGCTGAGTAGCCCCTGCTCCCATCAGGATTAACAGGGACAGACTTCTGCTGCTCTTAGAGGAAGCAGTCTTTCAACCACATGAAGTGAAAAATAGTGATAGGCGAGATCCAGGGTTCTAACAGTTTGACCTCAGAACTACTTTGACTTTACCCCTTCCAATCTAATCTCATTTCCTGTTGTAGATTAATCCCAAGTGGGCCTTTAGTGGCCACACAGATATCTTACAGATACCAGTGCAGGTGTAAAAGTCAGATCACTGCATAAGATTCTTTTTACAGTGGAAAACCCTTTGTGATCCTCAGCAATCATTTGAAATGGTGGTGGAAAATGTGCTCTAAATTATTACATTCCCTGCTTTAGACAGGAAAAATCACCTGACCTTATTGGCTACAGCATTCACACTGGGCCTTGCATCAAATATGAAGATTTTATGGGACTGAGCATTAGAATCCATGATAGCCTGAAGGTACTTTTCATCTTCCTTGCTTCGCTTGCCACTCACTCCCACCATTGGCTGGCTACAGCGAGTGATTGTTGCTTGACTTTCTGGGTGAATCCATGACAATACCTTTGAAAGCAAACGAGAAAGAAATGAAGGAAAAATGGGATTCATTAAACCAGCAAAGTGTTTTACCTGTAATTGCTTGGTCTCGGATCCTGCCATGTATTAGCTGCTTCTAGAAGGCAGAATTCTATTAAAGAACACTTGTGTCCTTACTCATTCCTTGTAGTGGCATTCACGCAGTTTGAACAAACAAGAGGTGACTGAATAACTTTAAGCCTCATTTTTAAATATGATGCAGACTGTTGTCTTGCTTGAGTCACAAACACACTTCCTCACTCTGCAGTCATTGGGCTATGCCTTACTTTATGTTACACCATGTAAAGTTAGCCACTTTGGGAACAGATTTAATTTTCTATAGACTTGAGAAGTAAACCAGTGTATTTTCAGCTACCACTGAAATGATCATCGTAACGATGTGTTTTATCTTAATTTCATTTAATAAGCATTCTCATCAAAAGCATCACTAAGTATTCCTCTATCCTGAAAGTCAGAGTCAGCCAGACAATTGTAAACAGCTAAATAGGGCTGCATTGTGTTTCCCAGGAACTGAACTGAGATTCAGTCTGGGTTGTGCTAAGTTATCTTATCTTCTGATTTTGGTTTAGTCTACATCTCTTTCACAACAGGCAGATTATGTTGCTAACTCCTCAAATACGTTGCTGTCACTTTTATTATCCATTGACCATTTATTTGTTCCCTGGAATCCACTCAGCCTGATCTTGGTATTATTTATGGCCCAAAGGTATGTAACAAAGCCACATAAAAGTGGCTTCTTTTGTCACACTCACCGGTATGCGTCCTCTTGATCTGAAGGATGCTACTCTCTTTAATTCTTCATCAGGAATGTTTACAGGCACAGCTAGAATAGCAGGGTACGTATCACACAGCTCGTAGCGCTCATTAATCTTGGTCAACCTCCAGCTTTCATTGGGAATTCCCTAAAGAGGAAACAACAGCAGGTTAGCCAACGAGTTGCTCTAAGACCTCACTCGGAACTGTCAAATACCCAGACCTGAAATTCAGGGCAACTTTTGTTAATGAAGGACATTTAGGGCTGGAGGCTGGGTCTGTATTGTCTTGGTGACTTGCATTTCATGCCTCTTCTCAGAGAGGTATATGTTTTACTCAGATCACTGAAGAACAGTAAAACTAGAAGACTGCAGATAGGCTCACCTATGGCAAAGAACTGTGAAAGCTACAGATGTGGCAACACACATCATCCTCCTGAGAGCATCCTTAACATATCTCCTGGTCTCATCATGGTGCTTACAGGAGATCCAGGAGCAAGACAGAATGGGCGACCAACACTCCTCACTTAGTTCAAACGTGGTTAATGGAAACTGGGGATACAAAGGGGAGTTATGAGACAGGATGGAAGCAAAGACAGAAAGGAGAACAGGCAGTAAAACTAAATCAATCTGTTTTGGCCTTGTTCAGTGTTTCTGGCGCAACTGTGCAATCCCCTAAAAACACCATCAATCTAGCAATGGTGTGTCCCTGGCTGTGTGATTGTACGTGATCTGGACAGTGATGTGCGATTCTATGTTCCTCTCAGACCAAGCTCCTGTTGTACTAGTTTGGCTGGGAGAGCAGGGAATCTACACACACATCATTGAGCTCAGCGTGCCCTGATGAGGAAGCAGCTCAACAGCTTCCCAGCTGGTAAGCTCCAGGTAACACCTGCAGCACAATGGGGATGATCCTGACAACCTGCAGACTTAGTTTGGCTGACGCTGAGAGTTAACAGATCAAATCAGTGTGGCTGCTACTGTGTGCCTGCAAGGGGAGATTCAAACAGACACTTGCTGCAGCAGGGGTGAGCACTGATACAAAGCATCTCTGTGGCAAGGACAGATCTACTACAGTGAACCAGGCAAGACTGCTAAGCACAGAGTCTTTTAGAGGAACATCAGCTCTTAAAACAACACATGCTTCTGTTCTGATTAACAGTACTTCATTTTCAGGAGGGTAGTGGGGCACTGACTGCCACTGTTGCAGCTGCAACAGGAAATAAATGATAAACGTAGCACAAGTCAGACGAGCTGTGGTAATTATGGTTAAACCCACACAGGCTGCAGCTGGGTCCCTGTCAGAGCAGCGAGTCACACTGTCAAAACAGGTCATGGTTAGAAATGGGAGGAGAGGACAAACCTTCTGTCTGATACAAGGCACACACCCTGCTTGTGAGCCACCCCTGGTCCTGGGGCCCTCCATGGGATAGAAATGTTACTACAAGGAAATCAACAGAGCTGCCAGAATCATAAGTACTCCAAAATCTTATTTATGCCTGAAGCCAAAGAACTGGCAGAAATAGGCATCAAATATTGTGTATACATAGTCCAAGCTTACTGATGAATAAAACATGCTCAGAGCTGCACAGCCAGCATGGAATCTCCTGGCCCACCAGCTTTGCTGCCCACCAGGGAACAGCAAGACCCTTGGTCTTAGCTGTCCATCAACTGTGATCAAACTGGTTACTATCCGTAAGTGAACTAATAGCAAATGACTAAATTGTTCTCAGTCCTGTCCTAGTAAGTACACGGCTATACTGCAATAGATCCATCGGCAGTGCTTGGAGATTTCACCTCCCCCAAATCTGAATTCAAACTGCGGTCAGCACATTTGTGGCAAGGAAAATGGGAGCTGACAAGCAGTTACATGGAAGTAAAGCTCCTTTTCATTCTACCTTGCAACTCTATCAGTGCTTACAGAGATCAAGCAGTCACTGGCATTGCAAAGTGTCCTCGCTGTGCTGGGCAGAATGGCTTCAGCATACAGTGCTTGGTCCAGAACCAGCAATAAGTCTTTCAGATGCCACTCTCACACCTTGAATGAAATCTTTCCTCTGCAATAAGAAAATCCATGACAAGCCCCATGTCCTGGTTTAAACCAAGACACCCCCAAAGAAAGAAAATATGTTGTGTCAGCATTCACATTTCTTTTGAAGATCTGCTTTCTACTGGCACTGGAGCCTCAAATCACAGCACCACTCAAAGAGGGCTTTGGATTCAGATCATGACTCCCTCTAAGGACTCTAAGCAAACAGAAATAAGCCAAGTGGGCCGGAAGAGCAGCTGAATTTGTGTCTCCCCAGAACATTTGCCACAATGCAGTGTAGGTTCTGCACTTATTCATGCCCCTTCAGATTTGTGCTTTCTCCAGCTGGAATCAGTAGGAAAACCTAAACATGATATAAAGCACACCAGTATTTCCTCTGGGATCCAGTAGATCAGTTCTTAGCTTAGCCACACCCTGAGCTGCAGAGTCACACACCTGCAGTGCCTCTCAAAGCTGGTTTGAGCCATGAGATGCCAAGAGGCTGAGCACATTAGCTCAGGCACATCCCTGCACCGACACAGGATACAGCTGCCAGAGCCAAGCTGGTCCCTCTGCCATGTACTCGGCCCAGGTTGTGTCCACTTAGCACAAGGGAGCTGTGATCTGTTTTGCGGTAGAGACATAATGAGCATAAGCAGGACCTCAGTTAAACCATGGGATGTTTAACAGATAGTTGTCATTTTACTCCCCCAGGTTACACCAAACAATCCTCTGTAGGATGCTGTTCTCATGCTCTACACCTTTCCATGCTGGTATACTAATGCTGGGCACTTCTTTTAACCTCAAAACAGGTCAGCTCCTTTTCTGAATTATTAATTTCTGTATGTTTCCTCTGAAAGCAGCAACCACAGCCCTATACTGTGGCTCCCTGGTACATATAACCAGAGCACAGGATTAGGCGAGCATGACTTCTGTAAGGAAACATCACACATTTCCCACTTCACAACCCCTTGTAATATTTTCCAAATGCTCCCCACCTTGTTAAGGAAAATGAAAGATTTAAGTTACTCCAAAGGCATCGCAAGGCCTTTTGGTTTCAGCTGAGTCTTATTCACTTTGCAGTTCTGTTTTATACTCTGCCAGCCCACGTGTAATAAAAATCAGGGAGCAATTTCAGTTTTAAGTTTCATTTGCCACATGCGATTCCAGTTACCGAATAAATCCCAAACCTCTCTGAGTTCCTTTTGTTCTCCACAGGTTGTTTATTACTCCCCATGGTTTTATACAATCACAGAGTTTTAATAAGTTACATATTTCCACCTTCCCAAGAATGCCAACAGAGAAGTCAGGGGGTTTCTGAGTATCCTTCCTAATTGCCACAACCTCTGCCATCTCAACACACTTACATTAATCTGAAAATACAAATTATAACAAATAAATCATGCCACGCACAAACTTGCCATGTCTATGACTGCAGACATAGAGCCTACCACAGATCCTGCCCTGAAAGTCCTTTCTGGATGCTTGGTAGCATGCTTGGCTTTTACTTTTGCTCTGCTCCCCTCTCTGCTCCTGCTCCCACAGGGAAATAACCAACCCAGTTGAAGATACACCAAGCTAATGCCTGGCCATACTGCTGGGTTGTTTATGCCCTAGGCCAGCTCTTCTCTAATGGCTTTTAAACCAATTGCAAAAGGTCCTGCAGATAGTACATATGTCTTGCTTCTCTATTTCTGGTCACAATTCATACAGTCAGAGACAGGTAATCCCTTTAGCTGATCTGATGATGCCAGTGGTGCTTCAGTCTTAACGAATCCCTGCTGCCATTTCAGGACATAATCCTGATTTACTTTAGTATTTGTTATTGCTTTAACAGAACCTGGCTGGATTAAGAAAAAAGGCTAAGACGTTCACAGAGATAAGCTGAACGTCCATAGTTATAAATGCTGAAATTAAACAAACACCCTGAAATACCTAAAAGTTTTGGAGAGGACATAAAGCTTCATGCTGCAGGACTTAAATCAATCTAACAAAAGGGATCAAATTCTCCTCCTGGCCAGGAGACATAAACATCTACTGCAGTATGGTCTGCCTCTTCCTCAGCAGCTGGTGTTGGTCACTTTTGGAGATAAGCTACTGGAACAGATGGATTGTGTGATCTGGAATGGTAATGGCTGTGGCCCATCATGGGTATAACTCAGATAGGCCATGGCTGAAAAAAATCCTAGTTTGGATTCATTTTTGAAGTTACCAATGCAAGCAAATGAGGGGGGGCTTCAGCAGATGGACATGAGTTTGGTTTCTTGACATAAAGGCAGTCAGGCAGTTTTTTCTGTCCACCCAGAAACGATACAGAAGCAGGCCATAACAAAAGGACACGCTGCAGCAGTGCCTCAACTGTAACATGCTTCACACACAACAGTGTTACCTTGAGTCTCATTTTTCTTTACAGAAAGGCCATGAAGAGCTGCAAATCACATGCATGTAAATTTATGTATCTTTTCACCACGTAACCAACCTCCTGCCAAACTTAAGGTGCAGCAAATCCCAATATAAAAACTAATATGGACAGAAAAGCTTGTATTCTAAAAACAGGCATACCAAGATTAAGAAATTGGACTAATTTACCACCAAATTCCCAAGGGTCACCTTTCCTTCTTTCCAGGTATTGTAAGAACGCCTTTTGTACATGGTCTGTTTAAACTGAAGCTTGGCTGAGTGAATGCTGGGCTTTACAATGAAGATTATTTTGATAACACGGGTATTCTTTAGTCTTTACTCCAAAGTTATCAGCCCTGTACAGAAGGATCTTGCCCATACAGCTTGGGCTACAGATCCTTCTTTATAAACAGATCTTTCCTTAGAAAAACTACCAAGAAAGAGGTGAATTACAAACAGAGCAGCAATTGCTGCATTACCTGGTCTTATTAGTCAAAGTCAACTTAGATATAATGTGTGTCACTGATGACAAATGATCAGAGTTTGTCTCTACTAGGATTTTTGGTTGTGGTACCTCACTGCAAAACATACACTTTGCAATGAATATATCTCACTTTCAATTAGAAGCCTAGAACCAGGGATTTATCTTAGGCAGCTATTTCAGGAGGGAACAAATCACCCCCAACAGTGAAGCACTCTCTCCCCATCTGTTAATGACAGGCCTAGATAACCAATTTAGAAGGCATGCCCAGCTTTTAGAAGACTAGAGCTATTAAAATAAATCCTTTCCTTTGGTTTTGGATGCCAGGAAACAGATGAACAACTAGGCTAGGACAAAGGTCTGGTTTTGTTCTGTTTGTGGGAAAGGCCCAAATAAATCTTTAAATTACAAGGCTTAAAATTTCTTCCTTTTACAAAGGAAAATTGATTTTATTCTGGTAGGTCTGGATGAGATAAAAGTTTATTGTGTCCAGGGCAAATCATGCTGTTTCTGACACTTGAGAATTTTACAACAAGAGTGATTTCACTATAAATAACAAAATTCCCTCATCTTTTCCACCAGGGAGGCAGGATTCCTAATTGACAGCCTGCCGCTTCATTAATACTTTTGACCAGTCTACTCTGGACACACTGCAACTGTCTGTTCTAAGCTATGGTACATGAGAACACTCTCTAGGTTGATCTTTATGCTGATTCTCAAAAAAAATGAAGACATTCTGTATTTAATTTTTTTTTTCCTTCCAATTTCCTGTTTGAGACAGGAAAAACTGGAGAGAAATAAAACTCATACAAACAAGAGTATGAGACCACACCTGGACTTGTGCAAAGCGTTTGACACTGTCCCACACAACATCCTTATCTCTACACTGGAGAGATATCAATTTGATGGATGGACCACTTGGTGGATAAAGAACTGGCTGGATGGCCGCACACAAAGAGTTGTGGTCAATGGCTCAATGTCCGGCTGGAGACCGGTAACGAGTGGTGCCCCTCAGGGATCGGTGTTGGGACCGGTCTTGTTTAACATCTTCATCGCTGACAGGGACAGTGGGATTGAGTGTGCCCTCAGCAAATTTGCCGATGACACCAAGCTGTGTGGTCCGGTTGATATGCTGGAGGGAAGGGATGCCATCCAGAGGGACCTTGACACGCTTGTGAGGTGGGCAGATACCAACCTTATGAAGTTCAACCATGACAAGTGCAAGGTCCTACACCTGGGTCGGAGCAATCCCAGGCACAGCTACAGATTGGGCAAAGAAGAGATTCAGAGCGGCCCTGCAGAGAAGGACTTGGGGTGCTGGTTGATAAGAAAATGAACATGAGCCAGCAGTGTGTGCTTGCAGCCCAGAAAGCCAACCGTATCCTGGACTGCATCCAAAGGAGCGTGACCAGCAGGTCGAAAGAGGTGATCCTGCCCCTCTACTCTGCTCTTGTGAGACCTCACCTGGAGCATTGTGTGCAGTTCTGGTGTCCTCAACATAAAAAGGACACGGAACTGCTGGAACAAGTCCAGAGGAGGCCACGAGGATGATCAGGGAACTGGAGCACCTCCCGTATGAAGACAGGCTGAGGAAGTTGGGGCTGTTCAGCCTGGAGAAGAGAAGGCTGCATGGAGACCTCATAGCAGCCTTCCAGTATCTGAAGGGGGCCTATAGGGATGCTGGGGAGGGACTCTTCAACAGGGACTGTAGTGACAGGACAAGGGGCAATGGGTTAAAACTTAAACAGCAGAAGTTCAGACTGGATATAAGGAGTAAATTCTTTCCTGTTAGGGTGGTGAGACACTGGAATTGGTTGCCCAGGGAGGCTGTGAATGCTCTATCCCTGGCAGTGTTCAAGGCCAGGTTGGACGAAACCTTGGGTGAGACGGTTTAGTGTGAGGTGTCCCTGCCCATGGCAGGGGGGTTGGAACTAGATGATCTTAAGGTCATTTCCAACCCTAACTATTCTAAGAGTCTATGATTCTAAGAGCTGAGGTGTAAAACTCTACCAATGGGATGCCTGTACCTACAAAACACATCTTTGTTTCCTCACTGCCAGCAGTGGCTCATGACTAAGCCAAAGCTATAGTTTTTTCTACCAAAGCCTAAAGTCAGCTCTCTGCAGCATGAGTAATCTCCATCAGTGGATGTGACAGTCTCTAAAGCTGTTCTGCTGCCATCAGTCATTGCAGTGTGGGGAACAGTGTCCTAACCCAGCCTGTATGACATTTGTCAGCAGGACCATTCACTGCTCCATGCAACCTGTAATTATATTACTGCCCAGACTCTCATTTCTGAAGAGCAGAGAAGATGAGGAAGGACATGGCACAATACCCACCTGTCGTCTGTACTCCCAAGTGGGGTCATACACCTTCCATCCATTTTCTGGGAAAACCTCCTTGTACTCAAATGCAAAAAGTGGCTGAAAAAAAGAAAATTTACCATTAAGAACCCACTCAGAGCCCATTTTCAGGATGTCTGGTATCTCGAATAGTAACTCATGACTTTTAGGGCTTTGTGAAAAAGATTTACACACTTCCTGTAGCAGGCAATTAGTAAAACAATATACTTTCCTCTATACATCTGATCTTGCTTTTCTATTACCTAGAACTTCATGGACAATAGGACTTTATTATTAGAGAAAGAAAAGACTACTTGGGCAAGAACACTTTTACATATTACAAACTTGATCCTTTCAATCAGTACTTAAAGCAAGAATTGCAATGTTATAATGTGACAAAGCAGACTAACTGCATTCCAGATTTGAGGCAGTGAAAACACCATTAGCTGTAAACCTTTGATGGATATCACTGAGCTGTAAGTATTTTCCCTGTGTTACGAGGGTGTATCAGTAAGTCATTCACTGTGCATGAAGGAACCCAGCCCCACAGTAGTATTTTTTCCTGGTTTATATACGTTCTAAACTCCCACAGAATCAATTCTAAACCAGATTTTAAACCCAGCATTTCTCTTCCTTCAGCAAAATGCACCCATATGAATACTGTACCAAATAGATGGCACTGAACATCTGTGTCTTTTGGTAAAAACTGAGAAGAAAATACTTACCAGATTATTTGAAACTGGGAAAGCATATTTCATGAGGTTCTCAAATATGGACCGCCTTGTTCTCCCTTCAGGCTTGTGAGCAAATCGCAAGTTTCGAATATCCTAGGGAAAAAAGAGGGAAATTAAATTGCAGGTTTCTGAACCACTTCAAGGAAAATCCAAAAGCCAGCATTCAAAATAGGGTCACATCACAATGCTCCTTCTGGTACTGATTTAATATGGCACTTCGAATGCTGCTGTACTGCAGCTCTGGGCCTGGTTCAGTGGTTGTCTGCAGACTCCAACAAAGCCTGCCACAACTGCAGAGGAGCAGAGGGAGTGCACAGGCACCTGATCACAGTATCTTGCTTTCACATGACGTTCTCTACCTACTGAAAGCCTAGGAGAGAGCCCAGGGACAAGCTATCTCTGATTGGCAGGACTCTGAGACAGACCTAGCTCTTACTGGGCTCTCATGCTGAGCTGTGCCAGTAGGCAGCTGGAAGGGACTGTCTCATGAAGTACCTCCACAGCTACTGCATGTAGGGAGGCAGTTTGATGAAAAACAACCAACGCCATCTTCCTTTAAAGCTTCCATTTCTGGGCACCCAAGAGAATGTTCTGAAACTGAGAACTCCTCCAGTTTGCACAGCAGCAGTTTCTACCAAGTGTGGTAACCCAGGACCTCCTTTCCACAATCATCTACAAAATCTAATTTGGAAGCTAAGTAAAGCATCTCTAAGATGCCAAGATTTTCCAGCCAAGCCTACACCTCAAACTCTTGTAGTAAACAGCTTAAAAGCCACCAGCAGGAAAGGAGCTATCAAGTTCAAGCACATGATGATGGCACAGCAAGTCAGAGAGTAACATAAACAGCTAAAGGTTTAGCTTTCTCACAAAACTGAGATTAAGTAATTGGGCTCAGAGAACATTTCAGGATGCATAAGCTGCATCTGTACCACTCTGTTATTGCACTGAACTGCTTTGCATATCCTAGGCCAAGCAGGCTGGCATATCTTGTCTACAATGAGTGGAGCTGAAGAACCCTGAAAACTACTTTTAGAATCAGATGGGTTTTGAAGTGTGTGAAATTTTACTGACTGAAATGCTTTGCAGAACTTCCTACAGAGAAAACCTCTTAAAATACATGTTCCACTTCCCCTCTTGTGAAACACAGATAGAAGCTTACCTTGCATACAATCTCCAGCCCGTAGGAATTCTCACCACGACTGGAAGCACCTCCAATTTTCTCCACTCTGTTGATTACACCTAAAGATGCATCTAGGACAAAAGGAGGGTCCTGTAGACAGTTGAAATTTGTGAGTTTAAAAAGGGGAGGGGGAAAAGTCCCCAGCTCCTGCTCCCTTATGCTTATATTCCCAAATTTATAGCTACGATTCCCATAGAATTACTCTCAAAGAACACCTAGATCTAAATACTGAATAGCCAACAAAAGGAGATGGTTTCAAAAGCTTACCCGTTCCATG
The DNA here is from genome assembly GCF_037157495.1 of Lathamus discolor. Taxonomy (NCBI): domain Eukaryota; kingdom Metazoa; phylum Chordata; class Aves; order Psittaciformes; family Psittacidae; genus Lathamus; species Lathamus discolor. Next base: position 116,621,333 of record NC_088887.1, on the reverse strand, counting down.
CTTTTAAAATACAGTCTATAATTGGTAACAGTAAGGGTTCCTCTGATCGCTCCAGTGAAGGGGCAGATGTAAGTAACATCCTTCGCTTTAAGAAAAGGGAAAAAAAGAAGTTAATTTCATGGTTAATTTATGAGAACAAAGTTATGATAGTAACAATATTTGGAGGCTCTACTTTTCAAAGCATTAAATGAAAACAAGCTTAACCTGGGCTTCTAGCCTAGAGCTAACATTCAAGTTTCAGTTCTGTGGAGAAGGTAAGAGTATGGGTATAAACTGAACTCCAGGCAAGGATCATCACCTAGAATCCTACCTCTACCCCTGGAAAAAGCCAGTTTTTGGCTACAAACTGCTCTTACTGAGCAATGCTTGCCAGTACCTGAGAACATCATGCACAAGATGATGAGATGATTCCTTGCCTAGATGCAGACATTTGAAGCTGACAACCATCGGCATAAAAGCTGAGGATCATCCACAAGCTGGTTTGTGCCACCAAGGACAGGAGAAGGCAGTTCTCCTACACTGGCTTTCAGGATGTTTGGGTACTTCTGCAGACCCCTGCACACAGTCAGCCCTGGGATGAAGGCCTTTGTGCTAAAAGCCAGCAGAGCTACAGCAGCCACGAATCTGTGTAACACCCAACTGCTGGTGATTTTAAATCTGAAGTCAGCGATCAAGTTACTCTGCAACGATCCAATTATTTCTGAGCCTGAGTGACAGTGACTCAAAGCAGTCCCCTTCTTAAAAGGCCTCAAACGTTTCTCACTTGTTCCAGCAAAAGGCAAGAGGTGCTGCTGGTTTTCTACAGCAAACACCTCCCCTAACTGCCCTTCTGGTTTATATCAATTAAAAACACCAACATTTAAGTTGTTCTCCTCCCCCTCCTTGCTGCCCATCGTGTTTTCTGTCACTGAAGCTGTTGCCTGGCTGTGCTGTGGCAATGGTTTATGATATGACCAACAAGTAAAGACACCCCTCAAACACACAAAGATCCTTTCAGGAGAAGACCCATTGTCCAGAGATGCCAGATCCATGGGAGAACTCCCTGGACTGTCTTAACCTCAAGCCTCCAAACCCTACAGGATCCAATTTGCAAGAGCTGTGTACAGTCAGGAAGACTACTTGCCTCCCATCCAGGTGGCAGCCACCACACACATGAAACACACTGGGGTGTCAGGATGGGGACCTGTATTTCTTCTACCTTTTTCCCATGAGATTTAGCTGGAAGGGAGGGAGGAAGAGAGACTGCCTTGCTCCAGGGCACTGGTAACTCATAACTAAATCATCCTAATATCAGCTCTGCTTTTGCATAGTCTTCTCTGAGCCTCGAGATTTGGATATGGAGAAACATCAGGAGCGACTAATTCAGAGCAAAAGACATAGCACAGATTTTTTTATTAAAAATAAATGACTACATGGGTGCTAGCAATTCATCATTTATTTCAATTCACATGCATTTGTTCGAAGGACAATGAAACACAAAATGCTTCTAGCCAGTTCTAATTAAACCAAGTGTTTCATTATTGGCTGATTATTAATCACTTCTTTTCAAAGACTGGTTTGCAGAGGTTTGAAAGCAGACCCATGAAGCATAATAAGGGTGAGGGCAGCCTGCCTGGTTTTTCCCCTGGAGTTCCCATTATTCAAAATGGAAGTTCAAAATGTTTTTAAAAAAGCCACAACAAAATCTACTGTTAAAAGTGTGCATTTATATCCAAAAGAGACAAGGATTTCTGAGTAAAGGTGCTAGAAAAATGTTTTCCAGGTAAGGAATCCCAGGCACGATCCCAAACACCAGCCTTGCCAGCCTGTAAGCCACTGCACCTTTCACATTTGCATTTTATTAGCTTGATTTCCTAAGGAAACAATTTTACTTAATTACACTGCACATGTACACATGTACCTACATGGCTTGTCTGACCTTAACCCAGCCACACTGTATGATTTCAGCAGTCTCTGATAAACACAGATCTCCAAGGCATTGAAACGCTTCACTGTTTGTGAGAATGGATGCAAGGTATAATAGAGAGGTTGTATTAGTGCTTCCACCAAGGGACAGCCTAATAAGCTCAGTCTTTGGTAGATATAAGAGAATCCACGCGACAGAAAGATACTAGAAACTGGGATTTACTAATTCCCCTGCTTATGAAATTCCTGTCTTTTACAGGGCCAATCTTACCCTAGGTTACTGGGTTGGCTGAGACAATATTTTTTCCTTTCCCTGTAAAATACAAAGACAATTACATTTGCCTTTCTTGACACTTTTAACAGGAAATAATTATTGCTGATGAATAATAAATCTTCCCTTTTTGCTGCCTTTGACTTTTTGCTGGACCAGGCAGCTGCTGTCTGGGAAACTCCAAAAGCCACTCAGTCTCAGACTTGCATGGCTCATCACATCATTTGTCAACACATAAAGCACTGGTAACTCTGATCTCTTACACTATTCCCCAGGAGTCAAAACCTAGTCTTGCTGTCAGAGCTAGTTGCGCCTGTGGACAGAGTTAGGTGTCAGTCTGAAGTGCATGGCTGAAGTACGAGTTCAGTGTCCTTAGGAAAGGAGTGGAGAAAATGATTGAGCATTGAGTTGACAGGCTTTTGCCTTTTTTTCCTGTTGTTGTTGTTGGGTGCATTTTTTTGGTGAGGTATTTTAATTTTTTTTATTTTTAGGACTGATATTGCACTCTTCCACATCATTTTAAGAGGAAGGTAATATGGTAAACTAGTGAATGCAAAATCTTCCACAGAAAATTAATGTAGAGGCTTTACTCAAACTTTCAGAATGGAATGCATCAGCAAACATGGTGCATGTCAGAATGGCTGAATGAAAAAGAGTAACAACAAAAACTCATCCCTGTATCATAGGAATTTCCCTGCCACAGCACTGTATGCTCTCCTTTAGTCTGTGACAGAGATTAGGCACACAATTGTGTTGTGTCAACATAAGAAGCTACCCTGTGGCAAAACAACTTGAAACAGTCAATCCATGTCTTCTCAGGAGGCAGCAAATGCAAAGCTGTACAACCCACCTCATCCCTCATGCTAAGATACATTGAATTGCCTTGTATTTGCTACATGGTAAGGGAAGACAGTTACCTTGGCTCATGTGATGTGCCTTAACTCATGAATGAAACAACCTGATTGTGGCTCTCAAAACTTCGACAATTTGCTGACGTTGATGTCAGTGAGTGCCAATATATTTTGTTTTACGGATATTCTATTTGGTTAGCAAACAACAAGAAATTTCCTCTTCACATACCCATATCTTTAATAGTCTCCCCTGGTAGCAAAGGTGGCTCTTCCATTTCAGCCAATTTATTTGTCTCCCTCAGGACCTAGGCAAAACATAGAAGTAGAAAAAGAAATTAATTACATTTTCATAAACCAAGAAGTTTGCACTTGCCTGCAATGGGTCAACAATACCAAGGACAACAAATATTCAAAGATCTTGAGGTATTACCTGGTGTCTCAGCTTCTGAAAGGCCAACACAAAGCATGCTTTGTGAGAGACCTCAATGCAGTCCTCAAGCACAGTACTGGGCCATGCAGAAGTGTTTAAAGCAAGGATGTCTGTGTCGGAGATGCTGCTCAAAGCAGGCTCAGTGTTTTGGTGGCACACTTCCCACATGGCTGCCTTCCATGCTCTAACCTTTTCCTCACCAGCCCATCACTACAAGTCAAACTCTTTCACAGTTACATACGGAACCAAAGGGATAGGTTCCTCTCCCCAGTGATCAACTATTACCATTGTGCTATCAACTATTGTGTTATTTCTAGTTTACACTGAGGAAGGATCACATCACTGTCTTCAATGAGGGTCTAACTAGTGCAAAAATCCTGATTCAGCTCATTAGTAGTGACTTGTTACAAAGGCGGTTTTTTGACAGCCATGAATAGGAGGTACCGTTTTGAGTGCCCAATTGACTCCTCCTCTTTCTCTTGGATTGAAGTTATACCACAGAACATTACGTTTCACAGATATGACTGCATTTACACAAGGGTTATCACAAGCAGATAGACATTGTAGGAAAGCACAGTTATAACTATGAAAGCACAGCCTGAGGTCTAAACCCATGGTAAGAACTAGGGGAGAAGAGCGTATGTGAGTGACCATGATCAAGGCTAAGTCTGTGTGGCCAAATGCAGACAGATTTAATCATATTGCCCATGCCTTGAAGTTGTCAAATGACCACAACCACAGCAGCACACCAGTTGCACAACCTAGTAACACAGAGAACAGGTTATTAGTCCAGAATCTGCCTCATGATGTAGCAACCACAAGACTTCAGGTTGAAAGCTGGCAGGCATCCCACCTGGTGGAGATCGGCAGAGAGAGCTCATGTCTGCTCAGAACTGGATGTGCAGACTCACCCAAGATGCATTATCTTAATGTGTGGAAAGAGAATTGTTTTAATTTTCTATCAGGAAATCCCTGCAAAGGAAATTCAAAGACATGGCCTAAAGTGGCACTCCAAAACTTGCCACGTCTGTGGTCAACTTTCATGTAGATTCAAGCCAGAGGAGAGCCCTGGGGAAGAAAAATTCTCTAAACTATGCAAAAGAATGAAAACAAACCCCAAAGAAACCCCACGCCACAGCAGAGCATGTTCCAGCATTTTCACACAACAGACTGACATATAGATGAAAAGATTAACAAGATCAAAGTCTTCTTGGGAACAAGATGTGCATTTTAGAAACTGCATTCAAAAGACTCTTAAAAAAGATAATGAAATCAAGTACAGCCCTGGCTTCCCAACAGGAACCTCCCCACTGCACCCACTTAGGCCAGCTCTTACCAGGGAGCTTGGGGCCCGCAGCATGGGTAAAGGGGGGTCACCACTGACACAGCTCACACTAGCAGCAACTTGCAGGAAAGCTCCTCCTCCCCCCCCATCAGCAATACCAGTAAAAACAAGGCTTTGCTGGTGTAACGAGCAGAAGTCTATGCTGAGGTATTCTTAGCACAGCTGTGTTGGCCGAAGATCACAGACCCCATCAAAGCCCTGACTGACAGCCTCCCCAACAAAAGCCTGAGATGCAGACCTGCTCTCAACTCCTGTGTGTCAACTCTGCGCTTGAGTAACAGCCTTGAAATTAACAGGATAACATCTGGATTATGCCAAATGAGATGGAGTCTCACTGGCTAATTAGTCTGTAAGTGGTGGTCATCTTTGTGGTCTTTTATCTTGGAAGGACATTAGTAACAACACACTCCACACTCAGGACAGGATCAGGATGTCTTTGAGAAGGTCCATACGCCAAGTGGGCAGCAGCTGCTGCTGGGATCACTGCGGTCAGCAGCTGGACCCACTGCTCTCCTGCAGATGTCAGCAGGAGCTCTGCCAGCAGTAAACATTTGGGGGGCTGGGTTACATCTTAAGCCAAAACAAATATGAGGTAAGATACATAGAAAGCATTCAGTATGACAAACTAGGTGGTCAGTGCTCAGATGGGCTTTAAACACTGTACTGCACGAGGGGGAGAGAAGGAGGGAAGAGGCAAGCAGTATAAAAGACAAAGAGCTCCATGTCAACACCACTCTGTAAAGACAAGGTTGAAAGCTTTCTCAGTTTAAAAATTGGCTCTTCCAAGTCTAACAAAATCCATCTGCTCACTCACACCCTCTGAAATGTGGAGTCCCCAGGGTCAGAGGAAAGGGTTAGCAACCCAAACCTGCACTCACTTCAACACAGGGCATCCTGCAAGCATAGCACTTCAAGGTAGACAGCTTCTGTCCCCTTGCTCAAACCCCACCTCTTTTTCCTTTCTCTTTCTCTTTCCCTTTCCTTTTTCTTTCCTTTCTCTCTTTTCTCTTTCCTTTCTCTTTCTTCGTCCTTCTCTTTCCCTTTCTGGTACAGAGTTGAGGACTAAACTCATTTTTCATCAGCTTTCAGCTGACCTCAGCCCCACGACCTACCTCAGGCAACACAGCACTGACTGCCTCCATGATGATTTCAAAGTCAGTGCAAGTACTTCAGCCCTGGATAAGTCATCCTTCCCAACAGAATGAGACAGACATGGTCAGAAAGCCCAGGATAAACACTTCCCTGCAGTGCCAGTCTGCAGCATCTGCCCAGCTCTAGACCTTGAACGAGCCTCCTAGTTGGAATGTGAACTCTTGAAAGCCATCTTGGCAGAATCCGAGACACGAAGAGTAGGCATTTTCCTGAAATCCACCTCCTTCAACGGCTCCTTCAAATTGATTTGGGGAAACACAATCTGCGTGCAGCTGACAGTGCAGGCAGCAGGCACAGGAGAAGACATCTGGGGCAGTGCTAAAGGGCAGCGGGTGGCAAGATGGAGGAAAAGTGGGGGGGTAAGGAAAGATGAGTTTTGGAAATAGATCAAAAGGAAAGAATGGGATGGGACAATGTACATGGAGCTCTGGGAGGATGCTAAAACCATAGATGGACTGCCTGCTCCTTATATGAAAGAGATGACATGAAAAACCCTTCTGTCTTACTGCCATCCTCCCCTCTCTCCCCAGATCAATAAATGGTTTATTAAACTGTGAGAAAAAAATCTATTTTGGTATATTAGCCTATTTTCAAGACTCTAAAAATAACAGTCCTGGGCCCAGATTTAGCACTCTGCAAGTCCTGCAAAATGAAATTAAGAGCTCCAGTGACACAAGGAAACAAGTAGGGGAGCCAGAGACACGACTGCAGCAGCCCTGCTGCAGGAGAGTGACGACTGGCTACTGGTGCATTAATGCTGCTGAGGCAGGTACCATATACCTCTGCAACTTAATGCTCCACCCACCTCTGTGTGCCTCAGGCATCTCAACTGTTTCCTGGGGACAAAACTAAAGAGTGCTTACACTGTAATGAAGGTTGCAGCCAGAGCTGGGCAGAATCAGCATTACTTCAGAACAGGACCACGATGACATAGAGCCACACACTGTTCTCTATCTGTCACAACCATCACTAAGATGGTTTCTGTAAGAAACAAATATAACCACCAAAAATCAGTAGACTACATTGCTTCTAAGCTAAAGATCTTTGTTTTATTTCCCCCACAGAAATGTTATGCTTGGTAACTGAATCTCTGGGGGAACAGAGAGTTTATTTACACACTAGAATAACCTTTATTTCTGTCCTCTTTTACCAAATGACATCACCTACCCATTCCACCCATCAGCAGCTCTCCCTCTACATAAAACAGTCCTCCGGGATGCTGAGCATGAAAGTACCTTAGCACCTAACACAAGTCCTGCCTCAGCTCAGAGAGGGTGTGAGGACTTCATGCCAAACACCTACCTTTGTTCTCCCCTCAAGCAGCAACTTGGCAGAACAAACCCACACTTGCCACATTTAACAATCGCTTCTCTTACTCCAGGATCCCACCTGTGTTAGCTCAGCCCACTTACCCATGCTGAAGGTGCAAAGCTCTCTTATGCCCTCCCACCTATAGCCCCCAAGGCAGGGAAACCCTGATGCTGCATTGTTGACACAACATGCAGATCTCAGCAACAAAACAATCTCCTTTGCTTGCATGTATGGGGTCAGAGGAAGAGGTTTCGATACTGCTGAAAAGGTAAACCTTTCAGGTACTACAGTTCCAAGCCCCTTCAGTTCCAAGGCGTGTTCACATTGCCTCCTAACACAGCAGCCAGCATGCTGCTCAAAAACCCTTCTCCTGATTGACGTCCCTGCACAACTCATACACACAGCTCATCTCAAGCAGTGACAGCCAACTCAGGGTGGTACAAAGTAATACTGCACCCTAACTCTTAAGCACAGGGTCTCAGAGGTCTGTACAACGCTGAACACTGCTCCAGAAGGACCTGGGAGGGTGCATGGAACTCTGAATTCAGGGTTTGTTTTTGCCTGGGTACAAACCAACTGATTTATTTTCCTCTTGTGCTGCTTGTGAGGTGTTTGCCTACCAGCAGAGCTGCACAGCCAGGATGACAACACACATCAATGCTGGCTGAGGCTGAGCCAGGACTGCCTCCTCCTCCCCAGCCTGAAAGGGCTGTAATAACCACCCTATCTAGTTTAGTCAGGATGCCTCAGTTTGCTTAATGGCTTTTTTAATGGATGATTTTCCATAAACTGGATCATTTTGCCAGGACTGGCTCAGGGTATGACTACATGAGCGAAGATGTAAACCCAGGGCAAGGGAGGGAGGGCAGCAGGGACTGACAAGGGACAGCAACTTTGCCCTTGGACACTGATGTCTGCGCACAAACCTTCAGATACCACAGATGCACAAAGAGAACACCTGAGGTCTCTCCCAGCAATTTTCTCTTCATTCTTTTCTACTTTCTCGTGAATATTTGAGGCCAGAAACCCACAAAGGTCAAGCTTTTTGGCTTTGTGTTACCAACTTGCTGTGTTACCGTTCTCCCAAGTCTGCACAGATTCTTCTGGCCTGAATCACAATCAGAATGATCAAAAAGAATCATTGGGTTAGAAAAAAAATAAAACATAGCCCTTTTGTGATGTTTTCCCCCCTCTCCCTGGTAACATCCTACACACTCCAAATCGTTCTGCACATTTTGAACAGATTTGTTATACATAAAGCCACAGCACTGGTGTGACATGTCCAACCCAACACCATGAACACTTGCTCCAGCATTATTCCTTTCCCCACAGTCACGTCTGCCCCATCTATCGACAAAACAAGCTCTTCAAGCTTGGAGCTGCTTTTATTCCAGCTACACACAGTCCTGTTCTGTGTTTCCTACAGCAGGAAGCCAGACTCTTAACTGGTCCCTTGATGTAAACACATATAACCTGTCTGTACAGACAAACACAAAATCCCTTTGCATCTGCAGCCCCTGAACTCACAGGTTTGGCATGGCTACCTCGTGAGCATGCGCTAGTCAGCAGCAACAGGCAGGATATAGGCTGTGGGGACAAGAATGTGTGTGTTGTACGTGTGCAGGAATGTACACATAGAACTAATAGATTTTAAAAATAAGTAGCTTTTCAAATTACGGGTGAAATATGGGTTTGAACTCACCAGCCATGTGAAAGCCTTTATCTCCTACAGGAAAACATTTGTCTGATACGTCTCATTTTAATGAGCTACCTGGGAAGATTCTGCTTGTAGTTAGCATAGCTAAACTCTCCTTTTTTTTCCTTTGTTAATGTCTTTCTCTCAAGGACTGTCATGTCATTAAATGCCCTCCTGAATCAGCATTCGTGCCACTCTGCAGGCAGGGTAGTCAGTAAACTGCAGGAATATTCATTACATCTAAAACTGGAGATCTACATCTGATCTAGTCACCCCTGGTGCTCTATACGGTCAGTGGAAAGCAGGAGACCAGGAGATTCACCCTTACGGTAAGTGCCTTTCTTCCCACCCAAGGCTGAGAACCAGGGTAAGTAACTCCAGCGGAGATCTGGTTGGGTGAATCCCATCTCTGGTGTTCTACTGTGGCCAGCCCAATGCCCAACCTCCTGGACATCCCAATACAACTGAATAGTCACGACCTGCATTTTCCAAACCTTCTCTGTGCTGAGAGGCAGCAGGAGATGAGCTAGACCACATCCAAAAGTTACATGAACTGCATTAAAACAGGCATGACTCCAAAGCTTGTAGGATAGGTCTTATTAGCTGAGTTACCAGAGACAGCTTTTGGGTCAGAGCTGGCTCCTCTCTGCTGTCTTGGAGAACTGTATGAGGGAAGTCAGCCTTTCTGCAAAGGCTTAGCCATAGGATTATTTTTGCATACTTGTGCTTTTTTATTTATTTCCTTTGTAAATTAAGAGCAAAAAAAAAACCATATACACTTACGTAACCAATGTTTTTCTCCTTTCAGATGCCTTTTTGTGGTCTCAGACCCATGTTCACCTATTTCTTCCCCTGAACTGCCCTCCCATTCCATCCCTTTCCTCTTTCATGGCTGTTGCTATAAATGTCAATCAACAAAGGACAGTGTCACTGTGGCAGGTGTATCAAGACTTATCATTACCCTAATGATGATGCAAAAACCTCTGAAACAAAACAGATACAGAAGCTCTTTCCATTCACCTCAGGAAAAAACAAACAAACCCATGAGGTTTTCTCTCCAGCCAAAGTTGACAGAAGCTGCAGAACTGACATGAATATGTGCAGAACCAAAGACTCATATGCTTTGTTAGGGTAATTTTCCATGGGTTTCTTCTCTCAATGAAACATTTAAGACACATTTTTTCTAGCATTTTGATGCTAAGATGGCTCTGTCTTCTCAATACTCAACTAGAAGGACCATAAAACAGTAGCCACACATACTTGACAAAGCCTCCTGTAGCCTGCAAACACTCTGCTACTTCAGAGAGCTTTTTAGCTGCCATTTACCGCTATTTCAAGCTTACTTGGAGAAGATTTATATGCTATGTATCCTACTGGAAATGCAATAAAACCTAAATTGAGTAAGTAAATGGACTCTGGTCATTATTTCTGAATCAATAAGAATACCACAGCAGAATGACTACAGGAAAGAACAGCAGTATCTCTGCATGACTGAGGCACAGGGAGGACTATGACCAGATGGGTGGATAACTATGTTAGAGATATTCAGACCAGCAAGATATTAATTGCAGGGAAATGCTTTGTGTCTTATTCTTTTAGGATATTAGAAATTCAAAAGGGAAAAGGCAAAACACTGTGGACATATGGATCATTTCAGAATAGTACACAGAGAATCAAATATACTGTCCAAAGACCACATCGAGCCCATGCAGCTCCTGAGAGAGCCTTCAGCAAACAAGGCTAACCTACCTTGGCTGAAAAACAACACAAGAGGCATTTAAGTTATCAATAAAATGTTCTGACAATAGAACACTTACTATACTACTCTGAAGACGATAATCACATACAATATACACTGCAACTGCCTTTTATCTATCCTGCCCTGATACAACTAAAACCAAAAATCACAAGTATGATCTGTACCTATCATATATATTTTGAGTAAGTACAAAAAGGCTGGAGAAATCACTTGTTTACTTACCACTGTCTTGAAAAATCTTCAGGAAGAAGCTGAAGATTAGTATATTTAAAAGAAACAATAGTCACCAGGGTAATATAAAGGGACTCCTGTGCAGGAGGAAGTAGGCACCATGAAGTGCTTCCCTGGGGTTTTCTGCTTTGTTTTTTCTGCTATGTACTTCTCCCCTCAGACTCAAGCGTCCAGCCTCTCTGGGCTGTTGAATCTCTTGGGCCCTTGCTGCAAAAGTGCAAGGCAAGGCTTAGAAGCTCAAAGGAACACACTGTTGAGGGCCACTCGCTCAACCACGCCTGGCTTGTCTCTTCAAGTTTGCATGGCTTGGTGACTCAAGACAATCCTCTCATTAGGCTCTGACAGAAAGTCATCATTGACTCAACACAGCAACGCTTCCTGGCACAGAAGGTTGCAGTATCTATTCAGGCAAATCCAACATTTTTTAATACAGAACCTTCTTCAGTGCCAAGGGTTCCACATACATCTGGAATGACAACGACTCTCTTCGCCACTGGCAGCTCAAGACCTTTGGACAGCACATTAGCCTGACTCTATCCTTGCTCTAGTTTTCCTGAATTTTGCCTAGCAAATAACTTACACAGAAAAATAGAATATTTTCAAGGAAAGCATTAAACTGGTTCAGTAAAGATCATATCCTCAGTCTTAAGAAAAACACTCTGACCAACACTCTGCATTATAAATTCTACCAACTAAAATAAGTCACAGAATCTGTTAACTCCAAAGTGAAAATCCTGGTAAGTGATACACATATAAGGATTCAAGATACAAGCAAACAGCTATTTACAACAGGTAAACAATCAGACAGAGGGGAATGAAGATGTTCCATTACGTGCAAAAACATCTACAGAAAAACAAATCTTGGCAGGTACTGTGTGCAAACACAAATCTGCATGCTCCTTTTAAATACCATGCTTGTTCATTCCTGCCTGATTTGTGCTTCAATCTACAAAACTACAACTACAGGGAGGGGAAAAAAGGGGAGAAAAAATCCACCTCTTACCCAGTTTTAGTCAGCAAAAGGAGAATTCTTGCACTTTGTAACTAGGAGAAATACGGCAGTCGATTAGGAAGAGCTGAAAATATTTTTGAGGAACATATGAAGGCCATTTGCTTATTCTCCTTAGTTTTCCATTCCTAATAGATTGCGATCATAAATGCTTCCAGATATTTCTTTCACTGTGCATTACTTCAAATTCAAACATCCAGGTACCTCTATATATGAAAAATTAGCAATGCTTGCTGTCTTTGCTCTCTTCTAACGAGACGAGCACTTAGGGAGTATTACTGCCATGTAAAGGAGACAGAAAACTGACTGCATCTGGCTTCTCCCCCACTAATTTGCATGAAATCAATATTTTGCAACCCAGAGGTTGGCTATTCTGTGTTTTTGTTTCCTTGCAAGGGGGAGGTGCAGAAAAGGACTTACTGGGGAGAGGTGCAGGGAGGGGACCAAGATTTCCCATCTCCTAGGACAGTTTAAAAAGAAAAAGATTGTAATTCTCATGAAATATAAAGCATTTTGAGTCATGGAAACTGGAGTCCTAGAAAAACATGGCAACGGCAGGGATAAATTCCTGTCACTCATAGGGCTGCCCTGGAATGACCATGCCTGTGGACAAGAGCACCATTCATTCTCCAGAAGCAGTCCTTTGTGCCTTTGTTCAACCAACAGCTTCATGCTCCAAAGGAAGCCCATTTCCCACAGACACACACATGCAACTTGTACGGCCAAAATCAGTTTTGAGATAGTTAAAATACTTTTTCCTCACAATATTTTCCCGCTTCTCATTGGCCACTCTTTAAGTCCCTTGACTTGATACCTTTGATAATGCAAAGCATCATCTGTTCTTCTATTTGGCTCCCCTTTCATCCCTGTGTGCAGAGGGACTTGTAGAAATACTACATGCAGATCACGTAAGGACTACATCTGCCTGCATAGCTTCTATTCCTGTACACCCAAAAATCATGAGGTGCACCTCCATGTGAGAGTAAAACTGAGCAAAAAAAGTGATGATGAAGAGAAACACACATGGTCAAGTCTTCACACAGTGACAGTAAAGAGGTGAACTGTTTATTTAAGTTTATTGCAGTATCACCAGTTCACATCTAACCAAGCCTTTTGTGACCACAGGTCAATCATCTTCACCATCTGGTGGTTTGTGCAATATGGTCTGTAATTCAATAGCAGCCACACTCCAGTGCACTAGAAGGAAAGCTCACACCACAGAAGACATCTTTGCATTTGCTATGAACGAGTTTTCTTACAGGCAGTCCCACGCAAAGAGTCAAGGGCCAATCCAAACCAGGAATACTTACCCCATATATCATTAAGCAAGAGATGGAGCCGACTGGCAGAGCAGTCTTCAACTACCCTGAAGGTACTTAGGCAGAGGTTTTTCCATGATTTAATGCTTCCAAGTTAGCATCATTCACCAACTGCAACGCCCCTTAAAAGCAAAACTAAAAACCATTGCTTAAATGAGTGCTTAAAGTTTAAAAAGTTATGCCGTTCTCTGAACCCAGCTCTTGTTGAACATGTGTTACACATAACCAAAGCCTGACACACTTCCTGCGTTGGCAGGGAGATAGCAATGGAAAAGCTCAGTGAGGCTAGTTTTAGTGATTTACTGCAAAGGATGGGGGGAGGAGGGATCACATCTTTCTTCAATATGTTTTTCTACTAACAATATACATGTTCTACATAAAACTAGTCTAAGCCACTTTGCACTAAAGCTAGAATAGAGTAACACAAAGGTGGCAAAGTCAGTGACTGGCATTTAGGTTAATCCTGCCCAACATCACCTGAGGGACAGGATTTACCTCAGTTTTAGAGGTCTACATCTGGAGAAATTACCCTGAACAATTTTCATAGTCAGAGGAGAAACACAGTAGGTTTTCAATGAGACAAAACTGCACCTCTACTGGTACACAGCTAAAGCTGGGATCCACTGAGAAATAAGTTGCTGCCCCTCAAAGGATGTTCACAACATCCTGCAGCAAGGACTTCCCTAGCTCAGCAGTATGACATTCTCACCTAGCATGGGCATCTCCGTGAAGCTGAGATAAATCAGATCATAAACAACCTATTTCTTTCTATCTACTACAAAGGAGCTGTGGCTGGCTAGCTTGAATGCAGACTTGCTCAAACAGATTTCATCCAGGAAACCTAAGGAGACAGCTATGGCATCCACTAACTGTCTTGGAAGGAAAAGACTCCTTCAATACCTTTTGTCATGCATCAGTTATGTCTCTTACAAAATAAACCACATATGCTTGTCTGCAGTTTCCAACCATACGCACAATGGATACCAAATTCAGGTTACGCAAGCAACTGCTTCTTCCCCTTTCTAACTTTCAGGTCCTGGGCATGCTACAATAATGTTCTTGGATCTCATATAAACCCATTGCAAATCCACTGATTCCTCATATATTAAAGGAGAAAATTATTATGGCGGGAGCAAATAACCACGGAGGATGGGACACATGCTTGTACAATATTTTGCTGGACATCAGGGGAATATGAGGAATTGTGGCTCTTACTGTTGCCCTCAAAGGAGAGAATGGTTTCGTGGTCACAAGCAGCAATGCCAAGAACAAAGATGTAAACCACTTTTCTGAAGGCTGCACAAGTAAGCAAGTGACGTATGGGTTTGCTGTACTGGTTTCCTCCATCCACTGAATGGACTAGAAGCAAGAGGCAACGTAAGAAAGCCAGGATATGAATTTCCATCCTCTGGTTCAGGCTTTCGCTGTATACAGTCCAAAACTAAACCCAATGGAACTTAACAAGCTTTTGGGCAAATGCAGTGTTTTTAAGGGAAGTGGCAGCAGGCTCCATTGGCCACATCCACTGCTTCTAACTGCAGACGGAAAGGATCCAACCTTTTCTCGAGAGCTACTCCAAAGCTTTGAACACAGCAAACTTCAGGCATTATCCTATAAATTAACAGGTGACTCAAAATGAAAAGTCCCAACTGATAAAAGCCCGAACACTAGCAAGTAGCCTTAAGAGAAGTACTATAAAACGCACAGACATATCTGCCCGTAGGCACAGGAGAAAATAGCATCTACAGGACTTAGGAGTAAGAACTTCATTGTACTTTAACAACCACCAAGTTCCCAGATATGTAAGAGATATTTATGCACCTCAACCCCTTTGGCAATGTTGCCTCTAAGGTGGTTTCAAAATCTCATCCCAAATTACAAAGTATCTATGAATTTCCAGCCCATTTTCACTTCCAATTATTTCTATTCAATTCTGTTCTGGCCTGATCTCTAACTTATGATAAAACATATGGCAGTGTATTTGCTAAAAATTGCCTCAAAAAGTGCATTCTCTAAATCAATTCTAAACAGTTTCAGATTTGAGATCAGGAAGGGGGTTGAAGGGAGAACCTAATAGTGCTTTGTTGTTTTTCTGTTGGGGTTTGAGGCTTTTTTCTTCTTTTTTCCCCCCCATGAAGCTAACTGAAGCAGCAAAAGTTATTTAGTTTATGAAGTGAAAATTCTATGTGGACAGGCAATTGAACCTTAGTTCCAGATATTGAAACGCTTGATATACATTAAAAAAAAAAGCCCTTCATAAAGGTTATTATTAAACACTTTGGAGAAACATTTAGGAAAAATACTGCACATGCATTCGGTAGGAATCCCCAGCAGTTGTCTCATTTACCTCATTACACTCATGTGCACACACACACAAAGTGTTAATTGCAGTCCGAAAGAAAACTGCAGGCACAGACTGCAAGAAATGATGTGGGTCCTTCCCCTGGTTGCCTCCTCCCGATGGACACCTACTATTCTTCTAAAAATTCCCCACAGAAAAGAGAGTGCTAATTGTAGCTATCACAGAG
The DNA here is from genome assembly GCF_037157495.1 of Lathamus discolor. Classification (NCBI taxonomy): domain Eukaryota; kingdom Metazoa; phylum Chordata; class Aves; order Psittaciformes; family Psittacidae; genus Lathamus; species Lathamus discolor. The sequence goes on along the minus strand of NC_088887.1, from coordinate 116,605,526 downwards.
TGGTTTTCCATCGTCACCGACATTTAATGCCTAAATTTGAGGCAATGCACACATAGAAACAGAGACCAAGCAGAGGTAGGAGTGGTGATGGATCCGTGTAGCAATTCATTCTAGCAGGGAAAAATTAAATACACATCAAGAGCATAATCCCATAATTGGCAGATCCACGTCAAAATCTTGAAAAGCTTATTTTCAGCCTCTTTAAGCTAACTGATGCAACACCTTCCCGTGAGAACACCATGTAGCCCAGGCTCTTGTACCCCATACCACTGAGTTACCACAAAATGCATTAGTTCCCACTTCAGGGCTTACACTTTTCCAGGAATGATGTGGGACTTCCTTTTATCCTCAGAGGTAATAATGTGCTAAGCTCAAATCTCAGTACTTGTGAAGACTTGGGAGTTAATGCTTTCTTGTGCCAGTCAAAGCTGCACAAAATGCTGAAGCAAATAGGGACAAGGCTAAGAGACCATGCTCATGCCACTGTATCCATTAATGGTGTGACCTCATCTGCAGTATCAAAGGCAGGGCCACATCTCAGAAAGATCAGAGAAAATAGGAAGAACAATCAGGACCCTGAAAAATCCCTTAAAGAACTGACTTTATTAAAATCCAACTTGCAGAACCGCCACAGAGAGAGGATGTCTGTTCTCCTTGACTCCAGACCCGAAAGAAATCAGTTAGTTGATCACCATGTGTAATAGATCATTTAGGAGCTAGCACTAGGCTCCAAGAGCTAGCCCAGGGAACAAACAGTAACGCACTGAGAGAGACTGGTTTGAGGACAGGTTGTGGGACTGCAGTTGCACTGGCAATACCAACACCAGAGGCTGTCCACAGGCAGAAGACAGATCTCCATCCCACCTCCCAGGCCTGATCTCCAGAATCAAACACTCTTAGGAACAGAAAGAGAAATAATTAATGCACCAGTTCCTCTAGGAAAGATAGTCAGCCTAGTAGTTGACTATTAGTAGTGCTAGTATAAACTGCCCCTTCCTTGCTACATCCTACAAGCAGGACTAAGGGAATGCTTTTTCTCTAGGTCTGCTTACCATTGCCAAGCAATCGCCCAAGTGTAAAGGCAAGAACCAGCTTTATGCCTACACACAACTGCATTGCAGCCACTTGCAGCACCTCTGCAAGAGCACGCTTTAGGTGAAGCCTGTCAGGCTTAAGATGAATTCAGGCCCCACAAAGCTGATGGAGGTTAACAGCAAGCAGCATTTTGCCAGCAGAGGCACACGCTCACGCTTGGCCTGCAGTGTCTTTATACTAAATAAGTAACTCTCTGCTTCACAATCTCTCCTTAAACACTAAAGGGGAGCAACACATGTTCCAACCATGGCAGAACTTTAATTTGCTTAGAAATAGATAAATAATAAATAAATAAGAGGGCAGGCTGAGAAGAAATCACTTTGCAAATTACAGGAACTGCGACACAGCAAGGAAGTATGGGCTTCTAATGGCCTCCAGTAAACAATGTATATGCATCTCCTGCCTGGATAATCTATCACGCAGCTAAGAGAACATTCCTCTGTAGACATTGCTTTTGACTGCTTATGGGCAGAGACCTGTTGGACAGGGAACCAGACAAGTCCAGGAGAGCTGAAATCCCTGCCCAGACAGCTTACAATTCATATAGATAAGGTGGCAAAAGCGGGGAAAGACTAACAAGACACAATGAGGGTTATAAGGAAAACAAGTTGAACCAACTTAACCACCAGGGAGGAAAGACAACCTTGATTCCAGAAAATAAATGTTGTTTCATTCTCTACTTCTAAAGGTAATCCCTACGTGTCATAAAAACCATGAAAAGGCAGTTGAGTTTTACAAAAGCATGTAATGACAGGACAAGGGGGAATGGCTTTAAAATGAAAGAGGGAATATTGAGATTAGACATTAGGAAGAAATTCTTTACTGTGAGGGTGCTGAGGCACTGGCACAGGGTGCCCAGAGAAGCTGTGGCTGCCCCATCCCTGGCAGTGTTCAAGGCCACGTTGGACGGGGCTTGGAGCAACCTGCTCTAGTGGAAGGTGTCCCTGCCCATGGCAGGGGTTGGAACTGGATGAGCTTCAGGTTCTTTCCAACCCAAACCATTCCATGATTTTATTATTCTATGAACTGTGCATAAAAAACGGAAAAGGAAACCCACTTATGCAAACTTCAGTTAAAAAATTAAAATAGGAAATTGCTTGTGTAATTTTTAAAAATTATTATTATATAGTTACAGCTGTAGCAGTGTTTGCAGTCTCATGTATATTCATATCAATGAATTGCTTAACCTTAATCTAAAACTCACGTTTTCTGTATGCTGTAGTAACTGAACACCCCAGCTTCAGACATATTACAAACTTCTTTACGCAGCCATGTTCTGAAGATTACTTTTTGTATCCATAGAAAAAGGTGTAAACCATCATTAGATAACACATAAACTACTGACTGATTTACAAATCTTAGCTTAATATTTTGATAATAAGCTCCTTTAGAAAGAAACACTTATATTCTTGCCACTTACGAACAGGTGGACTTCCTGGTATTAATTATGGACTATAGACACAACACTCACAGGACAAAATAATTATCATGGCTGTCAAAGGGATTAGTTTTGCATTTAGAGGTTTTCAGAGGATTGCATGTAATTTTACTGTCTTCAGATTTCACAAAGATGCTCTACCACAGCTGACAAATGCTGAAAGCTGTTACTAGAATATACCAACACCAACAGGTTTATACTCAGGGATGTTTTTTTACAAGCAAAGGTATATCAGTAACCTCCTTGGTTTCATAAGAGGAACGTACAGAAAGCTCCAAAATTCCTGTGACACTGAAACAGAACTTTGAATTTATAATTAACTAATCAAATAACAGTCTTAAAAGAGCCTTGTTTGGACCTTTTTATGTCAGAGCACTTTATTGTGACAGAAGATTATTTTTATCCGCTTGGAGATAGCAATCTTTCTCTGAAAGAAGCTACTTCCAAGGACTCAGTGTTTACAAACAAGCGGGAGTTTTCAAGAGAGAACATCTCTTCTATACACACAACAGAAAAGGATATATAACTGGCAGGTGGAGGGTTTCACTTACTTAAAGCACTTAAAAGAAAACAGTTCCTTTGAAAACTCATCTCCAAGTGTGGGTTGCAGAGTCAGTTTTTGAAGATTAAACAACTTTATAAAGATGCAAATAATACAGTAAAATTAAACTTCAATTCCACCTGTTTGACTTTGGGTCCTTTCATGTTTCAGCTACATAAAATTTGGCATTAACCTGAAAGCTGACATCGTTTCACCATATCCAAAATGCGAGAAGTAAGAAATGCCCTCTCAAGCAGGCCACGACAGATATGTATTTTGATTTTTTGAGACAAGGCATACATACCCTTAAATCTGGAGAGAAGTTGTCTGCTGAGGTGGAGATCGAGTCGGACGATAGCGCAGAAGCAGATTTGGTGTGAGTAGAATGGTCCGATTGAGAAGTGGAGGCGCTATAAAGAGAAACACCACAGTGTATCAGAGAATGCTCAAAAGCCATCAAGAACTGCCACTCACAGTCACATCAGCCATTTTCCACTATATCCACCCTTTCCAGTCTCAAGTCATTCAGCCCTCAGCAGTGGTTAAAAAGAACCTGTTTTATTCACCACTGCCATGGATTACCAAAGCGTACACAATTCACTAACAAATCTCAGCTCAGACTGAGACAACATTATCACGATCTCAAGCTTGATCAAATCCTAAATCACAGAAACTAAGAGCCTCCATTTCAGGCTTTCAGATGGGAGATATTAGTGCGCTGCTGGGGGATGCAAACAGACAGACTCCTGAACGCACGCCAGCACAACTCCAACCACAGCTTCACAGCAATGGAAGAAATTCAGGATAAAAACTCCTTCCATCACACACAACTTTCCTCTTTCAGGTGTAAGTGCAGTCCTTAGGAGAATTAAAAAGGCTCTCCAAGCACACCTCTCTGGTGATTGCTTTGGCAATTTGCTAAATAGCAAAGCAAAACAGTGATTTTCTTTTTCTGTACAGTTTTCCTAGTGTAGCTGTAAGCAATTAAAATAAGCTTATTTTACAGCATTTTTATGCTGTGACCTCTCCTAGAACCATAATTGCTTAAAATTAGCATTCGATAATAACGCTCTTAAAATCCCAGATGTCTGTAAGGAAAGATCCTCCATGGTACAATGTCACTGCCTGAAGCCACAGCACAGCAGCAAACACTACCTGCACCAAGTTATTCCCACACTCTTAGGCCCAAGAAAGGTTTCACTTAGGTGTAAAGATACTCTTAAGGATCAACCATCAGGCTTGCAAGCCTCACCTTGGACAAAACTGAATACCAGCAGGAGTATTACCATTACTATTTGCTTTACTTAGACATGTGACAACCTAGAAACAGCTTCCTAAAGGCCTGATCTCCAAAGGAGATCTGTTAATTGTCTGAAAGTTGTTTTGCTGCTCATAAACAGCCACTAAAAGGCCAAAATGTTCCATTTTCATTTCTATTCTTTGGATTTTGGCAAAGTATTGCACAGGCAGTGCTAAAAACATGAAGGAGTACAGCAAAACTGGCCTCTTGCTGGGAATAGTCTTTTCTCTCCAAGGATTAAGGAGTATTGGCAACTCTTTCATCCTACGAAGTAGAAACTTAGAAACAGAACCTCTGCGAACAGTACACCATCATTTTAAATAAATAATACTGATGTGCCAATCGAACAGCACAATTCCACTGAACGGATTTGTTGTATAAGGTTCAACAGCTAACCACTCAGCTTTCCAGCTTGCTCAGCTCTTGTGATGCTGCCAGGTAAACTCACAGAACTTTGGATGGACTGTGGCAATGGTGCACACAACACTGCTCACCCTGCAGCAGCCCCAGGGTCTTCATCCCAGGCAGAAAATAATCTTACACTAAAATAAGAACTGAATCTGCAAAGCCTCCCATCCTTATGGATCAAAGGGCCTCGCACACACACTGAATTTGTGTACAGTTTCACTTTATAACAAAATTGCTATAAAGTTCACACTGCTGCTGAACAGGCTGCTCATGTTCTCCTCTCTTCCTCCCCCTCTCAATTCGGGCTGCATACCGCTGCCATCTCCGCTGCATTGGACGAGCATCACAGGATGCAGGGTTCAATTCGCTGATCTGCTGGGGCAGTAAACTATTAATAAACATGAAGAGAGGCTTCTGTTGGCTAGCAGGGCTGATTGGATTCATTACATGGCTGTATAAATCATCAGATGCAGCACAGGGAGAGGGAAGGAATCTGTATCTGGAGATGATGAGGAAGGCTGAGAGCACTTCAGTGCACAGCAGTCTGCAGGCACGCTAAATTGGGCTTAGCACTAAACCACATTTTTACATTACTTAAACGAGCTCAGACCCCTGGATGTGTTCCCTTGAAACTCCTTTCAGCCTGGTTTCTGTATGGCCAGCCTTCATCTTCCAAGCCTCCACCCTCATGTTTACGAGTGTTTAACGAATTTGATTTTTAAAACCATGTAAAAAAAAGAAGAATCACACTTAATTAAATCATTCCATCAAGCAGCACCAGTTTACAGTACAGCAACCCAGAAGGAGATGGCACTTAAAGCTTTCAATGAAGAGCAAGCAGATAGTGTAGATGCCTTTGTCACTGGGTGACAACTCTGACTCCTGCCCCCGGGTCGCCACCAAGCCTTCTCCAGTGACAGCTCCAGTCGGGGGAGCCAGAGGCTCAGACTAAGCCTCCAGAAGCCAGGATGCCTTCCAGCTCCCTCCCTTTACAGAGCCCAGAGTTTTGTGCATTTAAATGCATTTTACAGGTCAGTAACTCCACAGAGTTTATAAGCCATTTACCACAGATGCAAATAACTACACAAGGGGCACACCAGCAGCTAACCTGGTCCCTGTGCACCATGCAGGACAGCTTACTCACCCAATGACCATCCCTACATCACTGAGCACAGCAACCTATTAGTAGAAGCATTTGCATCAAGTATGTCACATCCTGTAGTCACAGAAAAGGGAACTGGAAAGGTGCGAAAGGTTTAATGGAGCATGCTAGTCTCCCTAGCCCCAGGTTAGGACACACTACACCCAAACAACTCCGGAGACCTGCCTGTCGAACCTGCTCTTAACGGCTTCCAGGGAGGGAAAATGCTAACAAAAGGATAAAAAATCTCACCAGTTTTTCTGCTTACACAACTCATCTGCCCCTGTACACTGCCAGTGCCTATCTAACACACAAGCAGTGATTATCTAATCACTGCAGACCAAAGATTTTTTATGAAATTGGTAATTAATTTCACTTCGGCAGGCAAAGGGGCAAACTGCTTTATGCAAGGGAAATAAAAAAAGAGGAGAACCATAATCTGCAGCATGTCCGAGCTGTGACAGTGTTTTGTGTTTGTTGATCACACTTGGCTTCAAGTGGGTTTTAATGAAGGAAAGCATTTGCATTTGAGAGGTGGATTTTCAAAAGCTCCCCGCACCAGCTCTGGCAGAAAGCACTGGTGAGGCTCCCTCCAGCAACAGCAGTGCGAGCTTCTGGGAAGTGCCGCCTGCACATACAGGGAACAATACCGTTTGGATTATGCAGCTCTGCACAGTGTGCATAGGTTGCACATGTCTGGCTCGCTGCCTCTGTTCTCCTCATCCATCATTTATAGGGAGCTGAGATGGAATGAAGGAGCAGACAAGCGAAAGGGTGCTGGCTTGCGGCTCCCTTCTCTTATCGTTGTCAGGCAGTTGCATAGCTCCAGCTCTGCTGCTTAGCAAACTAATTAACCTGATATCCCTGCTTGCACATGAGAAGTTCATTAGCTTCATTGGTTTAGTCAATCTCTCTCCTCTGCTACCAATGCAAAAGGAAAGATCCCCAAACCAAGCAGCTTCACGTGCAGGAGAGCACCCTGGGCCTGACACACAACTCTGAGTGATGAGACCAGAGCTGCCTTCACACTTCACCACCAGCCCTCCTGCATCATCTTCATAAAATCATTTATTCCTGCTTCTGTCACAGCTTCTGCACATTATCACAGCTTTTCCCAATGTAAAGTTAAAGCTGTCATATACAATATTTTCGGCAGCATGACTGGGGTACTTCTAGTATCGGTCTAAAAGGCTGAGGACCTCACCAAGGATGCTCTGTTCTCACAGGGACACACTCCCAACAGCTGTGGTTCACCATAAGGCAACACAGAGCAACCCTGAGGCATGGCAAGGGCACCATGGCCAGATGTAGCGGCTGGGTTTGGGCACTTGGCAAACACCTGAGGTAAGTTCAGCCAGATTTCAGCAAGGGTTAAAAATCACTAGAGCTGCACCAATCACTGCTAGCAGGTCTGGTTCAATACAACTTAATAAACATACAAATTAACAACGTCATCTCTGAACCTCACTGAGGTTCTAGGAAATAACATACACTCAGGTTCACAAAATACTCTGGGCTCTCCCTACAGGAAAGAAACTGAGTGCAGATGTTCCTGTGAGGAACTAGTGAAGACCAAGGAGATCCAGAAGCATTTCTCTTTCCATGTTTCAGGTCCAGGCAGCTCCACATCATCACTGCTGATGGATGTCTGTGTCAAGTGCAAAAAGAGACCCTCTAACAGTTTAAAAGCACCTTTGGGGAATGTACCTTACTCCTGTGACCGCCATCCCCATCTTCTCCTCTCCTCCCATCTTCCCTCCCCAGGCAGAAGCAGGAAACAGGTTTAGGATGCAATTAACACTGATCTATGTCTTTCATCTTAGTAATTATTTTTATTATTTAAATGCATTTCTTATGGCCAGATTTTGAATGATAAATGAGTCCAAATGAGAGCTGTCAGCACAATGGTCTTGTACAATACCTGCACGCAGTATTAACCCCTTGGCTATATGGAATACATATATGCAACTAGGAAGAGAATTAGAATGGAAACCAAGCACCATGACTCAACTCCTGATAAAGAGATCATTGTTATTATTAGGACTATCCCACAACATGCCAGATGGTTTTCCAACATAAGGTAGACTCAGACAGATGCCCTCTGGTGATTCTTGTTCAGGCAACTGAAAGGTACTACTGTGTCAGTAGCAGAATTGAAAGTATGCCAGCATGTTTAGCTTAAACTGTCAGCAAAGGTGTAAAGAAGCTGCAAACAAAAGTCTGAGACATGCAAACTTATCCTGTTAAGCTATGAAGGTTCAGAGGAAATATTTTGGGGGAAAGCAGCGATAAAGCCTTAACACATTTAAAAAGTATCATTAAATGCCATGTGCCTGTCATCTCTACCATCAGACCCCTGCAATATAAAAAATATGATGTGTAAGAAAGTAAAGGAAAAGAAGTAAAAATTTGTAGTTGCCATTTGTTTTGCCAACTGTTACAGAAAGTTTGACTATGAAGTTATTGCTTTCCTGGAAGGAGAAAGCACAAGTACAGCTTCTAAAGAGGGTGATTTGATCTCATGAGGGTCTGAGCATAACACACTGAACTCGGGTCAGGTAGATGATAAGCACGAAGATGCAAGAGAAGTGCCAGAGCCAAACTGTGAAACCCCCCAGCTTTAACTTGATGCAGACAAATGCACCAATTATGCAGGACTGAGTTCTCCTCCCTGTCTCCTTACCCCTATTGTAGGGAATTTAATACGACATTCTTTGTACTTCAAACCCAGGATATTTTACTTCCCTGTGCCCACCCTCCGTAAGAAAGAAAAACTCCTAGGAGATCTCTATGAAGAACTTTCTGTAATATCAGGCCTAAGGATGACCATGCTATACAACCTCTTCCCTTAGGCCATGTGACTCTAGAAGAAAGCAATGACAACCAATTTCATGTATCACATAAAATTTCACAACTTCTGGCAAAATTTGAGACAAACGTCATGCCGTTAGTATGAGGGCTGATCTGGCTCATCCCAGCTTGTCACTGCTGAGAATGGTTATTTCCTAGCAAGCAATTTTTCTTAGAGATTTGCATCTTTTTGTTCAGCAGGAACATCAAAAATATAACACACGTATTATCCCTTCTACTACATTTCTGCTCAGAGAGAACATATACACCTTCCCAAAGATAAGAAACAATCCTATGCAAAAAGGGATTGAGTTCGATGACAGTGGTGAGGCACTGGCACAGGGTGCCCAGAGAAGCTGTGGCTGCCCAATCCCTGGCAGTGTTCAAGGCCAGGCTGGACAGGGCTTGGAGAAATCTGGTCTAGTGTGAGGTGTCCTTGCACATGGCAGAGGGGTTGAAACTGGATGAACTTTGAGGTCCCTTCCAACCCAAACCATTCTGTGATTCTGTATGTGGCAACCTATGGAGACACTTGTTCAGACTGCGAAAAGTAAGGAAGAAATCTCCGCTTGCTTCAGAAGATGATACTGGCTGAAAAAAATACCCAACAAAACAAACAAAAATGACTTCCCCTCCTAAAGCTGTAAGTGGGAACCTGCATATGACTTCAACAGCCAGGAATCTGAAGAACTGATGGGACAGGAGGGCCGCACTCTTCTGGAAAATGTGCCGTTTTCATTTACAGCATATCCATAGGGCTTGAGGACACCTATTTTTTTGGTAATAATGTCTTAAAATACTAACCTGGCTCACTCCTATAAATAACACAACCAAAATGCAGTCACTGATGATAAAGTCACCTCTCCAGCACCTTCTCTATGAGTATTCCTTCCCTGCCAGAACAAGTAGCTGCTTCACTGCTTGCAAAGGTGAGCCAATTACCCAGATGCTAATTGGCATGAGCTGTTCACACCATCTCCTCTGTATCAAACTGAATGTTTTGTTTCAATAGGCACTGAACTGACATGGACAACAGGGGATAAAATGCACCACTGAGTGATACAGTTTCAGACACAGAGGTCATAAATGAGAAAAACACTGCAGAGGGCAAATTTCCATTTCCTCTCTTCCTGTTTTTCTGAAAAGTTTCTCATTATGCACATTCCTAAAACTTAATCAAGGTGAAAACTGCAAATTAATGATGACTTGTGGCAAATACAATTTAATTTGGAAGCTTCAGATGCCAAGAGAGCAGGATCCAATTGGTTCAGACTTACAGCAGGGCCATGAATGGGAAGGAGCACCTGCAGCACTTGGGCATGTCTCTTAAAAGTACAATGACACTGAGGTACTAAGCATTGCCCACTCGCTTCCCAAACTCAAGCTGACAGCTTTCCCAACCCAACACTTTCAATGCTCCTGTTGCTTCCAGAGAAGGAAAAAGAAATACTACAAAATCTTCTGGATCACATCAAAGCAGAGGGAGACAAACCAGTGCTTGTTCCCCATGAATATGACTTTGTCCTAGCTAGTACTGGCTAAACTGGCCTGGGAAATCCAGCTGCTGCCCACATAAGGCTCTCCCATTTACAGCAGCTCTCTGTGGATCTTTGCTAAGGGTAAGTGGTCCCCACGGTCCTTATCTATGTATACATACACCTAAGGGTCCTCAGAAGTCCCTCATTTTACCCTCTTCAGGCAAGCACTTGAAAGCACGCTGCCATCTGACCAAATCAGAGCCTTGCAGCAGGAGCTGGGCACTAAGCGCTGGCTTCTGCTCCACATGGATGGGGCCAGAACAGGCTCTGCTGCTGTAAATTAAGTTCTGGCATCTTAACACCATCTGTCCCAGGACAGGAATCCCACAGCGCTCAGCACTGCGCATGTCTGTAATCAGGCAACCCCTCCCCCAAAAGAGCTTAAGTGGACAAAGCAGTAGTACCTCCAGCAAGCAGTGACTCGATCTTAGTTCCTCACAGTGAAACAGAAAATCGAAACAGACTATGCTACTTAGGCAACAAGTACCAAAGGAAGCTACTCCTAGCATAGATGAGCTGCTTTCTCCCCCTTCTGAACACCCACTACCCTCTTTTTAGGCATACATAGAACAGTTAGGGCTGGAAACGACTTTACGATCATCTAGTTCCAACCCCCCTGCCATGGGACATAGGGCACATAGGACACATAGGACAGACAGTTGCTATACTCCAGAAGTGCATGGAACTCACTGTTTTTCTAAACATTTGGAGATCCCACTTTAACGTCTGAGCAACCTGTAACAACTTCAAAGGGGGAGAAAGCCAAAGCCATAAAGCAGAATGTTTCTGAAAGACAGAAAAGCACCAATTGCCAGGGCTTCCTGTGGCATTCAGTGAAGGCAGACAGTAATATAATAATGCACCCTCTCCATTCAAAAGGGCCAGCAATGTCAGAGCTTAACAGTATCTTAAAAAGAAGCCATTTCAGCAAACAAATCATTGTGCCTGTGTGTGACAGACCTAAAATAGCCCCCCATGCTACTTGCCTGAATGAGAAAGATTCACTTCTGTTGCCAAGCAAAGCTGGGTCTCAATCCGACTTCAATGTTCCAAGAGAGGAAAATGTCATTTTTTAAAAGTTGATCCTTCTAAGCAGCATCCTGAGCTGAATATATAGTACATGTTTTCCCATGAGCCATAAAGAGAATGTCCTATATTTTGACCGTGAACAAGCTTTTCTAGGAATGCAAATTTTGCTCTCAATAGTTGCACAATGGACTACAGTGTCACAAGCACCGTTCGTGCTCCATTAGTCATTCTTCTATTCTTTTTTTTCCAGCAGAAATCCACAAAAGGCCTACAGTGTGTGTAAAGCACTTGCTAAACAATAGCCCGATTGTTTCAAACATTTGCAAGATTCCGAGAATAGAAGGCCAACACCCAAAGACAAACCAACATGCAGCATGTAATTTATAACAGCGAGCAGCCCATGCTATCATGCTTTCAGTCCAGAAGGTAAATAACAGGAAGAACAGAAGCTATCAGAGGCCTGAACCGATACCCTCTCATTGGCACATGGAAGAGAACTATGAAATTAATCTGTATTCACAAGAACAAAAGGGGAGGTTGGCTTCTGACAAGCTCCAAGGCTGGTATGAGATGGTGCTCAGCTACAAGGAAGAAAACAGGACAGACCCTTAGCATGGGTTCTAAGGTGAAGAGGGGTTCCAAACGCAACCCTGCTTATTGTCAACACTGTGTTGATAGAACAGTGCTCCCCCTGCTCGTCTCTGTGCCTCTCTACACATTATGGATGCTTTTAGGGAACATTTGGTGTTGTTCAGAAGGAGATAGAGACTTTGTTTTCAAATACAGGATGCTGCAGAGGCCAGGACTGAATGAGAAGTGAAGAAGATTCCATACACAAACTCTCAAGAATAAGAGGTTAAAAAAAAAAGAGCTGAGAAGTTCTATCACCTCAGGCTTCAGATGGCTGCAGAAGTGCTGCAGAGTCACAGAAAGCCATTAGGGAGATCACTGATTGATGGGAGGTCTGGCAAGAGACCACTTGGGCCGTATCAAATCAGCACATGTCCTGACCCGCAGCTTTCTCCCCCTGACAGCCCAGGCAGCAGCCTGGAGAGACCACAGCCAAGGGGCTCACCATGCAGCATGACTGCCTCTAGCAAATAGGCAACTCAAGAAGACAAATCCAAGTGTTTCCTGATGCTTCAAGACTATTCATTTCTCTTTGCCTTTCCTGTGGAAGAAGCTGATTCCAAGTCTCGGGATATTTTGTGGCAGAGAAGTAAGAGACCTGGGTGATGCTGCTGCTATCTCCTACACCAGGAGCAACCTTAGATTTATCACTGCACCCCAGAGGAGAAAGAGGGCTGGCAACATCTATCTGTCTCCATGGCTATTCTGAATGCACTCAAAAGTGATGATGGAAATCCTACATAGAATTCAGGACCACTCTTGCAGTTTACCAACATTTATATTTACCATGTAAACTTCCACCCCCTTTCTTTCAAACATATTAAGCCAGAAAAAAACACAGAAGCAAAAATTTATCAGGATTTCAATGAAAAGTCAGACAGTCCCAGGATAAATTGCAATAACAACTCCAGAGTCTGACAGCAAGGAGAAGCAGGAAAAATGGAAACTAACGCAGTATATCAATTCTTTTGTTTGCTTGTTAATTTATTTGTTGTTTTAGAAAATAACTATTAACTTGATCAAGGAAAGAAACAGAAATAATACCTACATTAGTAAGTACTCACCTTAGGACAGAAAGAACCGCATAAAAAGACAGATAAAACTCCTCTATTATTATCTGTATCCTGGTAGTGCCTTAATTTCTAGTTACATACTAAGAACCAGTTCTGAACAGTTTAACCAAATATATGCCTACTTCCCACAGTGCATGTGTTGTCTCAATCTTTCATAAGATTCCTACCTATTCCCCTATTTAAAAAACACCCCAGTTAGAACGTAACACACACTGTTAAATGTTCTGGTTTTCTTTCAAACACACACCACGCAACCCACTCACCCCAAAAAGCCAAACACCCACAGCACTTAAAAATACCAGCAATTTACTCATCAGTGACATTACTTGTTCCATCCTGAGGAAAAATCAAGAGGAGGGAAGAGTATCTAACTACAGCCAATCTGGAGAGTCTTTTATCACCTAGCAAAACTGACATGGTGTTACACCTTGATAAGCTTTCACACACTGTGCAGCTGCGTGCTCTACCAGACTCAGATCGAGAAAGGACTGGGAACAACCATATTCTGTTCACAGCCCAGCCCCTGCATGAAACTGAATCTACCTGCAAGAACCTAAATCTACCCTTCTTAGGTCATCCACAGATGCTTCCTCCTGACATTACAACACCCCCAAGCAGAAATCAGTATATGAGAGAGAAAAAGTAACTGAAAGAGGAGTATGATCAACATGGTCTGAATGGTTTAACTCCTGATGACAAATACTACAGATGTCTATGCTCCCACCTAGTCAGTGGGAATCCAGACAATGTAGTTTAAATGTCAATTTACCTCTCCCACAGTAATTCAGCTGAATTACTTCTGGAGTATATTGACTCCTCTGAGGGTAGGGATACCTGCTTCATGTGGAGATACATCAATCTGAACTAGATCCTACCCTAGTTTCCAAATGATGAATGTCTTGTGGCAGAGAAGTTTGTATTTGCTGTTGTTTTCATTTGAACAGGCACCAGAAAAAGCACAAGGAAAGAAGGAAATGCAAAAATGAGAGAATATAATGTATTTTTCCAACAGAAGAAGTGAGAGAAGCCTTGTCACACATGCAGAGTCTTTTGGACATCTTTCTCATCTAGGTATTCCCCTGTGTTGAAAAAGGAACAAGCTTTTTCTGTAATGAAAAAGCTGACATGGCCTCCCTCCCATCTCCATCTTTGTTTAAATGCAAAACTTGCCTTAAGTTATTACTTTCACTCTGTCAAACATGGTTAAAGTTGTCTAGATGTTACAAAAACTGTTAGTGGACAAACCAGACAGATTACACACACACGTGAAGAAACAGAGCTTAGGAAACCAGACTACTAATCTCTGCTCTTTCCTTGGTTGCGTACAGATTTAGTTAATATGTAAAAAAGAGGAATGACATGAGTTCAGAAATAGCTCTTCCCTTTTTTAGAGTAGAGGACAACCCAACATCAATGCACTTTTTGCCCCCGGCACAAGGATGGGGAGTTCTGTGTAGGTCACACCTGAATTACTCACCATAAGCTCTCCCTGCAGTCACCTGGAGGAAACTGAGATGACTCACTCTTCCCCACTAACTACAAAAAGAAACCCTGACAGACTAGTAGAGATGTGTATCAGTCCAGTGAGATGAGACTAATCTCACTTGGGGCACCTCTATTTTTCTTTATGCACGGTGGGAGCAGGAAGTAGAAGCAGAAGGTGGAATCCAGAATCAGAATATGCTTTAGCAAAAAACAATAAAGATGTCCCTCCGTGGTGCTGGAGGCAACACTGATCAGCAGAATTTGATGGTGACAAGCCAATGGCCAGGATTGCTCTGTCCTAAGCACATCCACGAACAGTCCCACCACATTCTTCTTCTCACACCCCTGCATTTAATGACCATTCTGGTAGCATGCTTCCTCACCTTTGAAGAAAAAAATCTTGGGAAGCACCCTCTCACAAAGCATGGGGGCTCATTTTCAGTGTAGAAGTATGATGCCCATTTAGACTGGAGGACACAGCCTGAATTTTCAAGAACATCTACTTCAAAAGTAACTTGGGTAAAAAGGGAGCAGACGATCCCACATTTTTCATTTCTTTATCAGAGGTGTTACACTTACAAATGAGATACCGACCAGTTTTGATTTGTTAAAGGTATCCAATCTGCTGGTTAAGCCAACTTCTGATGACTAATTTTGGCAGTCATCCTTACTTGGTTTACTTGTGACTGCACTTCTGTAATTGGCCAGGTGTCTGTATCTACTGTTTTGTCCGTGTGTATGTTTTGTTCATGCAGTACAACCAGTTTTGCACAGGTAGCAGCAACAAGAAACGATTCTACATAGAATGAGCTACTTACCATGAACATAATGACTTTGCATAGAGAAATACAACAGCCTGGTACGATAGCAGAGGGCTGAAGGAGACACAAGATGTGGCACAGAGGCATACAGGCACAGGATGAGAAGAGATGGGACACAGGCTTGGCACTGGAGACCATGGCTATAAACAACTCACCAATCATCAGTTAAAGAAATGCAGATAGAATCACAGAATCATAGAATAGTTAGGATTGGAAAGGACCTCAAGATCATCCAGTTCCAACCCCCCTGCCATGGGCAGGGACACCTCACACTAAACCATCCCACCCAAGGCTTCAACCAACCTGGCCTTGAACACTGCCAGGGATGGAGCATTCACAGCTTCCTTGGGCAACCCATTCCAGTGCCTCACCACCCTAACAGGAAAGAATTTCCTCCTTATCTCAAATCTAAACTTCCCCTGTTTAATTTTTAACCCGTTACCGTTACCCGTTAGATCTGGAGCTGGACAACAAAGGGCTAACAAAGAGAACAAAGAAGTAGTATCTCACACTCATAAAAGCAACTATAAATAGCAAAAAACAGATATAATGTGGAATTGCAGACCAACGAAGAAAGAGACAGGTGTAAAGCTGTTTTACCAAACATACTAAAATGATCCCAGGTGGATCCAACAGTAAGGAAAGGAGAAACCATCAACATGAACCTCATACTTCTCCCAGCACGGGACTCCAGATGCTGACAACTCACTGTAACACCTACCATCACCACCACCAGAATAAAACCAGCAACCCTGGGACCCAGAGGAGTAGGGGAGGGGTGAGCATAACACCAGGAAGAGTGTAGAAACAAAGAACTGCACATGTGACAGCTTTAACTGCATTATTATTCTTTTACTGTAACAACTGCATCTCAGCTAATACGATTAGACATTCAAAATTCCAGTTACGCTAACAAATTCTTTGCTTTATAAAGATGTTGCTGCCTTTTTGCCTGTGAACAAGATTTCAATTGTAACATTTTGTACGGGCATGTAGCCTCTTTACATCACAGTAAATAAATCCAGATAAAAATGTTGGTTTATTCCTAACAGGTGTTGCCTGTCTCCCCAGAACAAAGAGGAAAAAAAGCCCAAACCATAAAGTCATGTTTTGCTAACTAGTTCAGCAGAAATATGATCATATACCCACACCTGCCCCCGATCAAATTCATACCATTGGATGACCTAACACTAATGACTCTGGAGCCATGGCCAAAAGACTGCAAAAGGTCCAGATCTGTAAAGTTAGCTCTGTGCAACTGCTCCCACAAAATGATTAGAACATCACCTTGAAGGCGTTATGGACTGGAAAACTGTGAACACTTTCTCTTCATGAAATATATCAAGGTTTAGAAAGCAATGAAAAAGAATTCACGGAGCAGAGAGGCAAGAAGAGAGAAGCAAGGAAAAGAGCTACCTTGAAATCACTGGAAAATTACTGAGTGAGAACATTGCCTGGCAAAAGAAACTGCAGATGGTAGGAAAAGGAAAAACAAATACTTGAAAAGTTCCACTGATTTTTTTGTTGCTGTCTTTCACTGATTGTTTCTTCAATTAACTCCCAGTTGCTGGGGCTATAAAAGAGCCAGATGTGTTTTAGTTAAAAATTAAGACAGGGGTAATTACCATGACAGTGTCTCTTCTGTATTCTCACTTCCTTGAGTTATCTCAAACACCTCTGCAAGCCAAGTACTACATTACCTTACCTTCCTGTCATCTTCTTCACGGTGCAATGGGCTTCCCACAGACAAATCACAAGATCACTTTTTTCATGTCCTGTTTTACAACTACATCTTATATATACGCTATGCAGTTATATACACTACACCTTATCAGAGCGACCTCTGGAAGGTTTCCAATGCATTTCTGTTGTATACTTGCTGTTTCTTTCTTCAACTAAGCTTTCTGGTAACATAAGCCTTTCACTGCATGGATTAGGCCTCTTTTTACACTAGTCAATACCCTCAGCACTGAAAAACCACTAACAGTGAAGCAGGTCATCAGGAAAAGATTCATGAAAAAGCAACTGTGGACAATTGATTCTGCTGAGCGATTCAGGAGGTGTTATGACATTTCCAAATGCAGTTCTTGCCTTTGTATGTGAGCTACAAGACAATTAGTAGGGGAAGGGAGATGATAAAACATCAGAAATAGATATGAAAATATGTTTGAGAGAGGTGTTAACCTCTAAGTGAAGCCACAGCAGGAATACAATCAGCTAACAGAGAGGAATCGTGTAATTTGGCATTGTGAGGTCATCCTCAACTTTAAAATTCAGGTTCCCTAATTGTGTCTCTATTGTAAATAGCCTGTAGTTAAGAAACTATGAATACAACCCCAAACTGTCTAGCAAATAGACGTAGTCAACATAACATTACCATCTCTCTTTGGAGAAGGCGTGCTTGATGGGACCCAAGAGAGTCGTGTTCTGAGCCTAGCTTTACTCCTCACCAGCTGTCTGATCTTGCCTCATCTCTCCACAGCAGTTTTTAATCTCATCCATAGGCTTTCTCACTCTTTGCCCAATCTCTCAGCAAGGAGTCTCAGCACTCAACAGCACATTCAAAAACTTAGTAAAATTACCCACAAGGCATTAGTGAAAATAGAGGAGTCCTGGCTTAGGCCCATTTAAATAGCTGGTGTCAATAGCTGGTTCTTCAACACAGAAATTACTGCCTTCTGTGTCTGTAGAGCAGCTAGGACTATAGCACCTCAAATTCCTGTGAGGCCTTTAAACATCAATATAACATTAATTAGAATACAAAAACAGGTGACTGTCAATTGCATTTCATATTCTCAAATGGAAAATATACTTAAAACACAAACACATACACTTTTATTGAATGGTCAGAGCCTGCGCGCGTGCCTGACAGAGGAAAACTTCCAAGAGTGAAGTATTTTTCCTCCGAGAAAAGTAGGAAAAGTTCCTGATGAATGCCAGAGGAGAAACATTCATGCCAAAGATTGCTACTAAAAACAATTCCTGAGTTCTTCAAAGGTCTCTCCACAAGCGTAGTATGTAAATTAGAAGCTCTGAAGTCTTTTTGACTGTTACTTTCTGCCCCAAATCTTCAATCCTAAGGTTCTCTTCACTTTGCAAACATATATGCAAAGCCAAATACAGCAGGCAAACCTGCTCTTTATCTACTCAATATACAGTACAAGAAAAAATAATCTCAGAATGGCCTTCAGTTGCAAATAAGTGTTATAAATTACCACTCACATATTAAAATTAATGATAATGAGCCCATCTGGAGTTGCTAATTGGTTCTAGGCACAGTGTTAAGTTTTTCAGATGCAAAACTCTGTTCATTATCAACACTCAGCCAGCAACATACTTGTCTTTAATGGTAACAACTTTTGAGAACTCCTGCTTCACACATATAAGAAATCAAATGCACGAAGTTCTCTCAAAGCCCATGAGGAAAATGACAGCTACTCACATTTCATCGAACACCAGAACTGGCAAAAATCTTCCCTTTCAAACTCTAACTTCAATGACTCATCACAAAACAACTCAATCAGCAAAGCTCATACATCTGGTAGCAATGTGGTGTTAGCAAGCCCTTCCCAGCCAACAGCTTACAGACCCAACTCTTTCCAGTGTCACTCTCACTCGTGGGGAAAGAATTCCTTCAATGTAGCCTTAAATCAGACCAGGTATTGACAGAACCTTATTTGAGATGAAGGGGGGAGTTCATACCTCATGGAGCTATCGCTTCAACAGACCTTGCTGCACTGATTTACACAGAGTTTATGTTTTCAGAGTTATGCCTGCAAACAAAGACAAGGAGCATGATTATTTTCATATGCTTCAACAAAAGTGCAATGCACAGAATCCACTGCGCCTGCAGACCTCTGTGGATGATAACCACCCATGCAGAGGTGGTAACAAGCAACCAGAAAGTGGTAACATCAAACACTGCTACAGTCATGCTGGCAGGAAACATCTGCCCACTGCCTTATCTCTTTCTCTCATTTTATACTGAGGGTGAAATATCACTGACATCTTCTATGGCAACTTCTCTGCAGTACAATCACCTCCACACTTCTGAACAGGCAATACAAATTTACCTTCTGCAGATCTAACAGAAATCTTCTTCAATATCTTATTAGACTGTCACTCAGACTGGACTGTAATATGTTTTTTCAGATAACATTTCAGAGGAATACCTTCACATTTCAGATATACCTTCACTCACAAACTATGGCACATGATCAACAAATCACTGCATCAACAAAATGCCTCATCACTTTTAATGATAAGTAAATATCTGAAGTTTGACATCACCTTTTAGCAGGACACATGACTTTAGGAAAAGTCATACATGGCTCTATCTGGCTTCCCTTTCACAAAAGGAAAGATTATGGCAGACTTTTGTTGGCCATTCCTTTGAATTCCAAAGGTCAGAGGGTCCATATGCAACTTCAGATTTACAAAACCAAGCAAAAACCCCACCCACAGCTCTACCTACAAATTCATTTTAAGAGTGCTCTTTGAAGAAGTCTGACTAACTAGCACAGCTGAGATGTTTATCACTTGCTCACCCAGGATCCCCAGGTCATTTTATAAATATAAAAGTAGACCATAACTCTGAGCAAAGCTTGCTCTTCTGGACATAACCACACTGTAAGCTCATCAAGCCTCAGAATCACTGTCTCATCCCATTCCTTGTTCTACTTCACAGGCTGCTCCTGGCCTGACACTGCAGGCACACAAAGCACTCCTTTCAAGCTGCTAGTTAAATACCACCACAGCTGTTTATGAGTAGTTGTCTCATGGTCACCTGTCTTCCATGAACGCATGATGCACTGGGAAAGCCCATCCTAAATCTTGACCTTTAGAAACCACAGAGAGCTGCAGAACCCAGTGCTATGCCACCCAAACCCAGCACTGGGTGAGACAGCTTATGCTTGGAAAAGCAGAACAGCTGCTTCAGCACAACTAGGAGAAGGACAGCTGAGTCAATCAGCTGTGAGCTGCTCATCTGAAACTAACTCAGAATTTCCACAGAGCTGGGGGTTTTATAGCAGACAACAGTTATACTATGAGTCTGATGAGGAATTTTTCTAACATTTTTCTAGTTGGGACAGAAAGTAGGTAACATGTGTTTAGTTATTCCCCTATCTTACCTGGGGACCACTGAGACTGCACATTACTAGTGTCTATTAAAATATCAAAGCACCTTTCACTGTCAAATGCCATTATTGCCATATTTCATATGTCATTAAAAGGCAGACAAATGTATGCATGTTCTTTAAGGCACTTATGCATGTACATGTAATATATGTATATGTAATATACATATATTATTCATATATATGTGTATATATATTCATATATATATTATTCATATATATACACATATATCTATACATATATATATTATTCACTTATATGTAAGGTGCAACCTTACATATAAGTAAGAACGTCTTACTGAAGAGTTAGATCTTAAGTATGTCTAGAAACACAACAATTACTTAACTTTCAAGCTTGAGCTGAATCAAAATAATGCATTCCTGTAGACATCTAATACCAGCAGCTGTCCAAGTCTTCTAAACCTCACATAAAACAATACAGACAACTCCAGCTCAGTAAGGCTTCATATTGCTCACTAACTGTGAATCTGGGATGAGTGACCTACTCATCTTTTTGTTGAGGTTCCTTTCAAATAAAACAGATTATGAAGACTGTGACAGCACACTCGTGATCTGTTGCTCTCCTCACATCATCCCCAAAGCTAACTTTTTTCTTTTGAAACAAACTCACTGAAAATGTGTCACACCTCTGTAGTCATAGGTTAACAATTCAAAGTTGGTCTAGCTATTAGACTACAATCACACAGATGAAAATAAGTATGTTTCAATGCATGCAAATAGTTCCAATAGCTTCAGAGGTTGCTCTGATGCATAAAATGAGACTGCAAGGCCCTTTAATGAAAAAAAAAACAAAAAAAATCTTAAAAAACACTGCTGAAAATGGATCTACAGCCCAAGTCGTAAGAAAATTATTTATTTGTGCATAAATACCACCAGATTTGCAGGGGAAGTTGATAATAAACATTCAGATGGTCACCAGGCATCTCTCATTTAAAGAACCTTAATTTACTTTCTTATAATTTTGCCCTAATCGTGACCATTTCAAATAAATGTTTCACAGCATACACCAACTCAAGATGAGGGTGTTTTTATTAATAGATAAATGTTTTATATCTGCAGTTATTTCCAACACCTAGTTAGAGAAAAAGGTATTTAATTGGAATGCATAAAAAATTGGCTCGCTTTCTGAGTTCTAGGTGCTGGAACAGAGACTTGAGGTTCTGAAAGGTTTTACATCAGCTTTTTTATACCCCAAGAAATCTGTTCAAGTCTGGGCCTTCTGAGGGCTTGGAGGACATAGCCTTGTGCATGCTCAACAGCAACACATTTATCATCTCAATTTCTCAACAGCTCCATCTGTGCAGGGCGTGCTGCTGAGAGGCTGAACAGGAGTTTCCTTGTAGCCATTGGCTCTTCTGAGTTAAGCTCTCTTTTGTGTCCACAGGCCTGTCTCCTACAGTGACCAACGTCCAGATGGGTCCAAACTGCCTGAACCGATGCAGAGGGGAAAAGAAGAATATATGGGGTCAATTAGGTAACGGCGAAAGAGGCCTATAGGCAACTGACACGGCACAGGTAAATAAATTGCACTAGGAAACTGAGAGCAGGCAACAATTTGATGGAGGGTGAAATCAGGATGAGTCATGAAGGACTCAAGAATGAAGAAACCCAAGGGCAAACTGGGCACTGCCTATCTGGGCAACAGCTCTGTGGGAAAGGGGTCCTGCTGAATCAAAACCCAGCACGGTAGTACAGAGATGCTGGCAGAAAAGTGACCACCAGCACCCTGGGCTGTAAGAACAGAGGCAGAACCAGGAAATCCACAGAAGGACCCCCATCTGCTCGGCACTCATTAGAGTGCTTCTGGAATACTGCATCCAGGTTTTAGATGTCCCCCCCAGTGCAAGAAAGACGCTGATGAGCTGGAGGGAATTCAGGGAAGAGCTACCAGGATGGTGGGGCTGGAGCACCTACAAGTAAGAGAGGCTGGATGAGCCTGGAGCACAGACTGCTTCAGGGAACTGAAAAGCAGCCCCAGTGCCTATGTGGAGATGACGGTGGGCTGCCTAGGGAGGCTGTGCAGTCTCCGTCATTGGACTCAACCACCTCTGTAGATTTTCAAGCCCAGACTGGGTAAAAGCCACGAGCAGCTAGATCTGTCCTCAGAGCTGTCCCTGGTGTGAGCAGGAGGCTGGACTGAGGGCTGCTGTGACCCTACAGCCTCGGCATGGTGAGGCAGCCAAAACAGGACAGGATGACCTCCAGCCATGAGGTTGTCCTGCATCCAGGCCCTGCAGTGAAACCCAGGGCCTCCCTTGTGCACCAGCCAACATCCTTCCTTGTCCATCAGACAGCATCCTCCTTTGCTACCCTACTGCGCTCTCCTGCATCACACGCACAGCCCAAGCAAGATGTGCTTTCACAAAATTCAGACTTCACCGACAGCCTGTGGAGGGTGCGAGAACAGGGAAGTGCTTCTTCTTCTGTGGATTACAGACCTTGGAAATCACACGCACGGCACTGAAAGCCATTCAGATCGTGAAGTCAAGCTCTCCGAAAAAGCCATAAGGACAAACCCACAGATGCTCAATGTACCCCAATTCATTACTGGGAAAGCACAGGGTAAGGCCTGGCTTGAGAACAGCAGAAAGGCAGCTGTGGAGCCTGGCACCCCACCTGCCCCTCCAGCAAGAGCTCGCTTGGACGGTTGATCCACTAAATCCTGCCCCTGCACACACCGCACAGCTTCGGTCCCTGAGAGCGCGTTTATCGACAGGCTGGCACCTCTGCACTGATTAAACACCTCAGAAGGAACCGGCTTGGCCGCAGTGGAGCAGTGCCCACGCCTGCCTGTGTGCACCATCGCCCCCACGACACAGGAACATCGAACCGAGCACAGGGACACCCTGCGGGGACACCCCACCGGGACACCCGAGCACAGGGACACCCTGCGGGGACACCCCACCGGGACACCCCGGCGGTGAGGGCACGCCAGAGCCTCCTGCCACGAAGGGAGAAAATGGCCCCAGCTCGCTGCCCCCGGCTTCCTTCCCCCTGCCGGCCCCACCTCGCCCTCTTCCTCTCCCCGCACACCCCGCGATGGCTCTGGACCGCGGAGGGGCCGCTCCAGCCGCCGAGCCCCGCAGCGGCGCTGCAGCAGCAGGGACCCGGCCGCGGCCGTTACCTGGAGAGGGAGTCACCGCTGGGCAGCCGCGCCGCCGCCCGCCCGGCGCCCAGGCTCTCGCAGCTGGAGCTCTCCTCCATGCCGGGCGGCGGGGCGGCCCCGGGGCGGGCAGCGCTGTCAGCCGAGCGGAGGGCGCCCGGCGGGGCGGCAGGCGGCCATGTTGGCCCGGCGTGCCGCGCGGGGAGGGCGGGGCGGCGGAGGGGGCCGAGCCGCGGGGCGGCATTGCCTGAAGGGGTTATTCCCCTCAGCTAGGCGGGCGGTGGGGGTTTGGTCGCTGTGCAGCCGCGGCCTCCCGGCTGGCCGAGTTGTGCTGAAGGGAAAGGGTTGGGATTGTGCCCGGCCTCTCAGTGTGAGCCGAGCCGGAGCCCGCCGGGTCCTCGTTTCCTCCAGCCTAAGGGCCGAGCTGAGGGGGAGGTAGGAGGGAGCCAGCCAGCGGGCGGAGGTGTTTGCTCCTGCGGGTACGGAATGGGACAGGGTCTCTCCTTCTGGCCTCGGGTTCCCTCCCTGGGGCACGGTGGTCGTTGCTAAGAGCAAGGTCTCGTTGAAGCATCCCCCTTGAGGTCATCGTTTGTGCTGGGCTGCTAGAGCCTCTGCTGAGGCCCCTCTCCTGTACCCAGTTGTGTACCTGGAACCATGGGAGTGTTTCGGGTTGGAATGGACCTTGAAGATCATTCAGTTCCAGCCCCCTGGGTGCGGAGGGACATCTTCAGCTAGGCCAGTTTCTCAAAGCCCCATCACTGTAGTTGTGCTCCTGAAATTCTTAATTGCCCGTATCTGCTCCAGGATCCCGTTTGAGTTCATCCCTCAGGAGCTGTGGAACACAGCAGCTCAAAGCAGGGTGAGCTCACAGCGTCCTGCACGGATCCTCTGCATGCTTGCAGGGAGAGAAGTTAGCTGGCCGTCAGCTCTTGTATATACGTGACCATTTGTGCCCAGGAAGCTTTGCATTCACAGCTCAGTATCAAGTGTTCTGCAGGAAGAGCCATGGTACATTCAGTTCCTCAGAACAATGTGGTGGGCAAGAGAAAAGCTGTTGGCATTGCTTATGGAGACTGGAGAACTGCATCTTAAACCTCCCCTACCCAGCACAAAGGTGTCTTCCGAATGCACATCTGTTTTGGCAAAAATCGCACGAGGCAACAACTGAAGCACTGGGAAACGTTACTGAGGTTTCCAGTAAGTAAGGCCTTCTTGATAAAGAGCACACGGTATCATGAGCATCGGCCCAAATGGACATTTCCATTTGAAACACTACCTCAAAACAGCATTAACCCTGTATCTTCTAAATATATGAATATTCTGTGGCTGTAAAATGCTTACTGAAACGTCCTCTTTGTGTGCCAAGGACTAAATTAGTTGATGTATTTTCTTCTGTTTTTTCCTGTTTTGTTCCTATCATCAGAGTGTAACTCCAGAGCAGTTTAAATCATGCAGAAGCCCATGAACAGGAGCAGGATGCTGAAGCAGGCTTGCAGTAGCCCCGCCTGAGACTGCACGATGAGGCTGTGAGATTGCTTCCATCACTCTTCCTTTTCCCTATCAGCAGCTGTTGAGCACAGTTGATGTGGGACGTCTCAGAAGCTGGTTTAAACTTCAAAACACTGCTTTGTCGAAGCAGGGTGTTTTGACTGTATTTTTTACTTAATCTTCTGAACAGAATGTTTCTAAATTGACAAATGGGTTTGTCTGCTGATGGGCTGGTTTTTTTCAGCCTAGAAAATTGAATTTGTGGAGGCTTTTCTAAAATGGAAACTCTGTTTTATGATTAGAAATGGGACTTTTGTTTTTAAAAAATAAGCTAATTGCTGGTGGTTTATTGCAGTGTTAAAATCCGAACAAAATGCTTTGACATTGTTACAATAAAAAGATTGATAGGTTTGGGATGACTTTGTTCCAGCTGTAACATTTTTTTTAATGTTGATTTTTTTTTTCTTTTTCCCCTCTAGTTAGGGACAATAAATCTTTCAGAAGTACCATTTACTAATGGAAAATGAGATACTCATTTTTCCCTTCTCTTCAGCTTTGCATCCCCACCTCTCTCTGGGCAAGCAGACTGTGTCCTCTTTGGAGACAAGCGGACAGGGGGTGCTGTAGCAGCAGTTTGGATCTCTGGGAAGCAGCCATGCAGTTCCTTTTCCCGCTGGTGCGCTCTTTCCCTAGCCTTTCCAAGGACAGAGCTCCTTAAAGTAGTAACCCTTGGGAGAGGTCAGTGCTATAGACCTAGCACAGAGCAATGCATGTCTCCCTTTTACATCTTATCAAATAGCCTTGTGGTGAGTTGGTATTCCTTCTGCTAAGCTTAGTTTGATAGAGGTGCAGTTGTTTAAAAAAAGTCAAGTAGGAATAAAAACAATATATAAACCTCGTTTGCTATGTGAAAGTATTAGAGTGCCTTCCTTTCTTCCTAATTTGCTATTGATGTGGCATCTCTAAGTAGTTTATTGATGAAGTGCTCTATTTGCTTTTCAGTGCCCTGTTTTGTTCTTGGCTTTATCCCCAGGGCCTGTGAAACCCTTTAGAAATTCCCACTGGTGCTTTGTAAATGAGAACAAAGCTAATCACCTCCTGGATCTCTCCTGCTGCTGAAAGAAACTAGCAGTCTGCTCAGTGAGTCTTTCTGCTCAACAATACCACATTTTCAAAGTCAGAATTTTCTGTCTGTGAAGTGAGTTACCTCGGGGCCCTTACGAGTGGTGGGGAATTAAATAAAAGCCCTGACATAACCAAAACCAATTAAGGACAATTCACAAGACTGTTTTATAACTGATGTAAAACAAGTGTAGTTCAGTCTGTTAACCTACTTTTGCTTGCCACATCCCTTACCATTATCTTACAAGTATCATCATTTGGGTTTTTTTCATGAGGGAATGTTCTGCTGTTTTGTGATTTGAACACAGGAAACAGTAAAAGAAAATTAACATCATAGCTAAGTAATAAAATTATCTATGTTCATATTTAATGCCATGTGGCTGACACAGCTGAGGTAAATGATATCCTAAAAGAGAGAATGACAAGGAACTTTCTGGAATCAAAGGTGCAAACGATTCTGTCCAAGTAAAGGATAAGCAGACATCCTCCAATACTTTCTGAACCTGTACATGGTTGTAACTTTTGTTTATAGCATGTAAGAAGTGTAGAATCCATAGCCTGGCTTTCTTAGGTGTTTAGCTGTCAAAGCTATGGTGAATATAGCACAAAGAGGATAATTTTATGTATCATGTAAAACATAATTAAGCTTGGGAAGTAAAATGTTTGCCTCAGTCCTTAAGTGTGAAAGGGAGATAGTATTTGTGTCCATAGTATTTAAATTACGTGCCTGCTGAGTAAGAAAGGGGCTTTCTAGCTCTGCGTATACATAGTCCTGTATCTGGTATATGACAAATGAATATGCCAGATGTTATAAACCCAAATGTTCTCATCCCTGGAACTCCACAGCTTTGCTGCTGCACAGCCAAACACAGGCCTGCCATGTCTCACACTGTGAGCACAGTGCTCCCCAAAGCTAGGGACAGTCATGCATCTCAGGCATCCTTGCACAACCTGCTCGTAAGGGTCTGATGGGGTTGTTTGGTCATGGTCTGTGACTCCTTGACTAAATGTGCCTGGAGCATTGGGTGCCAGAGCAGAGGAGGAATCATCCTCTGCAGTGGTCAAGGAGTGGACTGTGAAGCAAGACCACATGCTGAAATGATTCTCTCTATGAAAGTGTGCTCCCCTGTTGCAGTCTTTCTTATAACCTGCCTTTACATAGTACAGCTCATCAGACATTCCCCTCCCTCCTCCTCTTCCCCATCACACAACCCAACACGGTTATTTGAAACACCTATAAATAACAAGGGAGGAAAAGCCCCAATCGCTCCTGAAGATGGCTGCCTTGTCCCCTTCACTGCAGCCCCAACATTAAAATCGTATCCATCCTACAACTGGCTCTCCTTGCTGGAGCTCTGTGGATCTCACATGTTTTCCCCACTATGCTCACACATTCCCGTGCCCTGTTAGCCAGCACATTAAATTATTCATGGCAATGACAGTTTCACACACTGTGCCTTCCTCTGTAGTAGTCCACATCAGTGAGTCAAACAAGTCTGTAGCATGACTGAGTCCCGTGATTGTTCTGAAAACCACACAACCAGAGACACCCTTGTTTCTCCCTTTGATTTACTAAAACGGTTCTCAGATTTATTACATTTTCTTGTCTCCTTGATGTACAGCTTAAGGGCAGTGGGCAGCCAATAAAAGATTCTCAGCGCCTCAGGAAGGGTGGATTGTCGCTGGTGAGATCCCACTGTGATGTATGATCATCAAATCACACTGGAGGTGGCATGTGTTCCTTTTGTCAGGCTCCATCAGCTGATAAAGTATGAGGTCAGAAACAGCAAGAGCTTTGGCACACGCAGAGAGGCTGATGAAGAACAACGTGCTGTGGCTGTGATTTGGAGCTAGAGCTGCTTGCGGTGGCAAGAACATCTGTTACAAGATGGTCATGGGGCACATGCATGAATTCGGTCCTGCTGATGCATGATGCCTGTGCTGTTGAAGCTGGAAACTAGTCAAAACCAAGAGAGGAACTTACAGCTACACTTAAATTGTCACCACATCTCCAAGATTGCTGTACTTGAGGTTAACCTGGTCAGACTGATCACCTTAGCTCACCCATGATGTGGTTCTTTACTGGCTGTGATGGCACCCTGATACCGTTTTTGACTTGCACCCCTCCAAGTGTCTGATAGAAGCAGAAACTAACGGTCAATGAGCCTCTGACACCTTTTATTTGCCACTTGTTTGGGTTTTTTCTCATGCAATCATGCAGGTATTGGTGCAAGGTGTTACACATGTGGACCTCTGGATTCAGCCTGGAGGTAGCTCTGCATGCTGTAGCTTGCTACCTGTTTGCAGACCTTGTCTGGTGAGCAAAATGTTTATTCTGGTTGCTGCTCTACCTGTGTAGTGTTTTCTTGTCCTCACTCTCATCACCATCTCGTGGCTGCTCACAGAGCAGTGAGACATTAAATGTCACACAGGCTAATGAGTACGTCAGATTCCATCCAGTGTGTACAGACCACTGCCTGGAATCAGGCATTTCACCCATCTTTTAATTGTCTTATGCTTTTAGTTTTTAATGGTCTCTGCAGGTACTGATTTATTGCAATGTGCTGTAGCATGCGTTTGCTTACAGCTAATCAATGATACCTGTGCAAGCCAAGACTGACAAGGTTAGTACTTCAGTGCTGTAACAGGCTGTGAAGTCTGAAGGTGCAGGCACCCTGTTCACATGCAGCTGCCTCACCTTCTGTGTCCTGCATTCCTCAGGGTCCAGGAGCAGGACTTCCATTACACTCTGCAAAACATATTGTAGTTTTAGAAGATCAATTTTTAGTGTCACTTCAAATAAAGTAATAGAGTATCTTTCCTCCTAAAGGACTAAATACGTCACAGCAGCCGTCTGGCTGTCTACAGGTTTGGGCTGCAACACTCCAGCAGCTCCTTGCCATCTGTATAATGGTCTCCAGTCCAGCAAACTTGAAGTTAGAATTACCCACAGGAGTTAAATTTGAAAGTTCTGGTGCTTATTAAACCGCCACTGCTGGAAGCAAATGTATATCCAGAACTTCTAGGGTGATCAGGCAGGAAAGAAAGACATTCAAAGGGGTAAGAATTGGTTTTGATATCATGAGCCATTAGGAACATGATTTTCCTGAGGTCTCAGCAGCACGTGCACTGAGCAGTCTTGTTAGGATGGAGATGAGTGTTCACATGCAGGGTAAGAGTCTCTGTGCATCTTGGATCTCAAATCTTTATTTCACAGTCCTGATTTATATACTGATTTTTAGGCAAACAGTAATTTTAAATACAGGTAAATTTATGTCTACATTGTCTGAAGTAGTGCTGTCTTTGTATAGTGTGTGTGCACACAGAGATCTTAATCTACAGCTGCTGTGTTTAATAGCCACAGTTAGGAATGGTTAAGAGTACTTGATTTTATCTTATTTATGCTTCTTATTAAGGAAGTTGTGTATGTGTTTTAATAAAACACAATAAAATGATGATGGTAAGAAATGGAGGTGATATTAAAAATGAGACGGACACATAGAATATAAGACACAGTAGGAATTAATTCCTTTTGGCTTCCCTTTTATTTACCTTAATGGCACAAATTTCCATGAGGAAGGCTTGTGCAGTTGTCTGACTTTCTTTTAGAAGCAATGGGCTGATCAGGTCTAGTAATATAAGGCTTGGGGTGTTGCAGGCTTAACAGTGAGTGCGATATAAAAGTGAAATATTTGAGAGGTCTTTGATTATCTGTTCTGTTTAAGTAACATATCTGCAGCGTGCCTCCAAAATAGAAGTGACATCTTAGTGCTGTACTTGGGCCAGAAGAGAACCAGGCTCAAGACAGCTTGGATATGGTCAGACTGCTCCAGAAGAAACCCATTCTATTATGAGCAGAAGCCAATTTCCTCCATCTGGTTTCATGGCCAGCATCTCTCCCTGACCTCTTTTGATTTAGAAATGTGAACGTACCCAGGGAGCTGTTTCTCATTGCCTTTAAGGCCCTTACACACCCAGTATGGGGATGCTGGCCAATACTTCTAGGAGCACCAGTCAGCTGCAAAGAAGAGTGTTTGCTTCTCCCAGGAAGGTGGTAGCGAGTGGGAAGGGAAGGGCACAGATGCAGGAGTGAGCAGTGTCCTACAAGTGATGTCAGACCCTGAAGTTTTGCCATGAGCTGAAAGGACCAGCTACTGTTATAACTGTTCTCATACACACGAACACCACTTTCCTCCTTCTGAAGCTAGTTTCAGCTCATGGAAGCAACATTCATCTTGTGCCTATCCTGCCACTTGGTTTGTAGTCAAATCTATGTTGTATTCACCAGACTAATGCATGAAAGAAATATCTACGCTGCAATGCCATGTGTGCCAAAAGTTAGGAAATGCCTGGTTTGAATTTCCCCGTATAACCCGAATGGATGCTGCTCAGACATCTCATCTCTGTGCTGGATGCAGTGAAGGTTCAGGACAAAAAGCATTATGGGACAGTGTAGTTAAAAATCAGTTTAATGCCTGCACATAAGTGTGGCTGAATTCAGGCTTCACAAACAACTCCAAATATGCCATTTCTGGCCATATTCCAGGATTTGGATGTCAACTGCTTCTACCCTGCGTAGCAAGACTCTGATGTGGTGCTGATGTATAAACTCCTGCAGTTTGTGAAAGCCAAATACAAGCATTAATTATCTCATGTGCGTGTAATAAATTACCTTACTATCATCTACAGTGAGTGACTCCTGAGCTTTCAGTACTGTAACTGAGAGGCTTTGGTGGTCCTGATACCCTCATTCCTCTGTGCATGTCTGTGTGGTTTGGGTCGGGGATGTTTGAAAAGGACTGCTGTCTCATGTGTTTGGCTCAAAACATAAGGAGGAGGAGTACAATCCAGAATCCTCTTTCCTGCCCTTCAAAGCAAGGGCCTCCATATGCTACTGTTGGATTGTTTATGAAGGAAAGTGATAGCCCTAATTTCTCAGCTGGGGAATTCCTGCCCCTGACAAGGAAGGGGAAGGATGAGAAGTTTTAGTGCCAGATCTGTCTGCACTACTGCAGAGGGAGAAGCCTATAAGAAACTTCCTTTTTCTTCCTGCCTGGGCATGGCACCCCTCTGTCCATCATGGGGGCCCCAGAGTGGTGTAATGGGATTGTGAAGCACCATATCCCAGCTGCAGCTGCTCTGGCAGCTCAGCAATGCCTTCAGGCAATATCTGCCAACAGGTTCAGCCCATCCTCAGTGTGCTGATAGACGAGCTCAGGTGGTTCCTGAGCACAGACAGGTTGAAGGCTGATGCTTTGGTTGGGACATGTTTGCTTTGGCCAACTCTGCTACGAGCGCAACTGCAGAGAGCAGAGGTGCTTGTTGGGCTGGCAGTGCCTGAGCCAGCAGGAATTCGGAATGAGCTCTGGCTTGAACTGTCAGTGTGTGCCTCACAGTTCCCTTGGATGCTTCAGTCCTGCTGGAGTGTTGCCAGCATGTTTTCATGCCTAAGGAAACTGAAAAGTGAAATAACAGGGGTTTAACACTAAAAGTCTCAACCAAAGCAGAGTGGAATTTCCCAGGGCAAAGATACTTCTTTACCCCAAGGGCATTCCCTGTGCGGAGTGTGAATACCTGCTTCCAAGAAATGGAGGTTTGATCCCTTCCCAGAGAAAGGTCACGAGAATCCTTTGTAAAGGCAAGGATTAAGTAACATTAATGTAGGATGGACTGGCGTTTCCAGTAAGATGTATTAGTTCACTTTTAGAAAGGAAGAGAAGAAAAGGAGAGAAACGTCCTTGCTCTGTTCAAACAGATCTTCATGGGTAAGATTTAAAGCCTTTGGCTGTATGAATATGTTGCTCAATAACCTGAACTCAGCTAACACAGTTAACTCAGTGCCCATTATAAAAATGCTTGGATAATATTCTATGGAGCACATTCTCACTCTGATTAAACCTAACACAAAACCATTTCAGATTTATACTATGGTGACAGTGAATATGAACAAAGTTATTTTCCTCACTGTGGGGCCTGTGAAGTCACAAGGAATGTAGCTGCGATGGGCAGCTTAGGAAATGAGGGCTGTGTTTGCTCAGGATGAGTATTTGGTGCTACAAAGAATTTTACTTTCTTCTCTAAGGATGATACCAATTGCTGCTAGTCCAAATTAACTCTTTCAGTGATAACACCTTTCAGACAGAGAGGCTGGAGCAGGAGAGGGTAAAGATATAATGAGTGAGATTTTCACCTTTGCTCTGCTGCTTCTGTAATGAATAGCGTGAATGAATTCAGTGAAGCAGAATCCAGAAAAGCCACAAATGCAGCTGGAAGAGATGTTCTCGTGTGCAGAAACAGCTGTTGGTCTGTCTTCTAAAAATGCTTTCAGAAGCACTGGACCTCGTGTTTTGAGAAGAGGATGCTGGAGACAGAAGGGTGCAGAGCAGGAGCAGAGTAGCTGCCCCAGGCAGAGCTTTGCTGTCTGGAGGGCTGTTGCTGTGGGGTGTGTTAGCCAGCGATGTCCCCTAAGTCATCTAAGCTACGCAGAATAACTTGGGATAAGGAACACTCCAAGGTATCTTAAGGCCACTTTAGCCTTACTCCTGGAGCTGCAAGATTCTCAGTTCTGTAAAAATCTGATTTAATGTAATAATACCTCTCATAAAGAGAAAGATGTCTCTTCTCTTTTAGAGACTTTCAATTCCCCTGCTTTCAAGCTAAGGCACTGAATTTACTTGAATCCTTAACTAAGCCTACTCCTCAGAAAGCACCCACCTGCTGACCTTGGAACATCACGAGGAGTGTTTCTGTCTCAGATCTGCTTTTTCTGATATGGTTATAGAGAACTTCAGAGCTCTGATTCTAGGTACAAGGCAGGTTTAACAGCAGCAGCTGAACTGGTGACCACCCCTGCTTGCCCAAGGGAGCTGCTCCTAGGGGAGGCCATGGGAAGCATTGCTCTGCTACTGGCCAGTGAACCCACAGCGTAGTGGGATAAACTGAAACCACCAGCCGGGATACTTGCCTCCTGTTTCCCAGGGAGGAATTTCGAGCTGGGCTTTTTTTGTCCATGCTGGGAATTGTTCACTGGTGTTTTAAACTGTGAACTTCACATCACCGTTTTATCCTGCAGGATAGCATGTTCTTCACCCGTCTGATAAGAATCATCGAGCTTCTTTGTGTATAAATCTGTTAGGTCATGCCAGCGTTTTCCAGCTATTGTTTTAGGAGTCCCCTTCCGGTATTTAAAAAGGGGAAATATCTTCTTTAATATCATCTTCCAGCTTTGAAGCTGTGCTGAACAACAAAGACAGACAAACATTTAATTCTCCCCTAATCCTTTAAATATCCTTACAAGCTCATGGTGTTCACGCACTGTTAAGCCCGTCTCTTGTAGCAGCTGTATGTCTTCTTTTAACTCTGCCTTTAAAGCCTGCAGCTTCAACTGGGGTGGAACAGGAGCCCGCGATACTTCATCCTGTGGTGGCTCTTTCTGGGTGGTATGGAGAGGGATGATTTTCCATAATAAAGCGATCCTCTGGATTGAATTGCAGATATCTAATCCTTACACAAGCTACTCCTGTTTGGTTTTGTGAAGTGAACAAAGACATCAACTTAGACAAGCTCTGGGCTGGATTCAGGTATCTCTG
Organism: Lathamus discolor; assembly: GCF_037157495.1. Classification (NCBI taxonomy): domain Eukaryota; kingdom Metazoa; phylum Chordata; class Aves; order Psittaciformes; family Psittacidae; genus Lathamus; species Lathamus discolor. The sequence continues at coordinate 116,571,716 of NC_088887.1, read as the reverse complement.
GGACCTTCTGATCATTCCAGCGATTAGCCAGCCTGCCTTGGTAACTTTAACACAAAAGAGCAAGCATAGAATCAAACCCCTTTTCTCCACGAAAGGGGGCTCAAAGGGGAGATTTCCTTAACTTCACCCCCCAGAAAAAGCCTGCAGGGGCAGGCAAGACAGCTGGGAGAAACCCAACCCTCTTAAGCCTCCTGCTGTGATTTTATGATACGGGAGCAGAGTGGGCTTCAAGTAGCTGCACTGCAGGATACGGGGCAGGTTGTTGATGTTCACATGGATTGGTGAGTAGTCACTGATTTAAGCCCCACAAAACTCTTACTGATTTTAGCCCTTTTCTTCCCCAACATGAAAACTTTCTGCTTGTTTTCCACAGTTTTTCTGTGAGGACCCACAGACATTTAGTCCATTCCACTGCTGAAGGCAGATAAACTGTACCAGTGTATTTCTGTCAGCTGCCTAACCAGGTCCTGAGGACCTTCAGACCCCATACCCTCCTCAGACAGTCCATCCTCATGTTAACCTTTCTGCTAAAAACTTCTGCCTGTCATCTATGCTGAACCCATTATTTCTTGGCCTGTACAATTCAACATGGAAATACATAATCCTTTTTCCTGGCAGCAAGGATTTATCCATTTAAAGACTTTTTATCCTATCCCCACACAAACCTCCTCTTATTTAGGCTAGCCAGCCTTAGTTCTTTTCTATCAATCATTTGCATTGCTTATTTCTGCCTGGAGTACTTCATACTACCACGGTGCTCCAATTCTGCAAGCACTGGTGGGGCTAAAACCTGAGAGCCAGACATCCCTGTTTTGATCAGCGTGGCCATGGGAGCCAGGCTTTGGGCTCCATTATGAAAATCTTGCCTTGTACCAAAGGCTGCGAAGCCTGGTGTCAGCATCCTCTGATGGCACCTTAGATAGCTTAATATAAAGTAGGATTTCTGGGGCTAATCTGCCATCCAGATACACAACTGCACTTTTGAGGTGTTGCGGCCATTGAGAGACTTTTCTTTATTGCACGCTTTCGTTTGCTGAAAGCTAAACCTGCTCTAATAGCAGGAGGCTTTGGAGGCGCAGCAAAGGGTATGAAAAGGACACTGATTTATTATTTTTGCTTTAAGAAAACCAAAATAGGCCACTATTGAGTCTTAAAATCACAGCTGTAACAAAAGAGTATTTCTGGGGCTTTGTACTGGTTTATGCACTTGAGTCCCTTGCAAAAAGACTATATTCAGTGTTAAAAAAGTAATGAAATGTTTTTCAGGATGCTTTCTTTTTTTTTTCCTGTTTCTTCCTGATACATGTCTTGAAAAGGCACTGGCATCTTTTTGACATTGGGAAGCTTCTCTTTGTAACCCTCTAAAACACTCCAGACATTTTCTATGAGAAGGTTTTAAACTCCCCAGCGTAAACAGATAGTCTGTTGGTATTTGGATGTAAGAAGCTAGGAGATTATATGGTAAAACAGACTAGACTAAATCTCTGGGGTTGGAAGGAAAGTTAATTCATAAGATTAGCATGCAATGGCTTTACTATAGTAAGATCTACACAATTAATCAAGACCACTGTGACACATTATAATATAAAGATGCAACGTGAATATGGGCAAACTCCTTCGATTAGTGGATTAGTTTCTGAAATTAAGGGAAGGGTTGGCTCTGAGGGAGTGCTATGCATGAAATCCTGGTTTTAGCTGTACTAATGCAGTTAACTTGGTGCTCACATGTAAATGGGGATACCATGTAGCCCTGCAGCTTTGACGAGGCTTTGGGGGAACACAAGTGGTGTTTTTGCCTCTGCTGTAGACATCCTGTGAGCCTGGCTATCCAACAGACCAAGGCTAGCATGTTCACACTAAGGAAACCACAGGAGAGAGTACAACAGGTTTCTTTACACCAGTTTTAATTTGATGTAGAGTTCAGATACTCACAGAGTCACTATGAATAGCATACACCACTAGAAGTCTTGCTGAAGGGCAAGTAACGTGGAAGAAAAGCAGGTCGTTAGGAGAAGAAGGAACTCAAAAAGAAAATAAACCACCATTGGCAAAGTTGTTCTGAGGATTCACAAAGTGTTATTTCGGCCAATGCATGTATTCTGAGACATCCCTCAGTCACCTTAAAGACACTGCTAAGTTTGATGAATCAAATAATATGGCACATGCATTCCGACACAGTTCTCTCTTTAAAAACTACACTTTAGGAAAATCTATCAAAATCCTTCTAAAATAAATTGAAAGGGATGCAGCAACTCACTGAGCCCCCAGATAGGCTTCTCCTAGAGAAATTAGATGTCTTTCACTGATGGAAATTAACACTTGTATATGAATTATAGCAATACATTAACCTGACTGGCACGTGTGCCCAGTTATTCATGAGATCAGTTTATGGAACTAGCCCTGTGGGCTACTTCTACAAGAGGAGCTTTTCAGATCAGATCCTCAAATACTATCATAATGATTTCCAGTAAAGATTCCTCAGTTAGCTGGTTCTCTGGAGCTAGTGCTCTTCCCTGTTGTACTTAAAGACCAGGTCAGCACAAAATGCAATGCGAATACATTCCTGGTTTTATTTTCACCATGTCACTCCACATAATGGTGTCAAGGGCAATCTCTGCCCTTCTGTGATGTTCATTGACCTTCACAATAACGAGGAACCTCTTCCTTTCATGTCAAATCAACACTGAAGGGTAGATTTTGCCATCAGATCTGTTAACTTGAACACGAGCTGCATGCATGCACTGCACTCAGCATTTCACCCAGACGCCTCACAGCACCACAGGATTTTCCTGATGTTCCTGCACACGAAGGATAAAACAGAGGATCTGTGTCTTGTAGAACAAGGCAGACAGTCAGCCAGAGTGAAAACATCGCAGGCAGCCCTCCAAAAAACATAGATAGAGCATCTTTGTTGTCTCAAGCCGTGTACAGGAATGCAGAACATGTCTGGGGAGCGTGAGCTGCACACCAGGCACACACACAGCAGCCAGAGGGGCTTTAGCCATGCTGCTGCAGGAGATGCTGGCTCTGTCACTGCATGTCCTGAGCAGCTCCTCTAACCTGGTACCCAGGCGGCAACGACATAAACATCAACACACAGTCACCAGCAGCTGCAGCTGCATGCTGGGCACTTGATCTTCAGCACAGAGAAGGTTGAATCTTTACAGAAAAACAATAACTTAAGCTTCAGCTCTTTCAAAGCAGTTCCTTATAATGACAATCCAAGATTGGCAAATCCTAGCTTGGGGTTGGGTTTCTTTTCCATCTTAAACCCAGAATTTTAAGTCCTAAACAGGCTGCTTTTGTAGAATCATAGAATGATTTGGGTTGCAAAGGACCCTAAACATCATCCAGTTCCAACCTCCTGCCATGGGCAGGGACACCTTCCACTAGAGCAGGTTGCTCCAAGCCCCATCCAACCTGGCCTTGAGCACTGCCAGGTGTGGGGCAGCCACAGCTTCTCTGTGCACCCTGTGCCAGTGCCTCAGCACCCTCACAGTAAAGAACTTCTTCCTTATATCTAACCTGAACTTCCCCTGTTTAAGTGTTAACCCATTACCCCTTGTCCTACCACTACAGTCCCTGATGAACAGCCCCTCCCCAGCATCCTTATAGGCCCCCTTCAGATACTGGAAGCTGCTCTGAGGTCCCCACGCAGCCTTGCCTTCTCCAGGCTTTCTTTGTATGGGAGCTGCTCCAGCCCCCTTATCATCCTCTTGGCCCTCCTCTGGACTTGCTTCAGCAGCTCCATGTCCTTCTTGTGTTGGGGACACTGGAACTGTACGCAGTGCTCCAAGTGGGGTCATCTCTCCTGATGGGTTCTGTAGCACATGGATTGGAATTTCATCCTGTGTGTCCTCCAGTAAGACGGTAACTTGTGGCTGAGCTAGTTTGTAACAACTTTGTGAACTAGAAGAAAAAAATGACATCAATTCTATATCTTATTTAAACTGATAATTCGGATACGATTTGGAACCCCATTAAAGGGGTCAAAAGTGTCAAAGTGGTCTGCATGAACCAGAACGCCTAACTTAAAAATTAGGGTGATGCAAGCTCTTACTATAGTCTAAGGTTTTACTGCAGCAGGATCTTCTCCATGTCATCCCTGATTCTTGTGGCTGTCGGGCTGCTGTGCTGCCATGGGAGGGAGCAGAGCTTGGCTGTTCGCCCATCCGAGGTTGCAGTGCTTCCCATCCAGTGTTCGGATGCAGTGGGAAAGGTTAGCGCTCACCCAGACCTGCTGCAGTTCCTGCTTTTCTGCATCTGGCTGGGCAGGGAAAGCATTCACTGCCACCCATGCCTCCCAAACCCTCCATGTGTTCTTGTTGCAAACATCAGTCTGGGCACAGGAGACTGATCTGGGGATGGTATGGAGGTGGCACAGGGTGACTTGTGTCCATATTATTATACCCTCTTACACCTCTTATCCTGCATCCAAAGCGGGAAATGCTCCTGGTTGCAGGACCTGCCTGGGAGGATGATCAATCCACACAATCACTACCAGGCTGTGCTCCAGGGCCTGAGAGGGGTCCCTGGCTGGTTTTCAGCTCACTGACCTATTTCAGACATACTCTTGGGTAAGTGCAGTTGTGCCCTATGTTCCAGTACCCTGGAGTGCAAGGGGAGCACTGTCTGCCACCTGTGCTGGAGATGCTGAAGCAAGGCATGAGCCATGCACCTCCTAGTGCTTCAGCATCTCCAGTTGGGATGGAGAGCATGGGCACAGCCAGGATGGCAGGGCACAGAGCAGGGGCCAGCATCCCTCCCCTGTCTCTCCCTGTGCAGCCCCAGATGCTATTTGTAGAGCTATTTGTGAGTGAGAATCAGATATATTGGGATAAAAAAACAGGAGGGGAGCAGCCAGCAGAGCTGGGGTCCTGGGTGACAGCCATGGAAGGCGTCTTTGTGCATGCCCCATGGGTGAAGGTGGGCATAGGGGAACTAAAAGGGCAGATGTGCTCCATGGAAGCCCTTGAGCATCACCAGCAGTGAAGCAGTTGAAGTGTGGGGAGCCCCGTTTCATTTACTACATCTGAAAACAGCACAGACTTTGAGCATGGGTAGTGCTGTGCTGACATTTGTCCCTTTGAAGCATCGTCTCTGCTATCTCTTGCCACTCAGTTCATGAGGTAGGAAGAGCCACCCAATTGGACATGGAGCCTGGATAAAAAGGAAAGGCTCTCAAGGAACAAGACTTCATTTCCTCAGGGCTGGCCTGCTAGAAGTAGTCTGGCAAGGATGAACGCAGCCTAATGTGACCTGGTGCAAGCTGGCATTTCCTTAGGCTAAAATGCGGCATAAAGCAAGGCAAGCAGGGAGGGAAGGAGAAGCCCATTGCCTGGTTTCTGGCATTTCATGAGTGGTCTCTGCTAGTGGGGAGAGAAGGGCAGATATCTCCAGGGTATGATCCAAGGCAGGGCATGGACTTGGGGACCTGGCCAACCCTCTTGGTGTACCCAGGTCTCTGCTTCAGCTTTAGCAGGATCCCATAGGAAATCACTGTGCTGCAAGGCAACGCCAACCCATTCACCAGGAGCTAAAATACCATGTGTTACTTGTTAACCCTTGCGGATAATGAAACCACATCTTCAGTCAGTAGGAAAACATCACAGCTCTCCTGCAAAGAGGCAGACGGAGCTCCCAGAAGCTGCCAGATGCACATTCTTCTCACCCCCCTAGTAAAATATCACTGCAGTTTTAATGTACTCAGAACAAACCAGCAGTTGACTAAACAGACAGCCATTATAAAATCCACATTAAGAAATGAGACGCTTGGGATAATTTTGATTGATTTACTTGGCAGAGTTTTGATAGCTACTGAAAAACATACTATTCATGTTTAGGTGAAAAATAAATGGAGTCAAATAAGTGTCACTGCATAGTACTAGGAGGTATATACAGCCACATGTAAAAATGCATAAACACAAACATTTCTGTACAGCAACTTTTCCTTTCAGTCTGTATAGAGAAACACTGGTTTATAATATGGGGAAAATATAAAGCAGACATACATGCAACAAGGACATGACAGTTACATAGGTCCCACCTGCCTCCCAACAGCTGCAATAATAGTAACAATAGTAATAATAATATTAATAATAAAAGCCTTTTTTTTTCAGGGAAAAAATGTGAAACCTGGAATGTTTTCATGTTGAGGTTTCCAGAGAGCTTCAGATGTCAAACATATCTGAAGGCGATTTAAAGGCTTGATTCAAAGCCCTGTGAAGGCAATGGAAAGACTCCATTGGTTTCGGTGAGCTTGGGGTCAGACCCAGCTGTTGAACCACGATCCCGTTCTGCCCTCCCCCAAAACCCAAAGTTGAAGTCTGCAGATAAAAATAAACAATCGTATCATACAAAACTTTGTATATAGAATACAAAAGGTAACCGTTGACTTCTTGTATAAAATACAACTTTTCGATAGTATATTTATTTCACATATGTATAAATATAACCCAAATAATATGATTTTTATTATTCCTACCAAAATATTATTACTTTTTGGTTGGTTTTTCTTTTTTTTTTTTACAAAAGTTTACAAAACAAATAATTCTTTATATTTACAACCCAATACTGCGAAGAGTGCCCAGTCCATGATGAAAAATAGACTATAAGGGTAGTGCACTTAGCCATGGCAAAGAAAGAGGAAAAAGACACTAGCTCTGTTCAGATACAAGTGTTCTGAAGAAATGATACTGGATTCAAGTTTTGGTTGCAAGAGTCTTTTGCGCTCACATTCCAAATGTATCAGGACTGCAAATGGCCTCTGCCTTTGTAGAATTTACTTCAGACAGGTTGACATTTTGATCCCAGGGATGGCCTTCACAGCCCAGTGTCTTCTTCACTCTATGCTGAGGCCAACAGGGCAAAGCTCAGCTTTGAATCCACCACCGGATGATATCCTGAATCCTTGGGAGCAGCTCCTCAGCTGAACAACTTTTTTACATCATTTGAGGATCTGGAAAACAGTCTTGTCTTAATACAGAAACCAGTGGTGGCCTCTTCAATGGCATGTGAGGGTAGTTGAAGTTGTTACATGACTTCAGTGCCCATTGCGCATGAAGATACCAACTCAGCCTTGGCCTGAGCGTCATCGCAGTTGTCTGTTCCTACCAGAGCTTTGGCAGTCAGTGCTGACCTGCTCATGGATGTGGTGTGTGCCTCTGTATGAGACACATGAGCCCATCTTCTCTCCACTTTGAACTGAAGTAGCTGCTGTTTCAGTCTAGTTTACTGGGGACTCATTTGTTGGACTGCATCTGTATCTCTCCAAACTGAGGTGGGATGCTGACCTGCGCTGAAAAGCTCTTTGAAGACTTGGAAAATCTTGTACTGGCGTATCAAAGGGACCATGTGCACCCCAGCCGAACTGGAGACAAGAGGGAGCTTTCTGGGCAGCTGAGCCACCACGTTACACAGTGCAGGGGTGTGCAACCATCACTAGCTGGGACAGCAGAAGGGACTCTTCAGCAGGCTGTCTTGTCTCTCCGATGACAAACATGCCACGGACCAGCTCACCTTTGCTGAATGCTGTGTTACACGTTTCCTGGAGGTGCTGGTGCTTGTTTGTGCACCAGATTCTTGAAACGTCATGAACAATTGTGCCCACATAGAATGACAGGGTGAAATGACTGGAAAAGCCTTATTAAAGCCTGTCTTGAGAACTAGGTCAGATAAGTGCAGAGGCTATTGTCAAGTAGTCTACTCATCCCAGTGTCACTAACAAGGATGAATAAAGAACTTGCACGGGGCAGAGCAATGCCTCTTGGCACCAAGGCGTGTGAATGCAGGCATTGTATTCCTTTGCCACATCTCGTTTCAGCTAATTCAGAGGAGGCTGTAAAAGACATCACACCACATCATTTTAAAGAACAGCATTTTCATTTGACCTGTAAGGTCTGTTCCCTTCTGTGAATTCTCCTGCGTGACTCCCTGCAGAGCTGCTTTACAGCGACACAGCACCTCCTTCTGACGTCCTTACTGACCAAGTCTATAGGAGAAACTTTCAACATGGTTGAGACTATTCCTTGTCACCGAGCGGTTGGAACAACCTGTATCCTTCCTGCTCTGCTCTGTTCACCTGTGGTGGCTGCAAGGTGGCTGCCAACTGTCTACAGGTATGGTCCTTGCCTAGGGCTAACCCCCTCACGATGCACTGGTTAACTGGGCCATCCCCAAACCCAGAACAGATGATTGAGTCCAGCACCCAGAAATATTGCCCCAAACTGTCTCATTTACATACACAGATGTGGCTGAGTGGAGCCTCCTACTGTGAGTAACCCAGGTGGTTGTAACTGATTTCATGCCAGTTTCAGGGGCAGAGCAGTCAGACTTTGCGTGACGGAGGCTGTGGGGACCTGGGCCATCACTGGACCTCTTCCAGCTCCCCCCATATGGCGAAGGGATAGAAGGATAGAGCCAAAATGCTGTGCAGTCAGAACTGTAGCCTTTGCCAGAGAGAGATGCTGGCATTTCTGCTGGGGTAAACCTGTTCAGTCGAAGAGGACCGGGCTGAACTACCTAAAGAGGATAGCAGCTTAGCTGAGCCACTTCATGTACTTGCCCTCCTCTAAGCTGGGCTGGGAAAGTAGTTGGTGAGGATCAAACCATGAGCACCCTTCTCACTTAAGTTGTCCATTAAGTCCCTGGAGTCCCTGGGGTAGGGCAAGGTGGCAAAGTGAGGATCCTGAGCTTTGGTGTAGTTCATCTTATGCTTCCCTCAATGCCCAAAGTGATTGTGCTGCTGGCAGGACAGTAGCATCCTCTGATAGGTGCTGCAAGCACTGATGAAAGGGAGGAAGTGAACTCTAGAGCACACCAAGTAACCCACTGGATGGTCTGTTTCCTTCTTCCCTTGGACGAGACCACTTACCCTTTTATGTGCTACAAAACACAGAGGGCTTAAACCAAAATAATTTGGAAAGCACATGTGAGTTTGTACTGTGCAGAAGTGAACAGTTTTTGTAACACAAAGGGATTTACACAGGGGCCTGATGCCATCAGGGCTGAGTGGTCCTGAGGAAGGGCCATAAGCATGATGGCTGAAGAGCTCTGGACCACTTGGGCTCGTACTTTGCACACAAAGAAATGATGTTCCACAACCACTGTCTGGTGCTTGCATGTGTGGGAGGCTAAACACTTTTCTCCATGTTGCTCCCTTGGAAAGAACTGGTTTGCAGTGTGCTGGGCACCGGTGTGGGGAACAGACCCTTCACGTGCTTTCGCTTCTTTGTGGCAGGCACGAATATCACTTATGTTATCATTCATCAGGGAGACTTCAGTTTTATTCCGAGAGCAACTCTTCAAACAGGGCAGTTGCCCTGCACGGTATCTTAAAGGACAGCCCAGTAACTGGAGTGTAAATTAATGAAGCAGGTTGTTGGCATCTAAAGAGAAAGCTAATGTCCTTACTGCCTCTTCATCTCGTTGACCCTTGGTACTGTCACTTACGAGTGGTTCCCCAAAATTTCATCGAGGTTGATGTCTTTCATCCAGTCATCGTTACCAGGTTCTGTTTTCAGTAAAGAATCTATAAAGTCTGAGTCACTGTTGAGTGCAGGTCCTATACTGTCACCTTGCTGGTTCAGAAAGTCAAACGCTAGGTCATTGCCATGGTCACTTCCTTGGTAAGCCCGGGTGTTTTGGTTGGTAGATGTGAAACTGGTTGATGGCAGAGATGACGGAGGTGTCATACTCGTTCCTGGCTGATTCAAGGTAGGCACAGTCTGTCCTCTCAGCTGGTTAGGTCTTATGCTGAGACCTCGTAGTGAGCCAGTGGATTGTCCATTTAGAGTCTGCTGCATTTGGTTTAGAGGAGGCCTCATTTGGACTCCTGCTGTTAACTGATTAGGAGGTGCCAGTGCACGCTGAGGAAAATGCTGGTTGCCTACGCTGCGTTGTAAAGACTGGTTAGGATATGGAGTGCCAGCGGGGAAACGGACCCCTGCGGGTTTCAGTGCATCCTGCTGCTTCACTGCAGCCTCCTGCGGCGCCCAGTTCTGGGCAGTGGCAGTAGCTGTGATCATCACGTTGGCCGGCCTTTGTGCAGGAATACCTGTAGCTCCATGGTTCAAACTTGGCCTTACTTGCTGTGAGTTGACCACTGACCCCGTCCCAAAAGCCGCTGCATTGTTTCCCTGTGCCATGGTTTGCTGTCGAGACATCATGGGGTTATTCTGTCCGGGCAGAACTTGGTTTTGGTTCCTGTGTGGCTGCATCTGATTCATTCCTGAAGTCACATTGTATGAACTTGGTTGGTTGCAAGGAAGGCTCCCATAGCAGCCCATATTCCGATTGGCAGGAACAGAAGGCATTCGGGTCCCAGCAGGAGTGGACATGATGCTGGAGCTCTGGGTCATGATGCTATGAGTTGAAATTGGGTTGGATAAGGACATGTTGGAGCTCATACTCACTGCTGGTGAGCCACCTGGAAAGGAGAAAACACAGAAGTGTTAAAGCAAACAAGAGATCAATGTGTGGTGCCATTCAGACACCAACAGGTTAAAAATCCAGTTTTCTAGTAGCAGAACTTCTTGAAGAAGATGCTTTGCTCTTCAGAGGACTTGCATGAACTTGCTCAAGGCTTAAAGATGCCTGTGTTCCAAAGGTGGATTGGCCTACATGAAGCCATTCTGCCTTGTAGCTAACACCTGCCAATTAATTCACAAGAAGAGCCTCCAAACCTCACACAAGCTCACTTGTGGCAAATTTGCAGCTACATACTGTCTATTTTGAGGCCACAATAAGTCATTTATGCAATGTAAGATGATTGCTTATGCAGTGCAAGGCTCTGAATTAATCCCTGAGAGACTGGCTGAAGAAGACCACGTTTCTAAACATAGCCAGTGTAGATGGCACTGTGGAGACCCCCCCATGGCACACAATGAGCTGCTCCATAGTTTAATCCCTTCTGCTACTGTCGCTTCCAGTACAAGCCCTACAAGAAGAAGTCAGATTCAAGACAAATGAAAGATGTTTCTTCACCCAACGTGTGGGTTAATGAGGAAATCTTTGCCACATGGCACAGTACAAGCTAAATTCTTGTACCATTCTGGGTGGCTCCCAAAGTGTAAGAGCTGTTGGATAGGCTTGCTATACAGATACCACCACATTTTGGGAATTCCCTGAGGAACTCAGAGGAGGAATGGAAGAACATACAGCCCTGGAACTTTGCTGTTTTGTAGTAGCAGTTGTTGGACATGGGACACTACCTTGGTTTGAGCCTTCATATGCAACGAAACCACACTGAATTTGACTAACTTTGACTTCATCTTCAATGCTGTATTAGTCTGTGTGATTAATTTAATTAGTTGGTCCATCATCAAGTCCTTCTTACTGCACAGCTCATGCCTGCATCATTCTCCAGACACATCAGTCTCAGTCTATGGCATGTTTGCCGATGACACCAAGCTGTGTGGTTCGGTTGATACGCTGGAGGGAAGGGATGCCATCCAGAGGGACCTTGACACACTTGTGAGGTGGGCTGATGCCAACCTTATGAAGTTCAACCATGACAAGTGCAAGGTCCTACACCTGGGTCGGAGCAATCCCAGGCACAGCTACAGATTGGGCAAAGAAGAGATTCAGAGCAGTCCTGCAGAGAAGGACTTGGGGGTGCTGGTCGATGAGAAAATGAACATGAGCCGGCTTCAGTGTGCGCTCGCAGCCCAGAAAGCCAACCGTATCCTGGGCTGCATCAAAAGGAGCGTGACCAGCAGGTCGAAGGAGGTGATCCTGCCCCTCTACTCTGCTCTTGTGAGACCTCACCTGGAGCATTGTGTGCAGTTCTGGTGTCCTCAGCATAAAAAGGACATGGAACTGCTGGAACAAGTCCAGAGGAGGGCCACGAGGATGATCAGGGGACTGGAGCGCCTCCCGTATGAAGACAGGCTGAGAAAGTTGGGGCTTTTCAGCCTGGAGAAGAGAAGGCTGCGAGGAGACCTCATAGCAGCCTTCCTGTACCTGAAGGGGGCCTATAGGGATGCTGGGGAGGGACTCTTTGTCAGGGACTGTAGTGACAGGGCAAGGGGTAACGGGTTCAAACTTAAACAGGGGAAGTTTAGATTGGATTTAAGGAAGAAGTTCTTTACTGTCAGGGTGCTGAGCACTGGAATGGGTTGTCCAGGGAGGTTACGAATGCTCCATCCCTGGCAGTGTTCAAGGCCAGGTTGGATGAAGCCTTGGGTGGGATGGTTTAGTGTGAGGTGTCCCTGCCCATGGCAGGGGGGTTGGAACTTGATGATCTTAAGGTCCTTTCCAACCCTAGCTGTTCTATGATTCTATGTTTTCCAGTCCTTCAATCCTTCTAACCTCTTCTCAAAACTTGACAGTTTTCAACATTTGATTTCAAGACTATTTCAAGACCCATCACAGCTGGTCACAGAAACAGGTCTTGCACATCTCCAGGATGGATGCAAAGTAAGCTCTTTACTTGTTGTTCAGCATCATCTCAGACTGTTTGTCTTTTGGTTGACATCACACAGCCTGTTTGCAGTGATACCTGGAGACCTATCAGCTATTTCCTTGTGTTATGCGGATTTTGTATTACTGTTTTTTTAATCACAACAGGCAATACAAAGTCAGATGCTTTAAAGGACACAAAATGAACAAATATTAATGTTATCAGCCAAAGCTGTGGTTTCATTGAAAATGATACCATGCTGGTTTGCAAAGATTCTTTTATATCAGCTCATATTGCCTGACATTCATTATATTCCCTTCCCAATTCTTTCTTATTCAGGCTGTATCAGCTCCCAGTATTTTTGCTGAGCTCTGCATTTGGTCACTAGGGCTGCAATTACCTACTTCACTCTTCTAATTGTTGGCATGGCATTCGCAGTCATCCTTGGAGTTTCAAGACTAAATAAAGAGTGACATTAAGAATTTGGAGAACCTCTCAGCCAGCTCTTCCAGAACTCTTGAAGACAAATCATGCGCATACATATTTAAAGGGTCTATGTTTAGGAACAGCTGTTTAATATACTGTTCCTGTTGAAATTTCCCCATAACGATGTTCAGTTCCCTCAGACTGGGACTGAAGAAAGAATTGCCATCTATTTCTGCCTTTTCGGCATTATTTTTATACATCTATGTGCTATTTTCATTTATTAATGGATGCAAAGGGTTCCTTCTTTTTAAGTACTTGAAAATAATCTCTTCCTAAATCATTATTAACACTGAGTGTGACTCCACAAGCAGAGCTGCTTGTTCCAAATCAATAGAAACAGAGGCCAAGCTTAAGAAGCCCATGTTATCCTGGAAAGCAAGCTTTTCCACCAACTGGAGCTAAGCTGGAGACACTTGCTACAGACAATCTGTGCTAACTTAAGCACCCAAATTCAGTCTCCAGGCTGGGCAGTCCCTGGGACAGGAGATGCTATGAGGATCCACCTGGTTTTACCCCCACAGGGACAGTCAGATACTCACAATCAGGGCTCAGCAGCCCTCACAGTTAGCCATGTCTTTGGCTTTGCTAGTGCCTTATGCATTGTTCACTGCTTTCTGGAAATACTGGCACATCTTTTTGACAGAGATGGGGTCCCTGACTCTTTGTTACCTTATGCCAGCAGAGGAATGGGTTTGGGGGTGTTGGTTGATGAGAAAATGAACATGAGCCGGCAGTGTGCACTCGCAGCCCAGAAAGCCAACCGTATCCTGGGCTGCATCAAAAGGAGCGTGACCAACAGGTCGAAGGAGGTGATCCTGCCCCTCTACTCTGCTCTTGTGAGACCTCACCTGGAGCATTGTGTGCAGTTCTGGTGTCCTCAACATAAAAAGGACATGGAACTGTTGGAACAGGTCCAGAGGAGGGTCACAAGGATGATCAGGGGACTGGAGCACCTCCGGTATGAAGACAGGCTGACAGAGCTGGGGCTGTTCAGCCTGGAGAAGAGAAGGCTGCATGGGGACCTCATAGCAGCCTTCCAGTATCAGAAGGGGGCCTATAGGGATGCTGGGGAGGGACTCTTCATTAGGGACTGCAGTGACAGGGCAAGAGGTAACGGGTTCAAACTTAAACAGGGGAAATTTAGATTGGATTTAAAGAAGAAGTTCTTTACTGTAAGGGTGGTGAGGCACTGGAATGGGTTGCCCAGGGAGGCTGTGAATGCTCCATCCCTGGCAGTGTTCAAGGCCAGGTTGGACAGTGCCTTGGGTGAGATGGTTTAGTGTGAGGTGTCCCTGCCCATGGCAGGGGGGTTGGAACTAGGTGATCTTAAGGTCCTTTCCAACCCTAACTATTCTATGATTCTATGAATCAGTGGTGTTTCAAAAGACCTGGAACAGCCATCTGGGGAGAGCTGGTTCTCCCCCTCCATCTGACCTACAAGTCTGTGTAGTCCCTTCACTTGCCACTGGCATGAAGCCCCTCCCAGGGTGATCCCAGGGCTACCATCACACTGCCCTGCCAATGCCACTCTCCTTAAAGAGTACAAGCAGTCGGGACGTGGGTTGTACTTGTTGTGCAACAGACGAAGCTTCCCCTTTCTTTGCATTGCTGTTTTTATCCTTTTTTATTTTTAACGCAAATATTTTCCATCCTGATTTCTTCCAGATGGGAAGAAACACTTCCCTGGCAGCACTGTGTTCAGCAGCTGGGCACCCCAGGCTGCAGCCATTCCCAGAAATGCTCTCCCTGCCCGATTCACCTGCTCTTGTCTTGGGGTTTCTTTCACCATGGCGCTATCGCGAAAAGCAGAGAGCGATAAAAAGCTTAACCAAGTGTCACCGAGCCCCTATGTTATTTTATTCAACTTCTTGTCTCTTCTTCCATGACCTGAGCAAAGCTATTCCCAGAAAAGGGAACAGATTCCCTGCTGTTATTCCCTTATGCAAGAGTTTCCTAATCGCTCCATCTGGTAGCTGTGCTGTGAGCTTCCAGCACAGCCCTTTCTCTCAGGCTCTCCCAAAAAGCTGCTGTCCTCCCTGGGCTCACTCATCAGGGACTGCAGATCTGAATGGACAAGTGCTGCCAATCCCACATGGTTCAAACGCAGGAGATGGGGCTCCAAATACCACGAGACTGGCAAAGAGTCCATCAGATTAGGAACAACAAGAAGAGCCACATAACAATGGTGATCTACTTATTTTGGAGCCTTTCAAAGATGTGGCTGCAATAATTTCCATTTTCCCTTTTGGGCTAGAAATGAGTCGTTTTTAAGTAAAAGCCAAGAATCATAGAATCACAGAATGGTTTGGGTTGGAAAGGACCTTAAGATCATCAAGTTCCAATCCCCCTGTCATGGGCAGGGACACCTCACACTAGACTATGTCACCCAAGGCTCTGTTCCAACTTGGCCTTGAATACTGTCAGGGATGGAGTATTCATAACTTCTTTGGGCAATCCATTCCAGTGCCTCACCACCCTCACAGGAAAGAACTTCTTCCTTATATCTAACCTGAACTTCCCCTGTTTAAACCCATTCATTACCCCTTGTCCTATCACTACAGTCCCTGATGAAGAGTCCCTCTCCAGCATCCTTGTGGTCCCTTCAGATACTGGAAGACTGCTATAGTCCAGGTGTAGGACCTTGCACTTGTCATGGTTGAACTTCATAAGGTTGGCATCAGCCCACCTCACAAGCGTGTCAAGGTCCCTCTGGATGGCATCCCTTCCCTCCAGCACATCAACCGGACCACACAGCTTGGTGTCATCGGCAAACTTGCTGAAGGCGCACTCGATCCCACTGTCCATGTCAGTGATGAAGATGTTAAACAAGACCGGTCCCAACACCGATCCCTGAGGGACACCACTTGTTAGTGGCCTCCAGCCGGACATCGAGCCATTGACCACAACCCTTTGCATGAGGCCATCCAGCCAGTTCTTTCCACCGAGTGGTCCATCCATCAAATTGATATCTCTCCAATTTAGAGAGAAGGATGTCGTGTGGGACAGTGTCAAACGCTTTGCACAAGTCCAGGTAGATGACATCAACTGCTCTACCCCTGTCCATCAGTTCTGTAGCCCCATTACAGAAGGCCACCAAATTGGTCAGTTTGGCCAATTTCCCCTTAGTGAAGCCATGCTGACTGTCACCAAACACCTTGTTGTTTTTCATGTGCCCTAGCATGGTTTCCAGGAGAATCTGCTCCATGATGCTGCCAGGCACAGAGGTGAAACTGACTGGCTCAGTTAGTCATTGGGTTCCAGGAGTGAAACTTTAAACAACACACCAAATCGCAGGATTCCACAACAAATTGCTGGGGTTGCCAAAGCATTTGCTTTATGAGTGGAGGAAGTACCAAGCCAGCAAGCAGGGCTCTTTCTCCCCCTCACCATGGGTTATTACCTTACATCAGTGATGCTTGTGCAAACTTACACAAGAAACACTCAGGCCTGTAAGAAGACAGCAGTTTCCAGACTGCAGCAAGTTTATTGCTGCTAGAACTTGTAAACAGAGCAAAGGAGGGCATGAACATTGCTTGTGAGCAGCCCTTCCATGTGTAGCTGGGCTCTTGGTGCCAAGGCCTGCAGAGGGGCAGGATGTTGGGCAGAGGGGTAGGATGTGAGTGAGCTGCACTTGGGAATTCATTAAATTCATAATAGGAGCTGAAATGCTACAAATGACAGGTAGGAAGGAAAGATTCAGATCCCTGGCTGAATCTGCAGAGCCGAGAGTTATCAAAAAACAAACAAACCAAAACATCCTTTTTTCCCCTCAGTGTGTGGTATAAAAAGATACACTAGAAGGCGAAGGATCCTTTTTATGCTTACATGCACAGATGCTTTGCAGTATAAAGAACATCCTTTGATCCATCTGCTGCATTTCCCCCACCTCCTCCCTCTCCCCAGCATCTTTCCGTTACTCTGCCTTTGCTGTCAGTGCAGCCTCCAGCTAACCAGCAAGACAAACAGAATGAAAGGCACAAAACAGGCTCCCAAAACTAGACTCCAAGGGGGCAAGGGAACAAGTGCTGGAACAAAGGGCTTGCCCTGAAGTGTTGGACATTTTCTGCCCTGGGCAGTTCTGGTAGAAAGTAGCAGCTTTTACTCCTCTGTTTGACTGATCTGATGAAATGTTGCTTGTAGAACAGCACTGAGGCTATGACTGTGGCATATTGAACAGACCAAAAGGTCTGTTTGCTCTGCTTGCCCATGATGCTGTCACGTAAGGTACATCAGTACAATCAGTATGAGGGTCCTCATGCTGTACATGGGCTGCCATTTAAAGAGAGAGGTGGTTCTCAGTCTCTGAACAAGATGTACCATGTACACCAGAGAAGCTATCTGGATGGGGTGAGGCTGCATAATCAAGGGGACACCTCAGCATCAAGTATGTGAGTGCACACCTGCCCCAGGCAGTGCTAATGGGAAGGGTACCAGCCCCTCCTTCTCCATGTCTGAGAGATGCAGCATCAGCCTGGTTAGGCCACTAGCTGGCTCTCCAGATCACACATCAGCACTTCTCAGTGGTGTGGGACGGAAAGTAAACAGCACATGAGAGCAGCAGCCACCACTCCACTGCCTCTGCAGAGGTGTAAATGGATACCCAGAAAGTAAGGACCTGGTGCATGCATGGCTCTTCTGGATGGTCTTACAGCTGGAAGGAAGGAAGGAAAGAGGGAGGGAGGAAGGGAAGGGGAGGGAAACGAAGGGAAAGGAAGGGAGGAGGGAAATAGCTGTATTTAGCCCATGGGCACTTACCAGGATATTGGTTTGCTTGTTGCATGTTGACCACATTCCTTCTTTGGTCTTTATAATCTGGTGGTGGTCGTGTCAAGTGCCTGTTCAGCTGATCTTGTGGAGTTATTTTCTCCTAGAGGATTAGAGTAGAAATATTTTAGTATCCTTTGCTTTATGCTTTCCTGGCTCTGTGTTTGCCCACCTCTTGCTTTTCTCAGTACATACAAATCTGATGTATTCCTTCCTTTCACCCTCTCTGGTCCACAGGTGATGCATTTGGGAACCTGTGCCCTCACCCACTGAAGTCTGTATGGAAACCTTTCTGCTGGCTGCATGTTTTTAATCTGGCCTAACTTTTCTTAAAACCACTGAGAGGACAGTGCTGGTCCAGTTGGTTTTCATGCCACTGACCCGTGCTTCCCCTTACATGTACATGGTGCTGTCTTTCCTCTTACACAGGGAGTGCAAGCACTTCCAGGGATGGGGCATCCACAACTTCTCTGGATAAATGAAATCCTTAATTTCAAAGCCAAACTTCCTAATGGATTTTTTTTTTTGAATGGCAATAAATTTGTAAACAAAAATGTATTCTCTATAAAAAAAATCCATAATTTCTGTTTAGAAAACCTCCCCATAAACACATGAATGTTTTCCCAGTTCTGTGTTGTTCTGTAATTAATGAATGGCATTCATTAAATGCGTCAGTATTATTGTGTCTACATCTTCCTAGAGAATAGAAAATTTTGGATTCAAAATGTCAGGCCAGCATAAATGGGTCTGCCCTGTAGGCTGAGAGATGCAGGTTGAGGCAAATAAGCCACAGGCTTGGGGTGTGTTGCCATTGCAGCCTTGGGGAAACAAAGCATCCTCCCTGAAGGCCTTCCCTCACTGCCACAAGGCTCCCACATTGCTTTCTGCCTGCCTCAAGGACATGCCAAGCTCAGCTCCTCTTCCAGGACTTCTCTTCTTCTCCATGCTTTGGCAAGTAGGGCTACCAAGGAACAGTGAATATGAGGATGCAGAGGGCATGTGCTACTGGTTTTGGCAGCAGGGACCCTCTCCCATTGCACTGGCCATGAGTGATGGCGCATGAAGCACCTTCAGCTGACTCACTTCATGCAACGTCAATGGCAACGCCAGTTTAGCGGAACTAAACTAGTGGGTTCTAGCACATATCACTGACAGCAAGACCGCAAATACCTCCCATGCCTCCTAAAATGACCAGAAACTCCCAACTGGTCTCTCAGATACCAAACAAGAGAGAACAACTGGCTGTAAATATCTGGAAATGCAAAAAAAGAATAGAGAAAGAAGAACTCATCCCAGCCATCCTCTGTGGTCACAGTAGCATAGCAATGCACCTTAGCTTATCTTGCAAAGAAAACCACTGACAATATTCATATGCGTCAAATTAAGCACATGCTTAGACTGTTCTAACAAAACCACAGTAGCTTGGATACTTGAGTTGTTTCATATAAACTTAAGAAGGTTTCAAAAGGGCTAAGCAAAGTGCTGAAAAATACGAGGCACACTCTAGAAGGCCTAGGCATTGCCAAAATGACCTCAAAGTTTCGGGGGCTTTCTTCTCCCTGTCTTAGCTTTCTTTTCTATTGTTTCTATGATAATCTTTTCCATGTAAAAGAAGGAATTAGAAAACTTACGGCTTCTGCCAACATCTGCTGCTGTAGAAGGAGTTGTTTTTGCTCCATCATTTGCCGCTGCAGAGCCTGTTTCTTTTCCATCAGTTGCTGATTCAACATTGATTGCTGGGATGAGTTCATGTAACCACTTCCAGTGTTTGGATTTGAGCAAGAACTGGAGCTTGGAGTGGGGCCAGCTCCCTGGCCTACCACAGAGTGTTGATCCTGAAACAGAAGAAATGGCTTGTGAAGGATGAAAATAATAACAAGCATCAAGAAAGGGAAGTAATCCTTTTTATGCAATTAGCTCCAGTACAGGACACACAGACCACAGGCTCTCAGGACAAGTGACCATTACAAAGGCTTTGTCAAAATAAGAAGGGGATTGAGTAACTGCATCGCTCATGGAAGGCTCTGAAAACGTGCCAGGTGGTTCCAGTGGAAAACCTCAATGTTGTACCAGGAGCCGGAGAAACATTAACAGAAGTAACAGGGCCGTGCTGGGGATCCTTCAGGAAACTTGCATTGGGCCCTATGGCAGTTTGTTTGACCACAAGAGAGCCAACTCGGCATCTGCTGGTTCCCACCATCTGGTGAGCAGCAGTGAGAAGTTACAGACTCATTGCTAGAAGTGGCATCTATTCCTGGAAAACAGAAGTGTTGTTAATTCCCAGTGGGGTGGATGGTGCTGCTTTTGTTTGCCCCATTACCTCTGAGAGACTGCTAATGGACTCCCATTAGTGGCAGGATTAAGTAGGCTTAGAGTTTACCAACTTCCTTGGTAAAATGAATGTGTAACTGGACCGGACTTTGAAGAGAGTTTCGAGGTCTCCCTGGTCTTTGTGATGGATCTAGATCCGCTTCCTCTTCCCTGTGTGCAGCTTCTTGAGGAAGGGATGGCAAAAAGTCATCTCAGAAGGCAATGGGGAGAGTACTTGGGGACTCAAACCACACACACATAGGATGAGAACAAACATGGGATGACAATATGCTACTTGTTTTCTTTTAGCCATGGTTTCCCTAGGGAGCAATGTTTTCTGTCTGCTCCACCAGTGTTTGGTACTTGGTCCTTTACCAAATGGAAGAAGTAGCTTTCTCAGTGCACAGACAAAAATACTCAGCCTGTGTTGGATCACTGGATAGTCAGGTATTCCTTAGCCACCCAGCTACAAAGAAAATAGGATACACTGGGGAGGTCTCAACCGTTATGAGAAACATCATTTCTCTGACTCCACTTTGTTGCAATTCATCACAGGAACCCAACCACTAAATTCTCTATAGATGCAGCAGCATTTTTGCCCCGCACACAGGAATCCACAGCTGGGTTCTGATGCTCGCTGTTATGCAGTGGTTCTCTCAATAATACGGGGTAGTGCCAGGGTCTGGTCTGCTACTTAGGTAAAGTTCTGCTTCATGGCCATTTCCAACCATGGCATCCTGGGAAATACAGACTGACCAGCAGTGAAACAAGCAATGGTGAGGTAAAGCCTACCCATGCCCTGAAGGCCATGGAGCACTGATGCTCATCACTTCTCAAGCTCCAGGGAAGCTCATTTCTGTGCCTTAGCTTTTGCACACCCCCAGTAACACACACACACACACTACAAACTAATCCAACCTATCTTTCTACCATCTGCCGTGGAAGACATGCAGTGATTGTTATGGGTATTTCTATTTTAAAACAGTTCTGTGGCTTTTAGATGGGGCCACACGAGTGCATAGCTGGCTACATACAGCATTTGATGATTGTTCCTGAAATAAAACCCATGACTTTCTTCTGGAGCCACCTGCAGCCCCCAGGGCAGTGTTACAAACCCACCCTTCAGAATTTATTGGGCTCTTACACAATTATATCCTGCACACTTTCTCTGAGTTCCAGAAGGAAGCCAGCATTGCTCGGCACTGCCACATTTTTCAGCCCTTATGTTAGCTGCGATGTAGAAAATGCCTCCTGCCTCTCCATGGACCTGCTTGCCAAGTTGTTGCGCAAACTTTTTTGTCTTTCTTAAAATATTTTGAAAAGAAAAATATGTTACAATAAATTGGCTTTGACTCCTATATTCAAACGACAACTCTAGCCTGAACCCGGCCACATGTCACAGCCATTAATAGGATTCATCTGTTGTGTTCTTGCACAGATAACGCAGGCTCCCCCAAATGTGCTTTCAGAGTCCCGTGTAAAGAAAACCCCAACAAAGCCCAACCTTTTCTCTCCCTCATTCCCTGCCAGCCCATATAAGCTGTGGGGAGGGATTCTGTTTTAAGATAAACTGCGTAGTGTCCATTCATGGTACCTATCAAAGAAAGCTCTTCTGTAACAGCAATTGGCACAAAACACCAGCTGCTTGGCAAACAGGCCCTGAGAAAACAGTATAAATCATCAACTTGGAGCCAGTTTGGGTTCTTTTTTTGCATTTGGTCCTTTCTCTGCTGTTCATGAAATGTCAGTGTGAGCCTATGAATCTACGATGTGTTACTTCTCCTGCCTGCTGCTCTTCCATCGGCAGTGATGTGATGGGAGAAGAAAGAACTGTTCCTTAATAAACCAAGGATTAGCTGTGCAGCAGTTTGACCCTTCATGAACCAGCACGATCGAGCCTTACTCTCACTCTTACTCGTCTCAGATGGCAGAAGGGCTACACTGCTGCTGGAGACGTGGGGTTCTCCCCTGTGCTCGGACAAAGCATGCATTCCGACATCCCTGCTGAGAAGGGCAGATTTGGGTTGGAACTACCCTGCTTTCATCGAACTGGCTTTCCTGAAGCAGCATTACTACGATTCCACCCATCTAAAGCTGCCGGTGGCCTTTTGGGCTTCGTCCCTTGGTTCCCATGCCTGTGGTTTGTGCACTTTAACTTCAGAAACCCCTGACCAAAGGAAGCCTGGAGTGGGCCATGCATGACCCCTCACCCAGGCGTGCCTCTGCCCAGAAGGGGTGTAGGGGCAGCCCAGCATCACCCCAGCCAGAGAGCCCTGTGTGCTTCCCTGCATGGGAATGGAACCTTCCTTCAGCATTGCTTCGTTAGGTGACACGACCCGGAGCACATCCCTGCAGCCAGCTGGGTGTCAGGGATGGGCTGGGATCACCACACCTCTGACAGGTACAAGTGCCTGCTCCCAGCTCCTGCTCCACTTGCTGCACTGTCCTGCATTCCTGTGGAGCAGCTGCAGCTCTTGCAAGGCTCTGCCCAGTGCTATACAGGCAAGGAGAAGCAGCCGAGGGCTCAGCTAGTGCTCACCAAGCACCACAAGCCCCCATCTGCTCTGCTGGTGCCACAACTCCAGCACAGATGCTTTGCTCTAGATGCAAAGGGGGTGCGTGGCACCCTGTTCTCTGATGTTGGAGTGAGATACAAAACCTATGAGAAGCAGAAGGAGAGGCAGAGCTGGTGAAAGCTCCTCAGAGCTGGTAACACAACTGGGGTGTTTGTTTGTAAGCGTCACAAGGAACATGATGCTCAAATGTTTGAAGTAGCAGTAAAACAAAACATTTAAGATTGAGTTTGCCTTTCCCTGTCCCTGCTGCAGCTGACTTGTGTTCACACAAATGAAGGGAGGGTTTGGCTTCTAACATACATATGAACTTTCTGAAATAGACTTTTAAATCTCTCCTCTCCCCTCCTCTCCTCTCCTCTCCTCTCCTCTCCTCTCCTCTCCTCTCCTCTCCTCTCCTCTCCTCTCCTCTCCCTCTCCCTCTCCCTCTCCCTCTCCCTCTCCCTCTCCCTCCTCCTCTCCTTCTCCCTTTTCCCTTCCCATTTTCACTTTTCACTTCCCATTTTCACTTCCCCCCCACCCTTTCCCCTTCCCTCACACCCTGCCAGTGGCTTAGGGTCTGTCTGGATACCCTCTCTGTTGCCCCTTTTGGGGCATGCTCCTTTCCACAGCCCAAGCATTCCAGAAACTGAAGTTCTCCAGTGGACCCAGGGGCCACGGGGCAGTAGCAGGCTTAATGAGAAGAGCTGATCTACTCATGCAACTTTAGAAGGCAAGCACAGGGTGCTCCCTTCAACAGTCAGTCCTGGCACCCACCAGGGGCCTCCTGAGCCACCTCTTTTCTGCTACAATTAATGCAAGTAAAACCACCCCTTTCTGCTAAACACTGGGGTTTCCATGGATATCTGAACTCCAAGCACTGCCTGCTTGTGTCCTTGCCTCAGACAAGAATGCAGAACTGCGGCAGGACCATGGCAGAGTGCCTGCCGAGCAAAAGCTCTTTTAGCTGTAGTGGAAAAGCTGGAGAGAACAACGCCCGCTCCTGACTGGAGCACAGAGGGCTTTCTTCTATGCCAGTGTACAATGTGGGAGCCCAGAGTAGTTCCTGAGGTTACGCTGGTCTGCAACAGCTGAGGATCTGATCTACGTATCAGGGCTGGAAATAACACAGACTGGCAGAAACACAGCCCGAGTCTCCCTTGACCTATGGCTCGTAACAGCCCAATGCGGGTGGAAAACAGCATCTTCTGAGCACCTCAGACTTATTTAACCTATAATCCCTGATGGTTTGTGTTGGAAGGGACCTTAAAGCTCATCCAATTCCAACCCCCTGCCACGGCAGGGACACCTTCCACTAGAGCAGGTTGCTCCGAGCCCCGTCCAACCTGGCCCTGAACACTGCCAGGGATGGACCCTCTTCTAAGTTCAGGTCTCTAACAAAAAACTTAGATCAGATTCTCTAAGAACAGCCTGCTGGAGCTCTCCCTTCACTGTACAGAGGGACCAAGATGCATAATTAGACCCTAGATGCCTAATTTAGACAACTAAGTTAGGAGCCCAGATTAGATGATAGAACATTCCCTTACACTCCTCATTTTAGATGCTTCTAGTCACACTTGAGTAAAATGCCTGGAAGAGTGAGTGTGAACAGCCCTTGATCTGCCAAGCAGCAGTGGATCACTTTCTAAGGATGTTATACAGAGTGACCTAAAAGCCTCTCAAGTTAATCGTGCAGAAGATACTATTATAGGTTGAATTTCTCCTAATACCCTGCCAGAGAGTACTTTTATACGTTCCAGCAAGATTGCTTTCATATGTATAAATAGCATTTGAAAAACCTGAATATTGCAAGATCCGAAGATGTGGTTTTGCTGTGTCTAATACCCAGAGATACAGCTGGGTGAAGACTGCAAAGTATTTCCCTTCAGTGATTCTGCAGAGTGTTTATAAGAAGTTGGCTCTGCCACATGGGACCATCTTCTGTGTTTCTCTCCTGTGAACATCTGAGCTCTCAGGACATAAAAATTCAGGGCCAACCATGTTTCCAAGGCACATACACAAGGAATCACGGACACCAGCATTTGCAGTTTCACAAGCCCAGGCTGCCTGCCAGAAATACTTGTGCCTTCATCCAACCAGGGAAAAGAAGCAAATGCTGTGTCACTCCTCCAACAACGCAAGTGATGGAGCTCAAAGAGGAAATGTGGATGAATCCCTTCAGATGCTATGAAGCTGGAAAAGATCGTGACAGGAGGGAGCATGCACCTGATTTCTGCAGCTTCCTGGGTGTGAGTCACCTGTTGGAGTGATAGGTTTGGATCTGCAGTGATGCAGCTGGTACCCAACATGCAGAGGAATAGGTTTTTGAGCACAACCAACTGCTACAGCTCTCAATGGCAGAGCCAGGCTTTTAAAAAGGTCAGTGTTTAGACACACTGAAATTTAGGTGGACTTCAGAATTCTTCTCAGAAATAGGTAATTCTTCTGCTACTCAGTGTTGCAAAAGATTACCCATAAAAATAGTGAAAAGAACACTGCACAATCTCCTAGGTAAAAATGGGTGATCAAACACCTCAAAGGAGCCAATCCCCACTATGGTGAGAAGCCATAAGCAAGAGACTTTGATGGATTGCTATTTGTGCAGCTCTTAACAGAAACCTTTCTTGGCACTTTGCCTTTTCAGCGCTAACAAGGAGGCTGCTCACTCCTGAGATCCTTGTGAGCTGACTCTCAGCCGTCAGTGATTTATCTGCAGCCTTCCCATAATCCCCTGCTGGGAAGCTGCACAGCCCTATAGCCACTAGCAGGCACTCTTATAGCAACATTCCCACCCCAGGGCCTTAGACTTGGGCAAAATGGGAGCTGCATCTTGCTGGGTCTGAGGCTCAGATTCAGCACTTGCACAATCACATAGCAACAGAGCCAGGAACAGGGCCTCATTACGAGCCTTGTCCGACAATCAAGTCTTTAACGAGAACAAAGGTTGACAGTGATTAATCATTAAGACATTTCTTGTTCCTTGCTGCACGTGTTGGAGGCAGCCTCCTGCCGAGGCAGTCTGGCAGATTTCCTGTCTGCGCTGTACCAGGGCCCGGGTCCGCACACAGAGATGTCTTTTCCCAAAGCCAAGCACACACAGATGAACGTCTTGTCTCTGTTTCTGAGCACGGCAAATTCGGAATGCATGTGCATTCTGCAAAAATAATAAACCCTCAGCCGTACATCTGATTGCTGTACATTGAGGCAGAACGACCTAGAAGGGGTTTGTTTGCGTCAGTTTTCCCAGCGACTGCAAGGGTGGATTATTGGTATTTTACCATGTGTACTGTGATGAACTTTTAATGTCATCTTCTGGCATGATGTACATAGGAAGGTCTGCATCTTAGAAAGGTTTTGTTTATTTGCAATGAAAATAACATGCACGTGTTGAAAGTTCAACAGAGGAGGTTATTGTGAAACGTCTGCATCAGAATAGGAATGTTGGCTCTGTCGAAGGCGATGGCAAAACTCCAGCTGATTTCAACGGGGTTAGAGTTTCCTCCCAGGTCTCCATCCAGCCGCAGGGGCACAGTGGCACTCTTGGCTTGGAGTGACCTCAGCCTGCACCTTCTGGACAAGACACTTTCCCCGTCCATAGACCAGCAAAGAGCCTCCGTTAATGTACCTGAGCAAAGACTATGCTGAGGTCTCTGTGGAGCTTTGGTTTTAAATGTCTCATGTGCTCTAACAAGCATGCCAATAAGTATGAATGATGAAGACTCCTATCGGGTTTTTGACAAGATCAGACACATAAGGATTTGTTCTACTTCAGCATTATCATTTGCAATGGCTGTAATATGCAATATCCACATTGCAACATGCCAAGCCCTTTAGTTTATCACCTCACAGTTGCAGGAAACCAAATTAGAGAGGTTTAAGAAACTGCCATTCCTCTATCTGGAACAAGAGCTGGTGTGAGCGGACCTGTTTTGCCTAGTGCTTCAGCAGAAGGGACGTGCACACTCACAGGCTTTGTGCTCCCATTAAGGAGTGGTAATTGCCAGCTGAGACAGTGAAAACTTCCTAAACTGACTGAATTAGACACTTGTGATTATCTGTCTGTATCTTTGGTGTGGGCATATATTATCTGTCTATAGGTGTATCTTACTCATCTAAATGTTCTTGTCTCATTGACGTATGTTTATTATCTTTCCCCAAATTCTCTAGCCTGAGGTTGATACAGAACACGGAAAATTTCAGCCCACTTAGAAAAACTATAAGTAATCAAAACCAGGGTCTTGTACGAGGAAGCATTGGGTGAATGCAGTAATAGGAGGCACTGTCATACATGCATGCTTATATTTAAAAGTCCAGTTTAAAGAGCAGTGCTAAACCAACACTGAAGTCTTACATACAACAGGCTTACATGTAACATGTGTTTCTTTGTCATCCTCATGCCTTATCCTCATGTTTACCCCTGACGTAACTCTGACAGTCCCATTAGCCCGAGGGCATATGGACACCATACAGGGGAGTGTGGCCCAGAGGTCCCTGAGCTTGAGGAGAGCTGGGCTGCTAAGATCAGATGGAGCAGTGCATAGTCAACTAGCCGAGAGTGGAATATGTCTCCTCCAAGCCAACCACTTGTTTTCAAAGATAAACCCTGCTGAGGTACATTTAGCTCAGGAGGACGTTGTGTGAATGCAAACGTCTTCCAGACCTGAACCTGCCCAGTGTTGTCATTGTAAGACCAGGTCAACACTGGTGCCACATTTGCAAATCATAAAATCATAGAATCATAGAATAGTTAGGGATGGGAAGGACCTTAAGATCATCCAGTTCCAACCCCCCTGCCAGGGGCAGGGACACCTCACACTAAACCATCCCACCCAAGGCTCTGTCCAACCTGGCCTTGAACACTGCCAGGGATGGAGCATTCACAACTTCCCTGGGCAACCCATTCCAGTGCCTCAACAATCTATTATTTCCTAGCAGATCTAAACGAAATAGAATGAAATAGTCTGTGCCTTTTCTTCTTGATCATAAATACTAATGCAAAATGCTATAGGAAATAACTGTAATTTATTATCCTCTTGTTTTCCATGCTATTCTCTAGTTTCCTTAACTTTTCCCACTGGCATTTATCTAGGTTTTTTTTGCACCTTCCATACCCCTCCTCATATAGGATTCACCCTCCCTACTAACTGTCTGTAGTTAAAACACATTTGTGTCATTTCTAAACAGCAACCACAAAAGAAAAAACCAAGGATGATGAAAAGGATAATGACACAATGTGAACATTTTCCTCAAGCAATAAAGCAAAGCAAAGCAAACACCATGAAATGCCAGTTTTTCTGCAGAGGGAACAGGCAACCTGAACAAAATCCTTAATGAGAAAGAGAAAAAATAATTAAACACAAACAACAACAGCAACAGAAAAACCACATCACTGGGACCAAACACTTGAATACAAATGGGCACAACATGGGTGACATGACTGTCAGAGACACATATTAAGATCAAAGCCTTCCTGCTGTGAATACACAGCAAGAACATGAGCATCCTTAAACCAGAGCCTCTTGGGATCAGCTTTCTAAACCAACAGCTCTGAGCTCTGATGGAAGACAATGCCAAATACTGAAAAGCAATGTGTGAAGAATGGCTCTGACCTCTGTCTCCATGTGCTGATTAAAGCCTTTATTGGGACCTGTGGTGGGACTGGATCTCTTTGTTCCAAGTCACCCATCCCGGGACAATGACTGATGCTAACCAAAATCAGCACCTGGGGCTGGGGGCCAAGTGTCACTGGGCACAATTTATTGTGTCCCCACTGTGACAGCCCATGCACTGGTATGAGTGCACAACACAGGGTTCAACGGAGCAGATCTGACTGCCCATCTACTTGGTTTAAATGAGTCCCTAGAACACAACCTCAGCTGTTGTCTTCCTTCTTGCTGAAGGGCCTTCTGCTTCCTTTATAATGATCACTTTCTTTGTTATAAAACAACTTAATTTGATGGGTGTAAGAAATCAGGAAAAGAAGACAAGAGACTGGAATGGAGGGGCTGAGCCCTGTTGGTCAAACTAAAGGGCAAGAAGAAAATGGACAGGCAGGGGAAGCAGGAACAGGTATCCTGAGAAGAGTAGAGGGACACTGCTCGGTTGTGTAGGGATGGGGTCAGAAAGGCAGTGGAATGCTGGAGCTGAATTTGGCCAGGGACACAAAGAATAATCATAGGGGCTTCTGCAGGTATGTCAGCCAGAAAAGGAAGAACAAAGAAAGTGTAACCCCCCGACTGGCAAACTGGTAATGACAGACAGGGAGAAGGCTCAGGTTTTCAACCACTTTTTGCCTCAGTCTTCACTGGCAGTCTCTCTTCCCACACCTCTCGAGTGGATGGAGCACGAGGCAGGGACTGGGGGAGTGAACTCCCTCCCACTGTAAGAGAAGATCAAGTTTATAAGAAAGATGGGGACACTTTTAGTAGGTCCTGTTGCTATGGGACAAATGGTGATGGCTTTAAACCAACAGGCTAGATATAAGGAAGAAATTTTTTACGATGAGGGTAATGAAACCCTGCGACAAGTTCCCCAGAGAGGTGGGGGGTGCCCCAACCCTGTAAAAATCAATTAGGTCAGGTTGGACAGGGCTCTGAGAAACTTGGTCTGGTTGAAGATGTCCCTGCTCATTGCAGGGGGGCTGGATTGGATGATCTTTAGAGGTCCCTTCCAACCCAAACTATTCTATTATTCTGTGACAAAGGTCACCCAATCACACTTTCACCCCTGCAGAGTTTAGCTCTTTGCCTGGCCAGGATCTCCATCATGGGAGTTTATATTTGCCTCACTGCCCCTCTGGCAGCATTACTGGACATGGCAATGCTGCATGGTTGTTACTTTTTTCATCTGGTTTCAGAGGAAAAAAGATTAATCAAAGATGACAGAGGGCCACTACCACTGTATAACAGCACAGGCCCGTCAAGGAGAGCCTGGCACCTCATTGAGTTCAAAGAAAGGTGCAACAGTACTCGGATACAGTGAGTTGTTTCTTCTGTTCTTTATCTCCAGCTTTTAGAAAGCTGAAATGGAGCCAGCTACAGAGGTCAGAGTAGCTTGATCCACGAGGGACTAGCCCTGCCTTGGACAGCATGCCTGAGAGGAATTATCTAAGGAAAGGCTTCTTTAAATCAGATGAAGTCAAAAAGAATTATACTTCTGGCGTTTATTTAAGCTATTTACTGCCCAAATCTTGCAGCGTGGGAAAGAATAACAGGCTATCCAGAGCCTGCCTTATGCCAGCTACCAGATAACGAGCAACTCTGAAGAATGGAGAGGTTGGTGCCAACAAAAACCTTCTTGGACTTCTGCTCATTTTGCGTTATTCCTGCGCAAGAGCAGTGAAAACCTGTTTTGCATCCATGTTTTTAAACAGACCTACTCGTGCATGACAAAGAACGGGTGAACAGGGTATCACTGTCCTGCTTGCTTTCAGGAGGGGAAAACACAAACGCAATTGGCTGTGTCTGCAAATCATCCTCAAATTATGCTGTGGCATGTCCCACACTTGAGAAATAGCAAAGTTCAGTACCCCACAGTACAAGGACTAAGGGTCTCTCTGGTTAGCCTGTTATATTTATGCTGTCTCCCATGTCAGACAAGCCCTGGGCTTTGCTATGGGGGACGCAGCATCCTCTTCTGGAAAGGTCATTGAAGAGGCATTGGGGAGATTCAAATTCTGGCCCCACCTTTGCATAGAGGTAGAACTTGGTCCAAGGCTTGAAAAGTGAGCTGACCTTTCTCTTTTCTCTCATCCTTTCATCTAAAATGACTTCTTAATTAAGCTACCATAAGCACTGGTGAGCACAACCTGGCAGAAGCACGTTCTCTTTGCTGCTGCTAAATGTGGCCATAGCTAAATGTTTTAAGTTTACCGTGTTCCTGCTGCTCTGTCTGGAGAGGTCCTTGTTTCATGTGTCATCTAAACCGCCAGTGACACAACCTTCACTGTGAACTTTGCTTTCTTGAATGTATAGCCTGGCTTTGACTGGCACCTAGCTTCTAACCCCCATGAGGAGGAATTGTTTCACTGCCTCCTCCACTGCCGTTGTGTTCTCTACACCAGCCCTTTTCCTCCTCAGACTCATAGCGCATACTAAAAATATACAGGTAGTACTATCTTTAGAAGCAACTAATATAGAAATCCCTTGTCAACATTTCATTGCTCAGCTTTTCTGCAGCGATTTGTAGAGCTTGAATACATTCCACGAACAAGACAGCAAGCAGAACTAAGAAGGAAGATGTTCAGCATCCTGACGGTCACAGTCACACAAGCTAATAAACAAAGAAAGGACTCAATTTGTTGCTATCAGGCTTTTCAGGGGACAGAATACATACTTCTCACTGTTTGGTGCAGGGCTGAGAAGATACAGGTCCAGTGAGGAGCCTTTCACATGCATTTGCAGTGTCCGTTGTGATGTTATGGACCAGACAGATCACACAAAACACCAAACTAGAAACACCTTATAAAACCCCCAACACTTAACTATGCTTACCAGGAGGGAAAGCAAAGGAGAAACCAGCTGAAAAAATGAACTGTTTCTATGAGTTGTACTACATTCCGTAAATACTTGGTTAGACAGCACAGAGGTAAAAAAAGGAGTTGGCTTGGTTTCATTTGGCTTGGCCTGTAGAGGTCATCCCTTTGCAGTCCTGACAAGACAGAACTGTTCATTTATTGAAAGTCTGGACTATTTTGGATTTTAGATACTCTAAGCCTGCATATTTGCTCTACTGGAAAGAATATCTTGAACTGTGACGTCCTTTTCCCTGTCCTAAAAAGCAAAAGTTGGATTCATTTTTGGGCAACAGAGAGCATATGCCTCTTTTAAATTCAAAATAAGGTTTAAATGGGATTTACTTGGCTCATTGCTTTGTACTATCTTTCATAGAAACAGATTTTACCCAAAGGCTGCTTTACAGGCTGCTCCTGCACGTGACCTTCCCTCTGGGCCACATAAATTTTCTGGCAAGTTTATTAGATGTTACAGGCTGAGGAAGCCAATGGAAACTGTGTGGATTCAAACAGGAACAGACTCCGACACAGAAGAGTTCACCTGCATTTTGATAAAACGTCTCTACAATACTGTGTCCTTCTTGTTATTACAAATACAGAAGTGATATGATGGGAAATAATGTGAGTTTTGACCAATGCCATAAAGTACCTCAAATGTGTGTTGGAATATGTATGATTGTGTAAATTACACCACTGGCGATGTGTAGGTCTAGAAAGGGCAGGTTTATGAAGTAGCTGTTTGGTGTAGTAAAGAGCTCTTTCCAAGTTCATCTTGTTCTCCAGACCAAAGAGGTGCCAAATTCAGGGAATAGCCCCTTACTAGCAAGGTCTTGCTCTTTACAAATGCTTCCTTGATTTTCATAATAAGGATGTTAGCTGTGCCTCTTGATTTCTGCCCTGCTTCTCTGCAGTAACTTTTGCGTGACTAATCAGAGTTGAATCTAATGAAAATAAAGTGTTAATTAAGCTTTATCTAATCTCAATCTAATCTGACAGCAGCAACCCTCATCCGCTGCCTTGCTGTGCACTCCTATTTGGACCACCTACTATAAATGGATAATTAGGTGTCGCAACTACTATGGCATCCAAATTTAAGAGAGTGCTGAGTGAGTTAGACAGCCATCTCAACAGACAGGCCCACCAGTCCCTGCCTTCCTAGACATGCAATGGTATTGTCCTATCTAGGAGAAAGAAATGGATTCACTCTATCATAAAATCATAGAATTATAGAATCATTTGGGTTGGAAAGGACCTTAAGATCATCTAGTTCCAACCCCCCTGCCATGGGCATCCCACCCAAGGCTCTCTCCAACCTGGCCTTGAACACTGCCAGGGATGGAGCATTCACAACCTCCCTGGGCAACCCATTCCAATGCCTCACCACCCTAACAGGAAAGAATTTCCTCCTTATATCCAATCTAAACTTTCCCTCTTCAAGTTTTAACCCGTTACCCCTTGTCCTGTCACTACAGTCCCTGACAAAGAGTCCCTCCCCAGCATCCCTATAGGCCCCCTTCAGGTACAGGAAGGCTGCTATGAGGTCCCCACGCAGCCTTCTCTTCTCCAGGCTGAACAGCCCCAACTTCCTCAGCCTGTCTTCATACGGGAGGTGCTCCAGTCCCCTGATCATCCTCGTGGCCCTCCTCTGGACTTGTTCCAGCAGTTCCATGTCCTTTTTATGTTGAGGACACCAGAACTGCACACAGTACTCCAGGTGAGGTCTCACAAGAGCAGAGTAGAGGGGCAGGATCACCTCCTTCGACCTGCTGGTCACACTCCTTTTGATGCAGCCCAGGATACGGTTGGCTTTCTGGGCTGCGAGCGCACACTGAAGCTGGCTCATGTTCATTTTCTCATCGACCAGCACCCCCAAGTCCTTCTCCGCAGGGCCGCTCTGAATCTCTTCTTTGCCCAGTCTGTAACTGTGCCTGGGATTGCTCCTACCCAGGTGTAGGACCTTGCACTTGTCATGGTTGAACTTCATCAGGTTGGCATCAGCCCACCTCACAAGCGTGTCAAGGTCCCTCTGGATGGCATCCCTTCCCTCCAGCGTATCAACCGGACCACACAGCTTGGTGTCATCGGCAAACTTGCTGAGGGCGCACTCAATCCCACTGTCCATGTCACTGACAAGATGTTGAACAAATGTCAGTATGTCATTAGAAACTTGGGTATTTACTCAGGTCACCCAGGCTCAAGCTGTCGTTCATGGAGTGCAGGCAACTCATTGCGTCCAGAGGGTTACTGGTCAAGTCTGGAATCTGAAATGGATAGGGTGAGTCTGGAGTTGTCCCTGTTCCTCTGCTGAGTGGAGGAGTATGGGGGACTAACTTGGACATGAGACCATATGTTGAAATGAGACAATTCTCACCTGATGGTAAGAAATCTGAAGCAGAAATTGCACAGGCACCAAGTCTGCAGTAACAGATTTAGGATAGAAATGCAAATGTGTTGGAAAGATCCCACTGGGTTTTGTACCATTCTCTGTCATAAAAACAAGTTCTTGTCTGCTGTGATATGCTCCAGGGGAAGCAGGCCAAAGGATCCCTACAATGGCACTTTGTAACCCTGCTTCCATGTGTATTAAAGTTAGCAATCAAGACCATGACCCAATGAGATATTTAAGTTTCTTAATTTCCTCAGCCTGATATCAGTGTGATATCACTGCAATCCAAAAAAGTTCTCCATAATTACACTTAAAATACTGTTTTTCACAATTCTGGGTATTTTCAATGTGTTCACACAAAGACATTTCCCGTATTTACAGTCAAGTCCTTTTTCCCAGCTATGAAGATGAACTGAAGTTTATTCTGTTTGGGATGATCTGCTTGGGTTGGCTGCAAAACAGTTAGACTCTGGAAGTTAGGAATACTAATGTCTTTGTGAATCTGGGACAAAATATCATCTTTTTCTGCCTTTGATTCCTACAAGACCTGTACAGCCAACACCATTACCAGACAGGGGGCCTGAATGGTATTATTGAGTCACCAACATACAACTTCCCATTTCTTCTTCTTTTGGAAACATTGACTTGTTAATAGGACAAGAAAAGTGTCATTAATAGCCTTGTTTAGCCTGCAGAAACTCTGGTCCCGGCAAAACATGGGGGAAATGTGGGGACCCAACCTCCTGCAGAGCTCAAGCTGTGGAAGCACGGCTGGAGGGGAGGGAAGTGTCTCTTTGTGCACAGTATAGAGATTCCCAGGTTTCACTGGCTGTTGGGGCAGGGTACATTTGATCTGGAGCGACAGAGACACAGTTGTGGAGCATCCAGGTGGCATTTGGAACGAGAAGTGTATTTTAGAAAACTCACATTACACCAAGAGGCATGGAGGGGAACACTTGCAATAAAATATTGTTATGGTGTGGACCTCAGGAGTAATTTACATGCCTTTAGACATTAAACTGAATGTGTTCCTTGTTCATTACGCCTGTCTTTAATGAGTCTTTGTGGCCTGCCTGCTTGTGGCTGGTGCTGTTAGTGAGGGACATGGAGAGTGATGCGCAGAGAACTCCAAACCCAAGCACTCTCATGAAGAGACATCTTTGCTTCTGCCCTGCACCTCTTGAACTCTTCTTGGGGAATTACTCCAGCTAATGCCCATCTTGCACATACACTCATTTTGCAAGGATAAGGGATGATCTAAAGTGTTTTCCTCCCTTGTTCAAATCAGACTGATCCAGTCTTTGTCCACACACAGTGTGACCTGATTTTCCTCTCTTTGAGAGAAGTCTTCCTAAGCTGCTAAAAGCTGGTCTGAAAAGCCAGCTCAGGGGTCAAGTGAGCAGGATTTCGTGATTTCACTGGATATCTTTAAGGAGAAAATGAAAGGTTTGGGTTACAGTGCAGTGTGCCAGCATCAGATATAAGCTGTGTGCAATGAAATCTTGCGGTGCTCAGTCCACTGGTGGAAAGCACATCCACCTTGAGACACCAGCAGTCCTCTAGCCAGGGCAGCTGTGAGTTTACATGTACAAAAACAAATGAAAGGGCCAGGTTGACACGTTACAAGCTGGTGTAAGCAAAGGTCTCCAGAGGCACCACAAGGACTTTGACTTTGCTCTGTGAGCTCTGGCAGAGAGAAATTCTCAGCTGGAATTAGGGGCAAAACTCCTACCAATTTAATGGTACATGGGCTCCCCAAGAGTTTGCATAGCTCTGCATGCAGAAGGACCCCCAGCCTCTGCAGCAAGCAGACGTTCAGAGGCACAGCATACTGAAAATATGTGGTATAAATGGCACAATGGTTATATAGATAAGCAGACAGCAGCTGATATATTCCTTCCTAACAAAGAAGGACAGCCCTCTACATCTGAGAGACCTATCAGCATCTTTGATATCATTGTTCTTGGGGGAACTGCTGAATAAAGGGTCTCTGTCTCTTTGAGCATAATTACAACTGATTTTTTTTTCCTGATAAAGAATGTAGTCATTGAGCCATAATGACATTATTTGATGACTTAAATTCATCCTCTAATCCCTCCAAACTGGTATAAATTATTGAATAAGTCACTCAACCCTATAAAAGCACTTTAAAAACATTTTGTTCAGCACGATAATGATCAGACAGAATGTAGCAAGAGTTACAGTAAATTACACTCATGCTCCAAGCTGGCTGCCATTCAGTATACTCATAGCTAAATTCTCACCTACTGAGTAAGACACTCTGCCATGGATAAATTAAGACATAGTTCTAAAGTGTGTTGGCAAGGACCTTTAGTTCCTTCCCATTTTTAACAGAGCACATCCATGTGATTTCTGGAGGTACCATCAGAGAGCTGCACAATGTTGTGCCTTGGAGTGATGCTGTAGTACCCCTGAGCAAGCTCAGGAATAAGGAGCATTAATTTGGGTAGAGCTAATGTTTCTAGCACATCATTTCCAGCATGCAGATTAGCTTCTCAGACACTCCACGTTTCTCTGCTGCCAGCCCAAGCAGTGACACTAGTTAACCCTAAGGTGCCCAAACCACACACAGAGGTGAACCCTCTTGCTTAGGAAACCATGTCCACCAGCATCAGAGCCACTCCTGTAGCATTCTTGTGCTGTAAGAAAACAGAGCTACCCTAAATTCAAGACCACCATCAATGAAAGCTTTGCTGTGTGCGCCATGTTTCATCCTACCACTTCCCATCTCTTAGATGGTAATGGTGATGAAACACTTTCCTACATGGTAAGGTAGGAGGCACTTCACTGTGTTGTGGTACTGGGGTAGCAAAAGTGGGATCCTCATCTGAACTGATGTCCCTTACAAATATTAAGATCACTTAACATTGGTGATACAATAACAACAGTTATAGGTAAGATAAGATAGACGAAATAGTTGAGAACACAGTTTGACAGCACTAGTAATCACACAAAATTTGTTAGCTCTCATTAGCAGTATCAGTGTGACAAAACAATTATTCATGATGCTCCTTGACAAATGTTAAGATGTTAACTGCTTGAGTGCTACCAGTGAGGATGACAGGTAATGCATACCAACAATTACAACAACACTGCTGTAATTTCTACATTTCTCTGAACTGCTGATAGGTAGCTGACAACTTCATAGAGCTGAAATACCTTCACTAAGCAGCACCATGTGATTCCCTTTACTCCTGCCTAGTAGAGTTGCTACAAGCCTTAGACTTGAGGCGCAGTCATGGACTAGCAGATACTTTTGAATCAGGTCCATTCTGAGGAATTTGACCTGTCTTGCAAAACACTGCCTAGGTTTGTTCCTGTGCTGGAAGGGACAGCCAGTGTGCTTGGGAGCCAAGCCAAAGCACTAATCCTGCCCAGTTGCCAATGTATTCTGGGAAATTTCTGCCCACAGGCTAAACTTCAGCTTGTTTCTCTTCATCGTAACTGATGCCTCAGCACAAACCCTGGCCTAACCGTCTCTGCTGCCCTTTATATTGTGCAAAAGTCAGTGATACATCCACAATACAGCAAGACCCAATACAAGTTTCCCATACGAGTTACAGTTGCCTGTAACAGTTTCCTCCTATCACGTGTTCTATTCTATCTATGCTGTTCTATTCTATTCTATTCTAAATAAAAGACCATAAGAAGTAGCAAACAGCTCCAGTTACCTGAGTATCCTGTTTCCAAAAGCAACTGATAATAAATACCTGCAGCACAAAGAACAGAGTGCTTCTTCCCTTCATGTACCTTTTCCATGTCATTCCTGTATGCCTGTCAGGCTCTCCCAGATTTCTCTTCAAGCTGAAGAGTACTGGACTATTTAATCTGTTCCCAGCTGAAGGCCATTCATGCCTTTTGATCATCTTTGCTGCTTTTCTCTGATTCTCTTCAAGAGGAACTGGAACTGCAATGCAGCAGTCAAAATGTGGGTGAATCATGGGCTGAAACATTGGGGTAATGATGTTTTGTAGCCTGCTTTCTATCCCCTTTCTAATACTTCCTACCTGCTATTTGCCTTTCTGATAACTGTTAATCCTGATATTTTCAGAGAACTACTCGTAGTAACTCCATATATTTCTCCTGAGCAGTAGCAGCTAAGTCAGAGTTTTGTACATACAGACAGGATCGTTTCTTTCAACCATGTCTACTACTGTTTAGTTATAGACATTCACCATTTCATATAACCATTCAGTTTTCAGGAACCTTTTCTCCATTTTTTGCAGCTGGTTTTTGGTTTTACATTGAATAATTTGTGTTATGAGCAAACCCTATCACTCTGCTATCCCCTTCTCTAGATCTATGGGTCTGTTGCACATCGAAGGTCCTGGCCTTAATCTGAATGATGAAACTTCTTTATTAAGAACCTGACCATTTATACCCACAGTTTCTTTCCTAAGTTGACCTGAGTCTCTCTGAGCCATCGATAGTCCGAATTTTGTCAGATAAGAGCCTCCACGTCTCCTATTTGCATAAAGAACTGAAAGGAAGTGGAAAATCCTTTTAAGAGAAAACAGGTATCTGCTAACACAGACCCAAGATCCACACTGGCACTCCCAAATTACATTCTTGGCTGTACTTTCTGTAACAAACCAACAGATCACTTCCAAAACCCAGGATAAAACCCAAGGATCCCAATATCCTACATTCTGACATTTAGAGATGCCAACACAATCCTACATGTGAGATAACGAATCTTGAAGTCTGTTCTATCCTATGCCACCTAGAATGGTCCTGCAAGGATTGCTGTCTCGGGCCAAGACCCTTCTTGCATGACCCTGGCCATGAAATGTTCCCCGCATCGGCAAAGCAATGGAGAGTAGAAGTCTGGTTATGCTGGCTTCCTGGCTACTTAGGGATGCCCATACCTGAAGAACTCAGTTGCCCTCCAAGAACAAGTGCCCATTGCTTTCATAGCATTGGAGGGGAACATTTAATAATCTCCTCATATTCTGCCTTGAAAGCCAGCATGTGAGGTGCTGATACAGTGAACAGAAACCCAATGCTCATAACCTGGGGAGAAATAAAGCTAACACATTTGGATCATTACCTTAACATTTTGTTACTGTTACAGGCATGATTTGAGAAGTGAGAAAAATGTAAGCATTACCGAGACATTCCCGTCATCGTGACCTCTCCTGCAATCTTCTGGACCAAACCAAGCATAGAGCTGGCATCTCTGCAGGGAAGATGGATGGGAGACTGAATCCGTAAGCTCTGAAAATGTAAAGACTGATACGGTCTTTTTTTCTCCCTAGCTATGTCAGGCTGGAGCATCATTACAGTAAAGGGAAGAGGTGAAAAAGGAGAGTACACATTTAGAGGAGATATGGAAAGATCCAGAAGACAAGCTTCTGCCTCCCGCGTAGGTGATCTGTCAAAGAAAGCATCCAGTGACAGTAATACAGGGGGAAACTTCCTGATCTGCTTTCTAAGACCTCCCTGAGCTTCCTCTCAGAGGACAGAGTTCCGTATTTCAGTGCCATCACAAGACCAAACAGCATTGTTTTATCTGAGGCCAGGGTCAACCTGGCAAACACTTGTGCCGAATATGCCCAGCGTATTAGTCTGTGTGACCATTGGGCCTTCCTGCTTGTTGCCAGACAGCTCATTCAGAAGGATTTGCTTCCTGTCAAATGGTCCATGGTGCTCATCACTGCTTTCCCACCTGACATCCTCTCACTGATTCTCTCCTGCCCAACTCTGTTGAGTTTTGAACACTGTTCACATTTATATGGGAGAGGATTTGTCCAGCAGGATATTCCCTGAAAACTGGCCTTTGGTAAAGTCCTCTGTGCAACAGCAGCACCCCCTCCCTTTTGTAATGACTCAGATGAGTAGGCCAAATGACTCAGTGGTCTGGAGAACTTAAATATCAAGGGACTGCTGACAATAGCCTTCCCTAGCTTGAGTAAGGATTACAAATCTCAGTGCTTTGGGATTGAAAGATTCCCTCAGCACCCTCACAGATCTATACGTTGTTTGCACCCTCCCACCTCTTCATTGCAAAGGCATAATCAGATGGTACTCTGATAAGAAATAAAACTTCCTTCGTTCCTGTGGCTGCTCAGGCGCCACAGTGGGATCTTCAGGGAATACAGCATGAAGAGACCAGCATTATCCCACAGTTTTTGACCTCACAAGACCCAGAGGTGTTTTAGTGTTTTCTCAGACTGCACCTTCTCTGCTTCTCTTCTCAAAGGACAGGGAATATGAGCACCTGAGATTGTTGCCATATTTCTACTGAAATGCAAAGCACTCAACTGCCCCTGGATTAACTGGCCACAGAAGCTGCAGATGAGAGTAGCAAGCCCTTGTCTCCATGCCAGGTCTTCCCTCCTATCCACCACAACGTCTGCCTAATGCACCTGGTAGCATTAGGCTGTACTAGCAAAGACTGGCAGGAGAAAAACAGACATTTCCATGAGCTGGAACAGTCTTAAAGCACATAATGGGAGCTGAGGGACTGAGCAAAGAGAAAGACTGCAAAATGGATGGGAGTAAAGAATTATTACTGCTTTGTTTGAATGTCCCTTTCCATATACACATAGGAAGAACCCAGAACCACAGTGACCAAAATAAAGATGCTATCCAGATAAACATGTGTTGACATACTTGCTTTGATGTAGGTTAGCAATAAGGAGTAGAGGGGATGAAAACCTTCTCAAATAATCACACTCTTAAAAGATTACATTAAGCTTTGATACACTGTGGATACATCCAGGCAGGAAGAAAAGATTATTTAAACTGAATGTGATTTTTACATATGTAAGTAATTTCATTTGTGCACATTTTTGTTCTACTTTCTTGGGGAAGGAAAATGTGATGTGCTGCGAGTGCCTAAAAACTTCATCTTGACATTTATCTCATTTGTTGAAAACAGATCCCTCCAAATAGATTTAATAAAAGCTTCAAGTGCCAAGTTTCCTGCTTGGAGCAATTGTTTTAAACAGTGAATGAAGGTATTCCAGTACCCTTCTGCCTTTTTTTTTCGTTCCAACTCACAAAACCACCATATTTATTTTTACTTTCAAATGTTCACTCTTTTCATTATTTCTTGAAAATTATCAAGTTCAACACTGAGATTCTGGCTACTTTTTGTTCTGTCCTAAATCCTGTCAATCCCTTCTCCTGCCAAATCAATAAGCAACCGAGTGAAGATGGGAAAGAATAAATACCAAACTTAGCTGGAGGTACTTAGCTTTTTGGCAATGTGAGTGTTCAAACACATTAAAAGTAAACAAAACATTTGCTTGTACATATTGGCAAAAAGCTATCAGGTTTTATGACAATAAGAAGGCAGCTGCTTAACTACTCCCCTGGTGTTCCCGACAGCATTTCAGAGTGCTAGGACTGACTCACATGTCATCTGGCACATTTTGTAGAGGGACAATGTACCTTGTTTTTCAGTAGGAGGGAGAAGCATCGCAGCACTGAGAACAACAACATTGCTCATGGGCTCTGAGTATATGTAGAATTCCTCAAACAGTAGGATTTACAACCTCCCTTCCTCCTCTGGCTACTGTTATTCCTGGAGTTGTTATTAGTATTGTACTAGTTTAATTTAATTACATTGGATGTATTATCGCATTCTGACATAGAAGTCCTCTGGTGTTACTGTCTTCTACGGTGTTACGAGTCTTGGGACAAGCACAAAGGAAACTTGCCACATATAAGAACTAAACTCAGGAAGCTTGGAGAGCTTTGAATTGCAGTAGTAATTGAGTCTCAAAAGACACAAGTTTGTCCTCCCTCCCCTTCCCAGCCATCCACTTATTTTCTCCTAACTGGAATAACCACTAAGCTTTCCATGGTGCTGCTCTCTGGGGCCCATGTAAAACTCATTAGTGGCAGGGATGGCATAAATGGTCTTATTCTCCCATCTTCATGTTGCTAGGAGAAATCACCCAAAGATGGATGGCAATGACGCTTCCAATAGCATGGATTCCCTCTGATGAAGCAGGTTCATCTGTGCACCCCAACCAAAGGAGCAGATGAGCCCATGCCTGAGGGTGAGGAGCTTTATGGAGAATCCCTCATGGAGACTGGCCTCAGAAAACTGCACATCCTTCAGTTTCAGGATCCAGGTGAGGGAGAAAAGATTTGATCTCTCAAGCAAGTGAACCACAGGTCATCGAAACAGCATTTTCTTAAATCCCTGGCCAGCTGGTTAGCTGTTTACACACCCATCATCTACCCATCTACCTGTGTGACTGCCTGTTATGTTCATCACCATTATGTCTTAACTCCTCCAGGTCTTTGAGATACAGTTGTTGAAGAGCTTTGGAGATTAAACCTTACAAGTCTCTAACAGTTCACAGTCTTCCAAGTCATTATTATGAGCTATTGATAATTGCCAGTACAAGGAAGACATGGAGCTTCCAAGTCGAATTAAGCTGACAACACATACTAGATAGATGACACACCTACATTTCTGGACTCTTCTTCCTCTGTTTGTTTCCCTCTCCCACTCTTGTCTTCTTTACCCTGGCCATCTTCTTTCTGCTTCTCAGCTCTAAGATCTAACCAAAGATCACGTCAAGGCCTCCTGCTGCTAAAGCAAGACCCATGGTTCATGGTTCTCAAAGGCTTAACACTGGCCTTAGAGTCAGCAGAAGCATCTACTTGTGCATTCCTAGTCCCATCCACTCTACCAGGAGCAGAATCACACTGAACCTATCCATTTTTAAATGCATTCCTGTAAAGTTCTGAGCCAAATCTCAGGTAGCATATAAAAGTGGAGCCCCACAGCAATATACATTTGTATATGTTCAAACTCTGACTCTAAAGAAGGATGCTTGAGCCTATTATTTTTTATTCCTATAAATATATGCTGTGAGGTTCCATTTCTCCTTTTCCATGACAAATCGACTCAGGTATCTTTGTTACTGTTGGCTCATCCAGCTCCAGTTTACAGAGAATCATGACTGCTGCTCAATGGATCTTATTCAGATGGGCTCCCATGTGCGCTGTGCTTGTTTTCTTTTTCTCTTTTAATCAGCTGGCAGAGCCCCAGATATTTCCTGATAAATCATATCTAATGTTTGCCTTGTGGTTTTCTGATGTGAACAACAACAACAGCAAAATAAAAAATCAAAGTGGTAAAAAGCAATATTAAAAACACATTTAGTGCAATGACACACCGGGGGGAAATGAAGAAAGCGCTAAGCTCTACCTACTTCTCTACAGCCACCTTGAAAGTTTGAAAGTTACAGTGAAAACACAGTGGGTTGCAGAGTGAAGCAGTAACGAGAATCAGAGGATTAAATCAAAAAACAATTAACAGTTTTATTCTTGACATGCTGTTTCCTGCTTTTTCGTTTAATTTTATCATTCAAGCATTTGCATAAGTGCTTAACTAAGGTGTTAGTAGCATTATTCAGTGAAGTTCAACATTTTGCTGGATTAGAGACACACATTTATCAGTCCCCATTGATGACAATTATTGTTACTGCGGTTCCTGCTATTAAAAGCTTTCCCTTCCAAGGCTTCTGTAGGCTCATTTTTCTTCCCACTTACTCTTCTAGATTTTTAACCGTGTATTCTCCTTTATACTCACTCCTACTGATTGTTCTAAACCTTTCTCTTTGACCTCTTTCTCCCTTCCCCTCCACACTCTCCTTCTCAGCCTCATGCAACCGCAAGCAGTGGTGGCAGCTGTGATTCAGCAGCTGCTTGGCCAACAAGGGTTGGACAACCATCCCACCAGGAGGAGAGCAGCAGCTTCAGCGCTCCAAGCTGTGGAGAAAGCAGGAGGTGGATTCCCCCCTAGCTGGTGGCTAGACAGTGTTAATTTAATCTTCCATATCATTTGCTTGCAGCTGCTTTCAACTCTGCTTCTCCTTCTGACAATGTCCACACTTTCCAGCAGATGGCATCTCCCCCTAACTTCTACCTAGGCTCACCATGTGCCCAAAGACAGAGCCTGCAACCACTTTCTTCTAAAACAACCAGTTTTACATTCTGTCTGTGCAGGAAATGTGCTGAAGGAAAGTACAATAAGGAATGGATCTACACCATTAGACGTTCATTTTGCAGCTTGAGCTAATATGTTTTTCTCAATGTTCAGATAATTATGGGTTTTTTCACCTCCGCACCAACGATAATTCACAGGTCAGCACACAAAAAGCAACTAAAAAGTGCAAATAATTTGCATCTATTATGGTAGGAACCTTAAAATGGAGTATAATCTATTACTTAATGAAGCCAAATGAAAGCAACAATAGCAAGGGCAATGAGGCCTATGTACAAGATCTTCCCTTCTTATGCAAGTGCTGTAGAGCTGGAGCAGTTGCAACCTTCAACCCACAGCCAGATCCTGCATAACCACACGCAGGAGGAGAACACTTCCTCATGCCCCACAGTGTAGCTGCATACTGTCTTTTCATTTCACCTCTGAGGACAGTGTGAGCATGACTGAGTGGCACCCAAGAACTTTGTCCCAGTGGTTTGGTAAGTTCAGATGGGCAGGATTTGGATCAAGCAGCCACAGCAACCCTGGCAGCTATGCACATCTGCGAATCCACCTCCAGATGCCCCTCAGAGCCCAATTCCTTTGTAGTTCATGAGAGAAACAGTGAGGGACAGGGAGCAGAAAGTTGAGGAGGGAAGTTTTGGAGGAGGATGGTGGGAGAAGCGTTAAGGAAAGAACTGAAGGACACTGATGGGATGCACTGAAGGAAAAA
Source organism: Lathamus discolor (assembly GCF_037157495.1). Lineage (NCBI taxonomy): Eukaryota > Metazoa > Chordata > Aves > Psittaciformes > Psittacidae > Lathamus > Lathamus discolor. Next base: position 116,527,600 of record NC_088887.1, on the reverse strand, counting down.
TTTAGGACACTAACTCTTCTTACAACACGGTGCTGGTTAAGTCCAGCTCTATTCTACCTCCAGCTGGCATTGCCTCACTGACCTATAGTATATTGAAGGAACACAGATTCTTTCAAACTCAGCTGTTATGGCTATCAAATGAACAGATAGAAATGATGCTACTGGGCTGGTGTGACTACATATCACAACTTAACCATGCTAGGAGATTTCTTCATGAAAAGCTCCAAGTCTGAAAGCCACGCCTCCAGATAAAACAAAGCAATGCAAATATCTGAATATCAGGCATCTACAAACAGAAAATGAGGGTATGTAGAGTAAGCAAAACACTTTCTCAGGTCTGACTTTTGGAAAGATGCTCTCCCTGAATTCAGTCTACTGGGAATACCAGTGAGTCACGTTCCTAATTGGATTTAGGAAGTACCTAAAACAACAATCACAGAAATTATAAGGAACCAAGAATGTTGGTATCAAAGAAACATCTTCATTCTGCATTCCGTATCAAAGAAACATCTTCTTTCTGCATTAAGGCTAAAAAAACTTGCTCACATGAAATGTGATCAGCACTGGCACACTTCTCATATTTGTTACATTTATTATCATTATTAAATTGCACCACTTGTGTTCTCAATGCTGCAAAGATGATGGCCTTAGAGTGCTTTCAGCCGCAAATTGACCTGAGGCTTTTATAATCTGAAGCCTCCCTCTTGGAAGGGCAGACAAAGCCAACCCAGAAACTGAAGACGAAAACCAAAATATATATATATTCAGTACCAAGTCCTGTGTAAATAAAACCTGGGTCTCTATGACGTGCTTGCTGGTCCTCTGTTCAGTCGCATTTCTACATAATGAGTGAGACTTAATAAAGCTTTCAGCCAGAGTGTGTTCTTGCTGCAATCACTGGTCATTGTTTTGGGTGGGAGAGGGGCAGATAAACTAAAGTTGTGTGCTTTCTAAATTACCACCCTGTCACTTAAGTGGAGCGGTCACTTCCTTTAACGTTTTGGACATGAATTCCATTCCCAAAGAGAAAGCAGCTCAATGCAAGAGCTGCTAATGCGACACGTGCCGGTTTCGGAGCACCTACAGTAGCTCATTTAAAGTGGCTGTCTAAAATCCCCTGAATTTCTGGGGAAACTGTCTTGGTGGGGACTTCTAAAACATAACCTAAATGAGTATTTCAGTTATAACACGGCTTTTTCTCTTCTTTAAATGCCTTGTTTGAATTTTAACTGCTCTCTGATTTCAAGCACACAGTAAATGGGCAGGAGGACAGACATTTGTTGCAGTTCCCCCCCCCCCCCCCCCCAAAAGGCAGTTTGGTGCCTTAGGAAATAAGTCAGAGGGGAAGATTAGTGCACCACAGGACCCTTTTTGACCCCGCAGCAGCACAGCAGGAGGTGGTGACCTGGTGCCTGGATCCCTGAGGGGAAGGGGACCTGCGGGAAGAGAGACATTGGGAGGTTTAACACAGAAGGCTACAGTCCCCATGACCCTGGGAAGGGACCACAGATTTTAAACAGCTCTTGGGTTGGGCTTTTATGGAACACCAAGACTCCTGCCCTGCACTGGCACCATGACCTGAGCAGCTCATGTAGGAGACATGGTAGCAGGACTTTCCAAATGCAAGGGATGCCAAACTCAAGCCAAAGGCTCAAGTGAAACAGCAGCTGCTGAGCGAAGGAGGACACATGTGGCCGAACTGAAGTCCTGTGTGCTGTTTATGCAAATACATAGGGCCACAGGACGCTCTTGGTTCCTTATTGGGGGAACAACTGAAAGCAGGGTGATGCAGAGCTGTGTGTGTGTGAGCGTGCTGCAACTGGCACATGCTCAGCTCCTTCCCCTCCCCAACACAGGCTTGGAAAGGCCTGGAGGGCTCATGGATGGAGGATCCTGCCCGAACTGCAGTCCCTTTTTCCCCCAACCACTGGCTAAAATGCAAAGACATCAGTTCGCCTTCAATCACAGACGTGGTGGAGAGCATGGGGGATTTCAGTCTTGGACAACTAAGATCCCCTTCTGCCTATTCACTAGGAGTAGAGGCTGCCTTTGTGCTGGGCTTGTAAGGGGCAGCCTTAATTATTCCCGTTCCTCTTAAATCATCTCTTTGTGTTAAGGGCTCAGTCGCGATGATTTTTCATTTGAGAGGATTGCATCACATCAGACACGGGGCCATATATCCTCCAGAAGGAGCAGAGTAGTGACAGCACTGGCCTGTTTTACAGCAGGGAAGTGTAAAGTTTATTGGCATTTTTAGAAGTGAAATGATTTTAAAATGACCTAATCTTCAAGAAAAAATAAAAAAACAACCCAAAAACCACTACCACGCTAAAAGCAACACTGCAGAAAGTTAATGCCTTCCCCAAACAAAGTGACCAGGTTATGGGAAGGGGTGGGAATGGGTGTGTTGGGGGAAGTGGCCAGAGATGAATGAAAACAGGAAAGGAGAGTAGCTCTGATGTTGCATGATGGCCGGAGCACCTTAACCCTTTGCTGTCCCTTTCTGACACTTTGGGCTGCTTGTGTCAAAAGATCCTCTAACCTGTGAGTGTGATCTAACTATGGAAGGGATAGACAGGCTCAGTCATAGCCCAAGGAGCAGCATCCTGAGGAACATCCCTTCCAGGCTGTCCTTTCCTGGGACACGAGACTGCCGGCTGGAAAGGACACACTGAGATTGGAGGGAGGGACAGCAAAGTGCAGCCCAGATATCTGGCTTGGCGTTGTGCCGGTGCAGTGTTTCAGACTTAGAGGGGGAGGGTATTTTCCACGTGCTTTGCACTGTCCTCTTGCTGCTCCTCTGAAGCCAACAGCCCCTGCCCCACACTGAGAGCTTCAAAGTCCACAACCTGGGTATTTCCCTTCTGCTGTCACCCAGCCACTCTGTATGGGAGCACCTCTGCTGTCACATGGGATTTGCTGAGCTACCAAAGTGGGGAAAGAAGTGCCCGAAGGAAAGACAGGAAACACAGAGGGAGAGGAACTGAGCCCTGCTCTGTCTGCCTCAGTGTCACCTTTATCAAGGGACTTCTGTCCTTGGTTGGAAAAGGATGTGAAGGTTCCTTTTTGCTCCCGTGAAAGTTGTGTCTAACACTCAAAGCTCCTTTGCATTGTGACACCAGAACAAACCAGGACTGAACACTTCGAAGGAGTGCGTTAGCAGCCAGAAAATGCAGACCGGCAGCCCTGGAGGACAGCACATGCATCAGTCTGAATTAGAAGAGCAAGGGGTTTCTGCAGGGACTCCTGCAGCAGAGTCTCCCAAGCAGCATTTGAAGCAAGTGATGGTTATCACAAAGGAGCCTGCACTCTGTGTGTTCAGAGAGATGGAGCTCCAGCACAGAAACACTTCTAAACCCTCCTCTCGGAGGCAGCCCATGCCAGTTGACCATGTAACTCCACTGCACTCCTGCAAATCAGCCACCTTACCTGATGCCATTGCATTATTTAGCAACGTGTCCCAAAAGCCAGCTATTTGTATACACCAGCCACCAGCCCACAAGTGTTGGGTTGCCCTTCAATTCAAAAAGGTTTATGAACTCAGGTCCCTTCTCTGCACTGCGCCAGCCCCAGTGTCTCCAGAGGCTATGGCGTCTCGTGCGCCTAACAAAAGGCAGTGTATGTCTTCCCCCAAAGGCCTGACTTCCACACTCGGAGCAAATGTTTCAGTAAGTTACAAGGGACATTTCTGTTCAGACAAATGCGTTTCTGCAGCCAGCTGCAAATCCATCTAACAGTAATGTTTCTATTTCAGTAGGCAAGTCTATTATGTCAGAAACCGTCTAGCCACAATCGTTCAGAACACAAAAGCAATCACATAATCCCCTTACTCTGTGCGAGATAAGCAAGGCTCCAATAAATGGAGCACTTCTTCTCTTGAGGACTTAATCCCCATTTGAGGTTTATTTTTTTTTATTGTTATTATATCCTTTCTAATCACCCAAGAGTAAGCAAGGATTCCAAATGAAAACCGCCCCTAAAGATTTCCATCTTTCTATGCGTGTACGACAAATATGCATGCATGTGTACACACACATACATGTAAGTTTGCATGCCTATATCACTGCATTCACTCGCAAGAGTCACAAGAACTTCTTTTATTCTGATCCCACAAGTGGGATCCCTTCCCAGCAGAAATACGAAGTGCCGCAGCTCCGTGCCAGTGGTTTCAAGTTGCAGGCTTTAAGCTTTCCTGACCTTTGTACAGAATTCTAATTCTCTCTTTTCTCCCTCACTTTTCTAGCTCGAGGGTGACGAAGGAGACGCACTGATTCAAAGGGGTCCCATCACCCCAAAAAAACAACTGAAAGGAGTAGAAGTTGTGAGCTTCATTAGGAATCATCACCCAGCCAGCAACGTAAGTAATAAACAAGCTTTATGGAAAGGAATTCACCAGATTTCCCTCCTGTTTTGACAGTAAAAGGGGAAACCAGCTCTTTTTCTCAAGTAACAAGACATTTGCAATCGGGGAAAGACATCATCTCCTCAGCTCTGAATCAGGTCGTGGGCTTAAACAGCATCTGTCCCTGGTGGGACTCTGTGTCTGACACTCAGTAGTGAGTTTCTGGACACGGTTGTCCTGGCTGCAGGCCTGGGAGAAGGAAAAAGCAGCTTCATACCATTTCCTTTGGCCTGGAAAGAGCTGTTTTCAGGATAAGTAGCAGATTGCTACTTCAAATGAGGAGCGAGATAGAAGAATAGAAAGTCTGGAGATGAGAGAGTGAATCAAGTTTCCAAGAGCCCTCTCGGTCATGAATGATTAAGTGAAAAGCTATTCCTCCCTGTACTAATGCCTCATAATTAATGCAGCATTTAAAGGATACTTAAGAGATGATATATATGAAACAGATCTTACTGGGAATGCTTTGTCTTGGGCTCAGCCTTTGGAGCCCAACATAGTTTTGCTTTTGCCTACATGGCTGGCATGAAGATCCTGCTCCGCATCACAGCTAAAGCATGAAAGAACAAAAGCTTATACCAAAGAAATGCAAAACATTAAGAGCTGCAAGAGCTGCACAGTGCCTGGGACCACCTCTGGTACTGAAAGCAGGAGTGCAAAATGAAGGCAAGCAAAACCAAGTCATTCAAGCTTTTTCCTGTGGCTTGGGGCACACACAGATGCCAGAGAGGGCATGGCAGTAACAGTGAAGTGTCCTACAAAAGCATCTGCTCAGGCCACAGGCAGACAGCAGCAAGGGATCAACTTGGTGCTATTTAAGATATTATTGTCCCCTCAACTTGATGCCACCTCAATACTGGTTTTAATGAAGTGATTTCATTTTGCATTGCAGACTCCCAGCAGATATCCTGTTCTCATGCAGTTACTAAATACCAACTGAGAGGTCAGGCTGAAGTGGTAAAAGCACTGTTTCAAAACTGAAAGATACCAACCTTGAAATCTGACTGAAGAGCAAATAATTTAGAGCTGGTGAAGAGCAATCTTTGCAACTGTTTTGACTGGTCTTGTAGGTTTGTATATGTAAAAAGTAATAGCAACTCTTTTGGGATAGGAAACAAAAATGCTTTTGTGACACTTTCCACTAAAGCAATATATGCATGAATAGTTCTGCTTATTACACACATGAAATATCACACCACCATACCACAGTTTACAATTAATGCAAAGAGCATGTACAGTTTTTAGTGCACAGACTGCCATTTACTTTATTGTTGAGTGCGCTGAGGAAAACAGATCCGTGACAGTCTCGCCTTTATCAGCTTTTACAATAGAAGTGTGAAAAAACCTGCAATTGCTTCTAGTTACAGTGAGAACCAAAAAATTCTGAGGTTAGTTGGATTATTCTTAGGAGTAAAATTAGGCAAGTGTATAAATATTAGCGTGAATATCACAAGCTTCCAGCCTATGTGCACTGATCCATGATTCAGTGATGTCAATGGGAGAGATGAGTGTCTTGCCAGATTTTGGGCTGCTACAAAAATAAAAGTGCTACTGGTGTAGGAGTGAAGATGCACATTTTGAAGGGGTCAGGCATATTGTTTTCAAATCATCAGTGTTTTGTGGAGACACTCATATTTCAAAATGTTTTTTTGTTGAGGGTTTTGTTTTAGTAGTTTTGGGGGCAAGTCTCTAGTCTAAATTAAATCTGTAACACTGAAATGCAGGAAAAGTGCAGAGGGAAACTTTGAATTCTAGTTCTGATACAAAGGAAGTTTCACTTTATTTCTGCTACACATTAAAGTTGCCTCCGCATTTGATTAACATTAGGAGAGAATGGACTTCATGGATGCTTCATTTGATGCATCCATGCATCTATCATCAAATGGTTTGATGATAGGATTAAGTCCTTCATTGAAACATGACTTTTAAATGGTACAGTTAGCATTAGATTTCAATTCAGAAAGTGAGAGATGTATTTTTCCTATGCCAGAAATCTTTAATACAACTACATACATTAAATACAATCAGAAAAATTATTTTATAGCACCAAAGTCACTGAAGTCATTGAAGGGTTCCCATTGACTCCAGTGGGTCCATAGGATAATCCTACGGATTTAGGTGCATTTAATTGAATGAATTAAAGCCTTGCTGTTAAACTAAATTAAATAGTTCACAAGGCAAATCCTACCCTTCAAAGGGATCTACCTAAAGAATAGGAAACTTGCCCAAGGTTCATTTCTAACTGATTCTTCAAGGAGCTACTGGAAGCCTCTTCTCTCAAGCTGCTAATTCAATGGGCACACAGCATGAGTCCTCCCATCCCTCCTCGCTCCACTGTCAGAGGTCTGTCATTAGCTGAGGAGGAACCACGAGACAATAATAGTGACAGGAAATGATAAATGCTTTTGTCTCCATCCCTCTTTTTGCCTCAAGGGTGAAACTTTTTATTGCAGCCTGGTGGTTTCATCTCTGCTCTGTGCTGGCAGCATGCTTGAGATCAACCTCCATTGGGAGAGCTACCTAGTGAGTATAAATAAGTGTACACAGCGTGCACGTGAATGGCTCTGTAGCAACTGGAGGGAGAAAAGACTGCTGGCACCAGTATCCATCCACATACAACAAACTTATGGAAAGTGGAAATGATAGAGGTAGGAAAATGAGAATAAGTATAAGGTTCATGCAAAATTGGCACCTACTAGCCCAGCTTGTTTCCTTCATTAAATGGAATCAGAGACAGATTCAACAGTGTGAAATACATTGCCATAATCCCAGTTTAGCCAACCTGTTTGGTTGTATCTTGTTTTCCAACACTGGAAGACAAGTATTTGACCCTTAGGCTGTTAATGCAGAGACACAACACACTTAGGAGACTGAACAGGACTTTCTTGGCATGAACCTTCTCAGCTGACAAATCAACCAACTGGTTATTCTATCACTCACAAAGTCATTTGCATGGACCAAGTCTTGCTATGGAGATTTTCTTGGGACAGGAGAAGAGGGCATCCTTCCACACCATGTCCCAGCTACTGATGCCTGGTGTGGTGAATGGATGCCCAGTCTTTGGACAGCAAAGCCTTCTGGTTTCTATATGGCCTCCTGCTGTACCCGCTGACTTCCCTTTCAGCTTTGTTTCTGCCCACTCAAGACCATATCTCTGTTCTCAAAAAGGGCATATACTGGCTTAGGGTTTACTAAGGGTAGGACTTGTCCCACAGTTCTCTTTTGTCAAGCAGTTTGTTGATCCATCCGTGGGGTTTTACAGAGCTTTTGCATAGTATCTGCTATCAATGTGGACACTCAGAGGGCTGGGCTCACGTTTTCTTTTCACTGCAAGAATCTCTCATTTGTGTCTTCTAGCTGCCAGGCCTGTGAAGGCTACCTGATGCCTGAAAGTCAGGCTGTGTTCTTCTAGCCCATGCATCATCACAGCAATAAAAGCATAGTCAACTCTTCTGTTCATGATCTGAGAGCCAGAGCATGATCCAGTCAGTCCTCCCTTAGCTGTCAGTGCTATGTGTTGCTAATAGGAAGGGAAAAAAAGAGTAAAAATTTCTTTCTGTTAGTGAAATAAGCAGATATGATTCACAATGCACACCAGGGACCCATCAGTTGAGTAAGAAGGTATCTTTTTCATTCCCTTCTTTTCTGTCCATAACCAGTGACGCGTTGGCATCAAAATGAGTGTTGCAATAGTGCTACATATAGTCAAAAGCTTATTTTAAATGTTTTTCTCCAAAAACCTTAGAACTTGGAAAGCAAATGGAAATTTAGATGAGACAGGTATTAATTTTATTCTCCTGCTCCTTTATTTTACCTACTTTCTTCCTCCTATGCTTCTGACAGATCTGAGTCTAACTAGACAGGATACAGTTGGTTCTGCTGGGGTGATGGTACCAGGTTTTGATAGAGACCTGCTGCCAAGGGCTGGAATGGAATTACGTTTCAACTTCAAGTTTGCCATCAGCTGGGATCACTGAACTTTTCTAGCTGAAGGCATCAGGCAGTAGTCCAAACCCCTCTCTGAAGGGACTTCAGTGAGGTCTAAACTAAGTGCTTAGGCAGTAGTCTTACTTACAGCAAGTATTCTGTAGCTAACGCCTCTGTAGCAGTTCTCAGTTACATGAACCAATCATTCATCCACCCTTTCAAACTATAGCTACTCAACATCAAACCTGGGATGACAGCCACCAGCAACTCAGGATCAGCTTTTCAAAATCCCCCAGTTTTGACTTTTGGCATCAATGCCTTTGGAAGAGGTGGATATGGCAGGTTCACGCTGCCTGCTAAAATCAAGTTACATGCATCTGAGAGACAGCTGTCAAGTGAAGAACTCTATAAAACCTGACCTCCAGCTTGCCTAAGCATCTTCATCAAGAAAGTTTACTGGCTGAGTTCTCACTTTTGCAACCTTTCAACATCAACAGCTCTCATGTCTTGTTCCTTCCATCACCAGACAGCTCCACAGAGCTGAGTCACACAGGACTCATCTGCTGTATTGGTCATGCGCATGAGTCACGTGGAGGGAGATGGTTCACAGCACCAACCCTGGCCACAGATGTGCCTCATAGCCCCAGCCTTGTTCGTGGAGATGGCTCAAAGCACAGACCTAGGTCATGGTGTGGCTTCTGCCCAGGTTGCTGGGGCAGGCAAGCACATTGCAAGCACATAGCATGTTGTGTCCCCAGCAGCAGTTTCCTCATGGCTTGGCTTCTGCCCCAGACTCTCTGGCTTACAGTGCATACAGCTCTGGAGGGATCACAGATCCACCCAAGAAGCTTTGCCAGGCATGGGCTCTCTTAAGACAAGAAAGAGGCCAGCACACTCCTGAAATGGGGATGTATGACACAGAAACTTGTGAGACTCGTGAGGGCTGGATCTGGGCATGTCTATGACCACGCTGAGATGCTGGAAGTGCCCTGACTTAGCTGCATCTATCACTCCAGTAAGGAGTCCTGTAGTCCTGAACTGGGTCCTAGGCAGGTATTTGTCACCTCCAATGCATGGCCTCAGAAGCTGCTAAGCATTTCTGGAGATCTGGCTGCAACTGTGTATGCTGAGGGCTTCAGAAGACTAGCCACACCTTGTCTGACTTGGACAAATCCCTCTGTTGTGTGAAAGAGACTTTATTCAGGGGGTGGTACAACCAGGTAGTGCTCCACAGCTCCTTCAGGATAGCAGGAGACCCAGGCTTGTCCACACGAGGATGTGTCCATCACAGCAGACACTCTGGTATAGCCCCCAGTACACATGTACTGTATACTGAAGGGAGTCCTTCTGCTGGAAGCTTTACTGCTGCTCAGTGACATAAACCAAGCTGATAATAATGCTTGTCTGTTATAGCATAGATGTACCCACCCCAGTGCATCAGCCAACAATGTGACCAGCAAGAAGGAGAAGGGATGGCAGTAAATACCCACTCCTGCAGCTGGCATTGTTGTGCTGGCCCCCATAGAACTGGGGGTCAGGCCACTCTGTATCTGAAGTGCACGTGGCTGGGCTTTATTTACCCACATTTATATCATGCTGGGAGCATCAAGCGCTTTAAGACAAGGAGTGACTGTGATTTCTACAGCTAATTTGATATCCTTGGGCACAGCCACTGTGGCATCACCAGTGAGGATGCACCCAGGCACATACCTGAGTCATGGCTTCATGTCATGACACTAACAGGTTTGGATCACCTAGGTACAGTGCTCAGGTTACAGACAGTAAGGAGGTGAACAAGGACAAATTCTCGTCCTCTCTCTCTGCTTATGATGAGGGAAATGTTCCTTTTCTCCACTGAAAAGTGGAATTTCCCACAGGAGGAGAGGATTTTGTGGGTGAATATTTCACACAGCTTTACCAGCTGTCAACTGCACAAACGAATCAAACTCACCTCCACGGCAAAAACTGGGTTTTAATTGCATGAAAATTATAAATTTGCATGATAAATGAGAGATCATATAGCAAAAGAGACAGACCTTTAAAAAAATCATTTTAGATCTCATCCTGCTCCAGCACCTTTATTTCCTGGGTCTTCCATGAACCTAAGCTTTTCACCCCAAACACACGGTCACTGGGCTGCAAATGGGACCTGGTGAAGCTCCAGTTGGCCTTCTGCCATCTATAAAAGCAGAAACAGCCCTGTTCGTGACCATGTTTGAATGCAAGAGATACAGTATAGTGTAATTAGAAGAGATTAACACATCACTCAATCCTAAAGGGTCTTATAATCACTTAGGACATGGGAACAGTGTCAGTTCCTGATTTAAAGGCCTCAGTTACAGATATGACATGCTGTAAAGCAGCAGACTATAATTCACGTTACAATCTATCTTGTTTTCTGAACCCAAAGTGACAGCAGGTACACAATGAAACACCCACCAGAACATGTAAAATGAGTGTTCACCAAGGTCCAGTGCTCTGCCTGCATTGTGGTTTCGTTCCAGTTATTTGCAACAATACAGCCAGCCCAGAGGCCACCCCAACTGCTGTCACAGCACTACTGAACTAAGGGCAAAAAAGGGATTCTTCCCATACCCAGCAAGCGAGGTAAGGAGTTCCTCCTCTCTGTTCAAAGACAATGTGGTCAGAGGAATGTTTAGAAGAGCTATACTTTTCTGGCAGATGTATTCCTTCTCCTTCAGATCTCTTAAATCCACAGTTTTCAGCCTAAGATCAGATGCCTGAGAGGCCACAGATTACTTCTGGAGGTCAAAAGGTAACTAAGAAAAGCAAGGTTTCAATTTGCTGTGCTGGGTCTGCGGATTTCCTTGGAATAACGTGGGTTCACCAGCTGGAAGAAGTTGAAAAGCACCGTGCTGAGCAGCCTGCCGGAAAGCTACAGGCTGGAGCAAAGTCATGGAAAAGAATCTCAGAACTTAAAACTACACCCCCCCCCACCATACCAAGCAATACCTGCATCTCCAGACTGAATGTGAGCAGGTACATCTCCTTGAGGATGTTCTTTTGCCATGAAACAGGCAAACAGAAATTGCCCTCATTGTTTACATCCATCCAGTCCATAGAAACTGCTGGTGAATCATAAGCAAAGTGGGTGGTAAAGGAAAGAAGAGAGAAAGAGAAAAGAAGGAAATGTAACAGTCTGCACTGGATCTCTTATCTGTGAGTAATAAGGGCAGTTACAGAGGAAAAACTGTTTATCCCTTGCAATTACTAAGTGTACCTTTCATCTTGATCACAAAACTTTGGTAATGAGATTATGCCGTTTGGCTGTGAAAAACATCGTTTTAGCTCTACAGTATCCTCTCCCCGAGGATTTGTGCAAACATTACCTCAAACATCAAACATGCATAATTTAATGAACTGTATTAGTGTGCCTTCTATTAAACTACAGTTCAAAACACCCGTGTTAATGAGTTCTCCCTGTTTCCGATAAAACAAAAATAGCTAGGGAGAAAAAAAATCACTTTTGTGCTGACAGGAGGGTTGAAATGATTTGTGTTTAACAAGTCAAACAAAGCTGGTCTTATTTTTACATTCATTTAGATGGTACAGCCTGGGTGATGAAGCTCGGTGCTGCCACCAGTGAAGCTTTCCTGATTTCCCCCTGTAGGGGCTGGCCAGTTTGCTGCCCTGTCCCAGCACCCTGCCAAGTGTGAGCGGGCTTCAGCGCAGTTACTTTGGATTTGCACCCAGGTGTAACACCCAAGCACTGGCAGGAGCAAGCAGCATTTTGGGGCATACTTGCTGGGGAGTGAGGGCAAGGACATCGTACGGCAAGCGCTGAGCTGCTCCTCCATCCCCACAAACAGGCTGCCACAATCACTCCTATCTGCTCTGGCTGCTCACAGCAGCTTCCTCCATTCCTTCCAAACTAGGATGCAGTCCCACGGGGGAGCTGAGGCATCTCATTTTTGGCAAAGAAACTCATTCCCATGGAAGTAAGCTCAGCTTTTACACCACCGTTTAATAACATGGCAACATTCTCATGCATCAGACTCATTTCCTCACTGCCATGACTTGAGAAACGCATACTGCCATAAAGCAAGCTTCCAGAAAGCGAAGCGATTTGTCAAGCTTGCCTTGCCCTCTGAGAGGGTGCTTTAAAAAATGCTCAAACATGCTTGTGTCTGTGCTGGTTAGTGCCATTGCAGGCTTCGTACCCTTCCGCATACACATTAGACAATCTCAACCAGCTTATCTAGAGAGGAAAGCTTTCTGAAAAGCAGCTCCAGTTTATGCGAGCACAACTGAGGCTTCACGCACTCGCTTAGCCTTAGCCTTGGCTGACACTGAAGTGGGTGTGAAAACACGAACACAGTCATACAACAGTGGAGATGTAGGACAGAAAGCAGTGGGAGTGTGTGCAAAGTTCTGTCCTGGTCCAAGCTCAGAGCCAAAAGTGGGAAAAGCTCACATGGATGAAGATGAAACAAATCACAAGACTCTAACCTGGGCTTAAGAGACTGCACCTATTTAGCCTGAAAGCAGCCCGGGAAATACCAGGCTGAGCTGGTTACAAAGTCTGTGCCCAGGTCTCTCTCTGTGCCAGAAGGGAAGGGTTTGAGACCAGACTCTCAGTGCTCGCTGCTGGTTGCTTAAAGGCCAGGACTGTACTCACAGCCCAGCCCCACGGCTGATCTCATGGTCTGCCTGTGCACCACCCTGATGGGGCATCCACATTATTTGGGTTCAAACTTGAGCAGGGGAGGTTCCGGTTAGATACAAGGAAGAAGTTCTTTTGAGGGTGGTGAGGCACTGGACAGGTTGCCGAAGGAAACTGTGAATGCTCCATCCCTGGCAGTGTTCAAGGCCAGGTTGGACATGGTCTAGTGTGAAGTGTCCCTGCCCATTGCAGGGGGATTGGAACTGGATGATCTTAAGGTCCTTTCCAACCCAAACCACTCTATGATTCTATGATTCCATGATTCTATCTACCTTCAGCTCTCTGGAGGCATGGGGTGAGCCATGGCATCATTGTCCCTGCCTGTGCCACCACCACACATCACACCACTTCTCTTGGGCACCTCCTGGGGGACAGAGTCACTCATTCCCTGGAGGTCCCTGTCTTTCACTGACTGCTGAGGTAATGGGGATTGCAAGTGTGAGAAGCATCATTTTTAGACAAGTGTAGTTCAGTGAGGCAGCTGGGAACCTGAGTGATCACTAGGTGAAATTCTCCCTCCAGGCCTATTATAGGCCTATATATTCCCTGAAATGCAGGAAATGCCAGAAGAGACGTTCACTTGTACAGATGAAAAAGCACCGCGTTCATGTTCCTGTAACACCAGACCTTTCTGTCACCGTTACAGTGTATTGACAATTTTTAGTGATTTTGTATGTACGGCATATAAAATTAACAAACCTAATTTATTACCCTCTCACACTGTAGCTGAATGTTTTACACAGAGGACCTATTCATCACTCTCTAACTAGTGCAAACAAACAGGGTTCCACAGTGTTGATTGATGGATATATCGGGTTTCTTTACTGTTGCTGCTGCTCATACTGCTCTTGAATTAATAGCTCAGAGTTTACTTTGCACATTGTTGTCTCTTTTTTTTAAAGAGCATTTGGAACACCTAAAGCCTGATTCTTATTAACACTAAGCCCCTGTTACACCGAAGTGGCTTGAATATGTAATCACATTTTTCTTCCATTAAAGGCTCCTTTCTGGGGTCACAACGATATAAGGGGGATCTCAGCCTGAAGGAGAATCAGAGACAAAATTTTTGCTTAGGAACTTGTAAGAGTAAGGACTAAACAAGTTTCATTGTCACTATTTCCACAGATCACCCTAGTAATTGACTGAAGCCTTTTGAACATGATGTAAAAAGCAGGCACAAGTATTACGGGGACTTTACACACCCTGCTTGAAAGGGGTCCTGTAATAATGAGTTTTGATGTCTAATTACCTTCATTTTTTTTGCAAGAGACTTTTGGAAGCAAGCAAGGTTAGTACCTCAACACTATTGCTTTTGGCTTCTTCATGGAATGCCATTCCAGTTTGGATCAGTTATAAATGGCTGAAAACCAGCATTTCCCTTCCATTGCTTGTGTTCCTTGGGACATTTCTGCAACCCCATGGAAGTGATCATTAAACCTTCCTTGAAGTGAGCAACAGGAGGAGCACATACAGCAGGAGAAACTGCTGGGGGGAGTTAGGCTCTCCTAGAGCTTCCATCTTTAAAAACCCCTTTCCAAGAGACCTGGCTCATGATCACATCACTCTGCCTGCTCCCTCACAGCTGAAAAACAAAGAGTAGATCCACTTTCACAAGCCCTGGGGCTGCTGGTCCAGAGTGTGCCAGGTCAACTGGAGACCTGTCAGCTGACAAAATACTGCCACAATGAGGGGCTGGTGGGTTAGGTGATCCTAAACTTCACTGGGGAACACACAGCTAAGATGAATTGCCTTCGTCCAGGTACCATTTCTGGCATTCCTTGTATTAATAACCTTTTCTGCTATAATCAAAAAGTGTTATTCTCCAACCAGAACTGTATCTTACAGTGGTCACATTCAGAGTGATCAAGAGATGTTCAGAGATGGACTATACGAACAGCGCCACGATACACTAGGACTGCATCCAATATATCTTCTAGTTTCTGCCATTTAGGCATTTTGAGTGCAACTCTGCATCTATATCATACTGTCGAGCTGCCCTTCACAAATATTTCTCCTGAATTTGCACAACTCCAGTTTCAAATCCATGCTTAGAAATGGGCAGCCACAATGTGCAGCAAAGATGCCTACAGGAGATGCTCCCTGGTGTTGGGTATAAGATGCCTTCCTCTTGCTTGTTTTGCTGCCTGATGACTTCAGTAGGTGCCTACAGCTTTTCTGCTAGGAGAAACAGTGATCAGTTCTTCCCTGTTCATCTTCCCCATGTCACTCATGAAATCGATCTATATCTCCCTTCTCAAACATACTTATTGTGTGAAAAGTCACAGATTAATTACACAGAAGCTGTTTCTTCCCTTCCATATGCTGCCCGAGGTGGATTCATAGATTGCAGGTGGTGTTTAGAAAGAAACCACCTTGTGGTACAGTGGCATTATCCCATATGTATAGATGTGTGTGTTCTCCCCAGTTCCACCACTGTGACTCCTACCATTCACTTTGCTGTTTTGAGCGAGCTTGTGAGGGTATGTCAGCTGAGTGCAGACTTCATTCCTTCTCATGCACTAAAGGACTTGCCCTGCGTTTCTTGCAGGACCTCAGTAACTCTGAACTGATGGACAAGAAGGCAGATCTGAATCTGAGCAATGAACAAAAGCCCTGTTTTTCCCAATCTTTGAGAGCCTCTTTTGAAACTTTAAATATTTAAATGCTTACTATTGTTTATTCAACATAACCATTATGATCAATATTTTGATTACCATTTCAGTAAGGTCAGAGTTGCCTTTAGCATCATCATGCATGGAAATATATTTGCCTTTTCTGTACATGGACGTATATAAAGTTGTTGAGATGCAAATTCAGACGCCTTGGTGTGAAATCAATTTCTCCTGTGATCTGCATTTGAAAGTGTAGCTCTTACCTTGCATCTGTTTGCCATTTTGTGAAGTGTTAAGATGCTCCTCTAGCATACATGAGCTCATTTTGATCACACATGAGCATCAACACACACAGCCTCCCTCAGCATGGAGAATTTTTAAACTGGTTTAAGCTATATAAACATTAATGAAATGAAATTCTGACTGCTTTGGTTGCTGAAACATCTAAATCTTCCAAAGCAAGTTTCCTGAAAATACTCATTGACTTCTGTAGGAATCTTTGCTTTTGTAGGAATCTGAATTTTTGACAGGGAAGTGCTTGGTCAAAAAAAAGTAATTTGAAAAATCTATAAAAACTGCAAAGTTTATGCTAATTCTGAATACAACCCTATTCTGGAGACTAAAATTAAAGCCATACATATGCATCTAAATAGATGGCCTGTTTTCACAAGTACTGATCTATTTAATCTCTCCTTGACTCAGTCACTTTGCGCCAAGACTCTTATTTAGATGCACCACATGTATTTCTAATGCTTTAACTTCACTGGCTGTGTTAGAAGAAAGTGTTGATCTCACCGTCTCAATTTTTAACCTTTACAGAACAGTTAATAGTTGCTCACTGCACAGAAGCTTTATGGATAAATTAGTGCGTAGAAAACAATTAGCATGTATTACATAATTTCATTACTTCTGCTATCACTACTATCTCAGTGTTCCTGCTGCTATTTATGCATGAACTTCATTTGGTTTAGGTTTTGCTTGTAGCATTTGTGTGGCTAAAATAACACAAAATCTGGACCTTTTACATCTTTTTTGTTCACTAATATTTATAGCCTAATTCTAGCCATGGAAAGACCAGAGGTGTAAGAAAAAAACTGGGAAAAGCACAGTAAAGACTATCCCAAATAGTCACCCTGGGGTCACAAGAGACCAAGAGGCACCTTAAAAACGTCATTCAAGAGGACATGGGGCAGCAGCCATTCTCTTGCTTCTTGCCCTGAGAGTAACATATTATGTTGTCCAGATCCACGGGCTCTGATACAAATATCAAGACAGTTATCTAATCAGAAGCTTCTCTACTGCCTCTGGGTTTTGTATGGTTTTGTCAGGCTTGGTTTTGCATAGTAGCCTCCTTTGTTTGAAAGACTATAATGAAGGTGATTACAATGACTCATTAACATTGTGCCCATTTCAGCAAACAGTCCAAATATTTCTATGTTCCCTGTATCAAGCACAGTGGTCTTCACGCAAATGTCCTTTAGCCTTTTTAATTTCTTCCACAGTTTGACTCTAATTAATGATTCATGTGCAAATTTATATTCAATTACTGTACCAACTGACCAGCTTTTGATTTGCTTCGGATTCTTCAGAAGGAAGAGGGAAAACATCCCCAGGGCCCGTAACAACAGTACACCATCTATTTAAATGAATGCTACAATTGAATGTCTGTACATCTATCCAATGTTCTCAGCCATGCCATCTACTCCACTTTGCTTAGTAGTGGCCTTCCCACTTGGTTCTGTCAAAGAAAGAGCCACACAAAGCCGACAGCCAGATGACTGGTTTGCATTTTGCTATGACAGCAGAGGAACAGAGACCCACGTTTAAACTGAATGTCTTGCTATCACATATCATCCAGCATTTATTCTAAGTTTTATCTTAAAAGCAGATAGGTTTTTGGCCACCAGCACTCTCCTCAGGAAAGCCAAACAATTTCTCCTATTGCTGGGAACGTGCTGCTAGTTTCTAGCTTAAATTTATTTACGACCAATTTCAAAGGTGGTTACTAGGTGCACTGGTTGGAAAACTTGTCAGAAGAAAAGCAGGGATGGATATGTTAAAGCTATATGGGTTTTGGACTGTTATTCTCTAGATCTGCATAAATAATTTGGCTATGGACACATAAATCCTACTCTTAAAAAAAGCTCAGGCTTAATAGGGAGATGAGTAATTGTATCTCCACAACCCAAATTTCATTGGTATTTTCAGGTGGTGAGTCCAGAAAGCAGTTCAGGAGGATTAAAAATGTGAAGATTTAATTTTTTTTAAAGTGTAATATATATATGGCTATGGAAAAACCTTCAGAAGAGCTGCTGCAATGCTTCCTGAGGCCCCAGAGCTCAGCCCACAGAGAAATGCTGCTTCTGAAAAAAGCTGCATTTGATAGCACTTTGCATATGAAATAAGATTTTGACAACACAGCTGTACTTAGCCCATGAAGTAGATTTCATGTTTACCAAAGAGGCCTGTAATTTGTGGATCGAGAGTTATTTACTGCTTTTAAAAATAAAACTCAGCAGTGAAAACCCTACATGAAGAAGAGAAGATGCCAAACTCGAGGACTGTGGCACATTTGGGTCTCCTGCATCAGTGAGATGGATAGTGCTGCTTTCTCGCTGTGTTCAGCAGCCCATATGGCTGTCAGATGTTTTCCCATGGTGTTTCAGCTCCACAGAGGTAGATGCTGAAGAGGAACCAGGGCTCCGAAGGAACAGTCCTTGGGATGGAAGTAGGAAAGGAGGGCTGCGGATTAAAAGTGATGATAGAGTTGGGAGAAAGACAGCAAAGGAAGGACTTTGCACCCTTCTTGTGCCTTACGGCTGCTATTGCACAACAGGCTAAAACGGAAGAGGAATTTGGGTTTCAAGTATCTTTGCTGGTTTTCCTCTTTTAGCAAACCCTAGCCAAAGACAAAAAACAAGCCAGTCTGTATGACTGGTAGGAATACGCTAGTAAAACAAGTGAGCTGGTCATGCAAACAACCTTTTCAACAGAAAGCAAAATGGAGAAAGTCAAGCAAAGTACAAGGAAATGAGGCACCCAGGTCGTTCTGAATTTGCTTTGGTTCAGTTGACGCAGCACATGAACAGTTAATGCAGCCATTACAGAACAAATGGCAACAATCAAAAACCAACAGGAAAAAGCCATTGCTTGCCATAATATGAGCAAAGCTGCTGCACTGAACATCCTCCCTGCTGGGAAGTGGCAACACCAGATAAAAGCAAGAGGAAAAAAGAAGTATTTTGGAAAAAACTCTCCCTGCCACAAACCTGTTTCTTCCTGATGGAAATTTTCAAGGCCCAGTTATTACTGTTCAGGCAGGTTTGTCCACAGGACAAACAGAGGACGATGGAGCTGAAGGGAAGCTCACTTCTCAGCCTGTGAAATGCTCAGTGTTTGTGGACGTCATGCATGACAAGGCCCATGGACTCTGCTATAGGGAGAAAACACTGGAGAGAGACAGGTTCATACTTGGCATGCTGCAGAAAGGGTTAAAGGTGGCCAGTTCATCACTCTTCTGTGTGGTGCCTTGGAAGTTTTCACAACACCAGATGTGCGAGAAAAAAAGAGAAGCAGGCGAGCAAAGCGAGCTCGAGTAGACATCCTGGTGCCCTGGAAGCAGTTAAATTAACACCCAGCAGGGACAAATTTGCAGCTTTGGGAACAAGCTTAAAGTTAGCCTGTTTTCATTCCTGGAGTGAATTTGCAAGTGTATGACAGTGAAGTATAGCCTGGGAAGAAGCAAGCAGCTTTGGATTAAGGACAGATAGCCAGAACTCGCTCCCACCCTCTCTCCTCCCACTCTGTTTTGCACTTAGGCTGTGAACCTCCCAATACTTCTGCTAATCCCTACGTCTTCCCATGTCTTTTACCAGTTCCAGTAGAAAAAAAAAAAGCCATTCTTTTCTTTTCCATTCTAGTTGAAACCAGACAAGACTGGAGTCACCCCAGCAAAGCCTGCTTTAGCTGGGATTGCAGTTTACAGTCATTCGGAGAAATCTAGTTCTGCAATGGATAAAGCTGGATGCTTTTCTAACCAGAACCAAAGCACTAAATCCTTTAGTCATTCATCACTCACTTGGAGTCAGGCTGTGGCCCGTCTTGCAACCACTGCAAATTATAGAAAGGACTAGAAAAAGAAAAGACTGAAAGTGTATCTAACCCATCTTCACAGAAATATGGAAAGCCCTTAGAGTGTCTCTGCCTCTTACAGGTTACAGAACAAACTGGCTCCAAAGAAACACTGCCTTTCTTCATTCTCACACCTTAAGTCATTGCAAGTATTTTTGTATCAGCCAGTCACAGGGAAGTTTTCAACCAAGGCTGACTACAGAGCTTTTTATGAGGGCCTGAGAGGACCATTCAACTTTCATTACTCTTCCTCATGTGCATCTTTTGCAAGGCAGGAAGAACCTTTGAACCCTGGAACAGGCTTCCTAGAGAGGTGGTTGATGCCCCAAGTCCATCAGTGTTTAAGAACCCTTTGGACAATGTCCTTAATAACATGCTTTAGCTTCTGGGCAGCCCTGAAGTGGTCAGATAGTTGGATTAGATGATTGTTGTAGGTCCCTTCCAACTGAAATATTCTAGTCTTCTGTTTTGTTCTGCTCTGGTTCTATTCTATTCCATTCCATTCCATTCCATTCTGGGCTCATGGGCACTGAGGTTCTTCTGCAGTGAGTTGTTGCCCCATGTATGTGTCAGGCTTTAAGTACTTTGACCTGTGCCTTCCCCACTGGTTATGTAGGAAACTTAGGGCAATAAATATCCCTCCTTTTCCATGATTTCTGCACTTCTACTGATCCACGACATGATGTGGACATCATAAATCCTCACCTCTTCCTATGAAATTGGAGAATCAGTCAACTCTAATATTTCCACAGCTATGCCAAGGCTAATTTTTACTATTAAAATACTCTGTGAAAGGAGCTTGGCTTTTCAGATGGATCAACTGCTTCAAGCAGTCACCCCCCTTCCAAATTCCAGCTCGGGCTTGACAAAACAGAGCCCTGTCAGAGGGGACAGAGCAGTAAGGACTGGTTTTGAAGTGATAACACAAACTCAACATGGTTGGCCTTTTCAATGTGGTGTGGGGCTGCCCTCAAGACCCCACTCCTTCCCCGTGTATAAGGTGGCAACCAGAATCTCAGGCATAGCCACTGCGTGTCCACCTATGAATGCATGTCTCAAAGGCCCCTTGGAGATCTGACAAGCTGCTGGGTGCACCAGTGGGTGCTGGTGCATCAGTGTATGCGCATGAAGGGAAAAGAAGGCATCAAACGTTGTAACTGCTTCAGAGGCCTCCTCTGGGGGACTGTGCAGGCTGTGAAGGCTCAGAGCTGTGAGTGCTGGGTCCACAGGGAAGACTCTCAGACCAAGAGGCAAGGGCAGTCAGGTCAAGATGAGCAGATGCAAGTTGATAGGTTCAGGCACTACCCTAGCACACAAGGATAGTGTCTCTGAGACTGATATTGTGCCTAGTCCAACTCCAGAATCTTTCAGAGGATTCCTCCGCAATGTTAAATGTGTCCGTATCCAACAACTCCAGTGGATTGATTCGAATGGCTTTGAATGAGATCTTCCTTCTCTCTTTCCCAAAACATATAATAAAACATAAAATATACAGTAACATTTCCTTCTTCTCAGGGTTTGGCTGGCTTGCTTATTTAGATTATAAATTCTTCAGGGCAAAAGCTGTCTTTTACACTATGTGTGTACATTACCAGAAACAGGCATGCAGCAAACGCAACAGGCAGATGGTTCTGGAATAGTTCTGTTGGAGCATCTGGCTGATTTTCTGGATCAGCATCACATACAAATGGTAAATTCACCCGTGAAAACTCCCATTAAAGGAACATTACTAGGTCTGTTGCTGTCTTAATGACAGTCATCTGTGGCCTGGGGCAGGTCTCCACCATAAAAACACCAGCAGTAAAAGTGGCTGAGTGGAGGAATAAGTATTTGCCATTAAAATATTCCTTCATTTTGAACCCCCGGAGAGACCATTTACTGGGACTTGCTCTTGAGGACTTTGGGGAATTAAAATAATAAGAAGACCCTAGGGAGAGAAATGGGAGCTGGGGCTTGTTAAAATTTTTTGGTCCTTGACTTCTTGAGGTATTCACAAATTGCCTACAAACAAGCAAAAACTTACAGGAAAGGGGTTTCACCATGCCAGCTCCACATGGCTGTGGAATTATATTGTTTTTCCAGGCTGCTTCTCCAAAATCCCTGCAGGAAGTTGACTCAGGTCTTGACTCCGGCCTCAGATGCACACACAGCAATAGCAGAAATCCTAACTTCAACCAGGTAAGAAGCCCTTATGGATATCCCACCTTTACTGATGAGATCACAGGTCAAGACAGACAAACTTGCTTAGTAGCAGAGAACCAAACTTGAAACATCCCTGGTCCGTTTCCTTCCTCATGCATCTTCACACTTCCTTATCCCAGTCTTGCCCTGTTACACTTCCTTCCCAGTTAATCTAATAAACACAAACTCAAGTCCTGTCTTTGGGCATGGCTCCCTGCCTTACTCCATCATCCCAGGTTTGTAAACTGTAATCTCAGGCGTCACCACTGGGGACCTTCTGACCCTTTCCTCCTTGTTGCCACCATCACCTTCTTTTGTGTACACACCAGGTACCTTGCCTGTCCTCAGATCAACAGTGCTAGACATGCAGGTAGGTAGAAGATGATCTCTTTCAAATTCCTTCTCTAAACCTCATTTTTTCTTTGATTCTTACAGACGGCAGATCAACATTGTCCCTTTGAGACAGGTGCCATTTAAAATCTGTGTTTATACAGGTTGTCACAGAATGCCATTTTGCCCTATCAGTGGATCTCCCAGGCATTTCCACTATGCTAATAAATAATAAATAAGACTCCAACGTGCTGACATTAGCAAAGAACTCATCTAGGCAAGTATAATGATAGTTTTTATTGGTATCTTCATAGAAGATACAAAGGAAAATCTTCAAGGAAGATAGATACCTTCAAAAAGCACTCCAAATGAGACAACAGGGACAACCTCAGCTACCTCCCAAATCCCCAAATCCAGCAGCATTTGACCTAAGTGTCTAATACTCTAATATTCTACCAGGATAAATACTTTATGCAGAGTTCAAGAAACCTTATGGAACTGCCACACTCTCTGAGCCTTTGAATTACAATGACAACCTGAACTAACCATCCACACTGTAACAGCCGACATATTCCGTTCAGCAAACTGAGCATGAATGATATAAGTCACTACCAAGACAACTGTCCACCATGACAATACAGCAGCTTAGTAATTTTCTCTGGTTTTGCGATCATAAATCAGCTACGATCCCGCAGTTGATGGTGGTTATGGAGTTATGGGACATACTCAAATTTTAATCCAGAATATTTAGTTCAGAAGCCCTTGCATGAAGGAATGCGACCCAAATGGAGCTATCAAGAAAAGCTGTCATCCAAATATTATTTTTATAGCGAACACTGAAAGAAAGGTCACATTGTTATTTTCTTACACTATGGAACAGTTTCTATTATTGCAGATTCCAAAAGCCTGGAATCGCTGTTATTTATGATCTAAGTCAAATTTAAGCCTGGTTTGTACCAATTACCACAAGCTACTCTAGGCTTCCTCTCTTCATTGCACAAATATTTGCAAAATAATTCCTTCACACTTGAAAACAGAGAGGTCGCCTCACCAAAATGTGCTCGTCGGTTCTTCTTTAGCGGTAAACACAAAGGTCCAGGAAAACATTGGTCTGATATGAGTGATCCAAAGAAGCCACATTGTCTCTGTGGAATTTCGGAGGCTGAATGAGAGGTGTAGGTTATCGCTCAGCAGTGAATGATAACAAGAGTTTTTATATCAGCACTTTCAAAAGAGCCATTAGATCTTTTGTTCCTGATGCTTCTCCCTCCCAAAGCACTTTATAACCACCTGACAATTCAACATACACCTTTTATTCAATCCGTATGGTGCCCATGCTTTAAAAAAACACATATAGAAGGCCACATCCTGCTGCTTAGTATGCTGCTCTAAGTCCAATTACATGGAATTATCTTAAGCTTACACCGGAGAAAATGAGAGGATAATCTGTCACAGCATCTCTGCCAAGCTGCCAGGTTAGTTGAGTTACTATCTCTATCCCTTGCATGTATTTCAGGTAAGCACTGATTTGCTGGGCATTTGAAAGCTGTAATGGAAGAGGCCTGCAAGGTGTGGTCCCTTCAGCACTTGGAGCAGAAGCTCCTCATTGATGGCACATCCCTTAGTGCGGTGCTGTGGCCTGTTTCCAGTCCACATCCATGCTGTGTTCCGGGATCATGGAGCACCTGAAAGGCCGTTTGCCTCATGCTGCAAAATGTAAAGCCTTCCTGTGGGAGAGCATGAGGCAAGTGGCATGTATGGGACACCAATGCTTGGAGCAGGTACTGGAGAAGGGAACGGTCAGGATTCGTAGGAAGGGAGACTGGTTGGATTTTAAGGGAATCTGTTAAGACCTGGTGAAGAAAATGACTTAAGGCTTGCCCCAATTAAGGCAAGTAACGACAAAAAATGGCTTTAAACTGAAAGAGAGTAGATTTAGATTAGATCTTCGGAAGTTCTTCCCTGTGAGGGTGCTGAGGCGCTGGCACAGGCTGCCCAGAGAAGCTGTGGCTGCCCCATCCCTGGCAGTGCTCAAGGTCAGGCTGGATAGGTCTTGGAACAGCCTGCTCTAGTGGAAGGTGTCCCTGCCCATAGCAGGGGGTTGGAACTGGATGAGCTTTTAAGGTCCCTTCCAACCCAAACCATTCTATGATTCTATGACCCCACGATCCCATCCACAAAGCAATTATAAAGGAACAAGGACTCGAGCTCTGCACAAGGAAACACTGTTGTGGATTGTAACTGTATAGACAACACCGACGCTTCCAGAGCCTTAAAAATAAGGACCACTGGTTGTCCTGGTAAAGTGCGGGCTAAAGCTCTCATGATCCCTTGCGTTATCCTTGCCCCCAAAGCCAAGACTAAATACAGCACATGCTCCCATGTAGCAGATAGAGTGGCCTTCCTTCATTGGGGCTGCCGTTCTCATGAGCTCAGCCTTCTTTCCTCCCTCCCTTGAGCGAATGAAGTTGAATAAGAAAATCTAGAGAAAAAGTCAGCTTGAAACCTTTGAGTTTAATTTGGCTTTAGGTCAAACCAGAAAGAGATGAATAATATTTTATTTAGCAGATACAGCTTTTCTTTTTTTTCCCTTTTCA
Source organism: Lathamus discolor (assembly GCF_037157495.1). Taxonomy (NCBI): domain Eukaryota; kingdom Metazoa; phylum Chordata; class Aves; order Psittaciformes; family Psittacidae; genus Lathamus; species Lathamus discolor. Next base: position 116,502,739 of record NC_088887.1, on the reverse strand, counting down.
ATTGTTTTTTTACTTCTTCGCAGCAGACTAATGGGTCCGATTGAAGAAGTCTCAGAGCTGATCCAAACTTTGAAAATACGTGTGGCATTTTCTTATACTATTTAAAAATGACAATTTTTTCATTCAAAACCCTTAAATCTTGCTTCAGAAGCATCTTTCTCTGACTGGACTACATTTCTTCTCAAGGGGAAAGTTATACTTTAAGCTTCTACCCAAGTCCAGTTACAGATCTTGCCCACACCAATCCAGGTTCTGTATGAATACTGCAAACCTGACTAAACCTGTGCAGAATTTGGGGTTTCTCATTATTCCCTAAACAAAAAAGTGTTGAATTTCTGAGAGTTTTTCATGATTATGCATCTGTTGCATCCTGATAGACAATGGAAAGGTGACTCCCACAACAATGGAGAATAAAGCAAAGATGCAAACAAACCCTTTATTCAGATCAATCTTCCAGGAAACCAAGACGATTTCCAGCATTTTTATGACTCTTCCCTGGAGGGAAAAGACATCTAATTACCAAATCCCACTACAAGTTTGCTCTGATTTGACACAAAGTGAATGTGACAAGCAGAGGAATTATAAGCTTTACATTTCCAGTTAGCCAGCTTGGGCTGATAAAGCCAAGTTCAAACGGTTTTTGGGGATCTTTAGGGTAAAAATAGAGAGTGTGAGCTGGTTCAGGTAAAAATGCGAATTTGTAACATTCCAGTCAGTGTTATCTGATGGCGATGTCACAGCAGCCCTATATGAATGTGCACTCACAGTTCCAGCAACAAAGCCTTCCAGCCAATTTGGAGGGTCCTTACATTTGAAAATCACAATGCTCTGAGGATGAGCTGAATTACACAAAGTAGAATCAAACCTTGCTTCATCATGAAGAAATAGGGCACGAGTAAAATAAATATTAAGCATGGAGTTAATTAGTAAATGCTGGTAATTAATCATGCATTACTGTTAATGATGTGTAGGAATCCTTAGAGGTAGGAGATGAACCTCCAGGAAAGAAAACTGTGTAGTCTAAAAGAGGCGATGTCCCCATTGCTAAAATCAGTGAGTGTTGACCTGTGAGGTTGTTCTGGCTTTTGTTGTCTTCATTGGAAAATAATACTAGCACTGTCTCCTCCCACTCTGATTTAGCATTCAGACTGGGTTTAAGGGGCAAGCAGGTGCTGACCAAGGGGTTGATGGGCTGTTGACACTGTGCAGGCAGGTGCTAAAGGAGTCCATAAATACTACCAGGTGAGCAGGTAAGTTCAAACCTTTCCAAAACTCTGCCATTGATGGACCAATTGCATTTCTAAGTATTGTTCCAGCAGCTACAGAATACTGCACCGAGAGAGAACTACCTCATTTTCTAAACTGCAGCAGAACTTTGACACAACTGCTCAGGATGTCTAAAAAAATTGAGTTATCCCTTCTAGATCGCAGAAAAACAAGCAATTTTTGCTGCAAAAGCTCCATAATCTGTGTCTACAAAGCTTCTATGCTTCTCAGCTGTGCTGTGGGTCAGATAGCCATGTCCTGCAGACACAGCTGTGGAAAGTGGTTAGATGACGGGGAACTTTGGAAAACTACTTGCAGAAGTCAGTGACAATAGGCAAAACTCCTTCCTTGGCGAAATATCTAAAGTTTCACACTCTGCAATGTTCATTTAGAACAAATTTCCTATGCCAAAAGATCTTGTGACTGCACAGGTGAGAGATCCCACTACACTCATGATAAACCTTGCATGCACTACTACGGCCAAGTACCATCTTGTTGGCTCGACTCCCTGAGCAGCTGCCCAAAAGGATGCAGAGCAAAGAGTTATCACTGCCTGAAGTGGAATTGCTCTCAGTGCTTTTATTCCTTTCCAGAATGTGACCTTGCATATTTTTGTCAGACTAATAGTAGTGTTTGCAGAAGTCCTGCCTGTCTCCCCTGTGCCGACAGATTGCTGGAAGCTTCATCATGGCTGAATGAAAGAACTGTTACAATTCATCCGCCTGCCAGTCTATTAAGAGTACGGGGAAATGTGCCTAAGAAGAAAACACAGAGTAGCCTAAGAAGGAGAGGAACGGCCAGCAGAGACCTCCCGTAAAACAGCAAAGCTGTGCTTGCTTCCTGCCAACGCTCATTCTCCAACATCTTTCAACCAAGCAACATCTCCCCACCCAAAGCTGCCCATAGGTTTCACCTGGCACCTCTTGCTAAGGGATTTTCTGCTGGGGAAATTCATGGTTAGTTAGCCTTGAATTTAAGAGAGATAAAACGAGGAAGGTGTCCATGCACACAACTATATCTACTTCTCTTAAAAACATCAGACTGTTCACCCAGTTTGGTGAAGAAACTCCAGTTCTGAATGATTCATTCACAACACTGCTTCTCTGGAACTTTATGGAAGACTTAGGATTTCACTTTTAGTAGGTTCTTAGGGCTGTTTTTCATGTCCACGAAAGTTTTCCACACCTATATTGCCATTCCACACCTTTAAATGTGCTCAGCTCAAGTCCACCAAAATTCCTCAGAGTGGCTTAAACGTCCCACAGTCAAATATGTCTTACTTGGTTTGCACCTGGTTTACAGTCTCTGTGGTAGAGTGAGGCTGCAAATTCAAACTTCGATTGGCAGGTCTGAAACTTGGGGTCCTGGCGCACAGTGATTTTGTCAGAGCACTACTGAGCTATAACGACTGATTTTGTCAGAGCACTGTTTCATGATAACACAGTGGGAGCTGGCCATGTGGTATATAATTGCAGTCATATCTGTGGCAACCTTCACCTTCGTATCTAGGCACATATTTTACCCACAGAATATTCCCAGAAGTGTGATGGGTGTTTATAAAGCTCACAGATAAGTCCTAGTTTTTCTCTGCCAAACAGATAACAAATGTGCAAACAGTATTTTTGTCATGTCAGTCAAAAGATATCTAAAAGCAGAATTTCCTAACCCTGCCTCCCTGAAGAAAATGATGGCCCATAAACTAATGCTGTAAAATACATCATCTAAGATATTACAGCAATTAATAAAAATGTTGCTATTCAAAAGAACCTAAATTCTTGTACGCTAGAATACTTAGACAGAGGTCCAAAATAAGCTTGCATCTGCCCTACTATCTCACCTTTCTGACAAGTATCTACATAGTATATATAGTAATGACACACTCCATTGCACACAGAAAAAAGTGTTATGAACTTATCTTTCTTGAACTACGCATAAATGTGCATCCATAATGTACCTGAATAGGTGCCAAACGTGCCATCACCAACTCTGTGGAAATATGTGCTGAGATGGCCATTATCTGCCAGCCATACAGCCTGGAGGAATGAGGCCAGGCTGCAAAAGCCTTTTGACCACTCAGACCAGAATGATTTTCTAACAGATAAGAGGGAATTTGCCTTACCTGTCTGTGCTGCTGAGAGACTGGATACTGCAAACCTGAGATTTGCTGGCTTTGCTGCATTTTCTGAAGCATCATTTTTTGCTGCAGTGCTAGGGGTACGTTAGGTGGCCTTTGAAGAGACTGGTTCGGGAGAGGTTGAGCAGGTTGCTGCTGTGGCTGTTGTTGCTGCTGTTGCTGTGGCTGTTGCACAGGGGCTGAACCCTGTGCCTGCTGCGTATAGTGCAGAAGGGCAGGCTTGTTTTGGGAACCCAAAACCGAAGGCATCTGCTGGTTTGTTTGCTCTGAGTTAAAGTGAAACAAAGGCTTTGTGTTGCCATGATGCTGCTCTAGTGGTGGCTGAGCGCTGTTAATAAAGTTCCTGTTGAGGTCCTGAGGCTTCTGTTGCATGATTATGTCCATGGGATTGCTCTGGGGAGTGGTTGGTTTATAAACATAGTTGTTCATCCCTTTCGACTGGTTTCCATTCACTGGTACCCCAAGCATTGCTGAGCTTTGTGGGCTGAACTGCTGCTGGCGAAAAGAAGGACTGGGGATTTTCTCTTGCATGAAGGGTCCAGGGGAAGGTCCTGATGGAGACAGAGTGGACCAGTTGGCTGTCTGGTTCTGCTGCTGCTGCTGCTGTTGCTGCTGAATCAAGGCATGTTGCTGCCGGTTGGCTGCAATCTGTTTGAGCTGCTGTGCATGAGAGACCTCCTGCCAGTTAGGCAGGGGCCGATTGGATGCAGAAGAAACCTGCGATACCTGTGTTTGACTCTGAGGCACCGAAGGGATGGGTGAAGAGGTGGACATGGCAGTGGTGGCCATAGTGAAGGCTGGGCCTGTAGAAGAAGGCCTCATCTGCGGGGAGCCCACAGGAGCCTGATTCATGCCTGGTGCATATTCACTTTTTATCACCATCTTATCCATCTGCAGAGATCTCACAGGGGCCCTCTGGTTCTGCTGCCCAAGGTCAATGTTGAACGGCTCGTCTTGTTTTATGGTGGCATTTATCATATTCTCTAGCTCAAGATCACTCATTGGTGGCACTGATATGTTAGTCAGTTCATTAAATAGCTCCTGAAGCTCCAGATCCATCATTTGTTCCCATGAGTCTTCCCCATATCTGTTAGGGAACATGTTCTCATGGGATGTCTGTCCATCTAAGTGTTTGCTGCAGGACATCGTTTCTCCTGGTTCTTTCTTTACCTCTTTCAAAGTCATATTAAACATGCCATTCCCACTCACATGTGTATTGTTTGCTAGGTTGTTAGCTTTTCTTTGTGATCCTTGCCCCACAGACATAGTTCCTGACATTGACTGGCTTTGGCAATTGTTAACATGTTGTCCACCTTGTCCCACTGAGACATTATCACCCACTCTTATCCTTTTAATGTCAAGGAAGGAGCTCTCTGAAGCACCATTGGGCCTCTTGTTGACAGGTGACAGATTTACCACCAACTTTCTCTTCAAGGAGCCTTGGAGCTGAAAGAAGCAGAGAAAATAAAATCAGATGACACTGAAGAAACAATCTCTAGTCTGTTTGCTAGAAGACAACAGGAAAGTAAGCACTGCATAGTACACAAAGCTATTCTGGGCTTTCTCAGTCAATGAAACTATGCAGAACTGTAGGAAAATATGTTGTGAGACATCTCCCTGCCACCACCACCCCGTCCTTGTAGACACCAGCATTTTTCGAGCACTTCTGCCTCCTGTTGATCACAGACCCTGTTTTCCCCATGGGAGTGCATGCAGGGAGGTGGCCAGAGCTGTAGCTGGCAAAGCCTAGGGCATATCTGCCCTAGATTTGCTCCCGTGTAACTGTGTCAGATAGATCTAAAGTATTTTTAGACAGCAGAGATTAATGCACTCATGAAATCCGCACTTGTGCCTACCCAGTGCTGCAGAATTGCACTCTGACGATCCAAAAGACCATTTTGGACTGCTGTTGAGTCCGAAGGTCCTAGGACACATTTTAATGGCACACACAAGATCCAGGCATCCCCATCTGACATAGCTCTGTACTGGCCAGAGATGTATACAATTAAAGATGTTAAATGTCAGAATGTTGAAAACTGACAATGAAGCCACTGGAACCATATCAGGCTATGTCAGCCAAGGGTCTGGCCCATGATATACTGCTGGATTATTTTTCAGAGACGTATATTAATACATTAAGCCCTAATTGTTTATGTCTTGAAACATCTGCTATAAAGCACACAGTCCATGCAACACTGCTCTGAGAACTGTAACTCTATTTCCTTTTCCTTGAACACTTACAGAGCTACTTTCATCTGCTCACAGGCCCTGTGGACCTACCGAAGGAAAAGAGGCTCCCAGCTCTGGTCCACCCGATCCACACTGATCCGCCACGGTTGAACACACAAATTCACACTCCCCACACACATAATGAAGATGTAGTCCCATGAGCTGAACGGTTTGGTGCATATGCCCTCAAGCAAGGTGTAGACACGAGTGGAGATGCTCTGAACATGGCTCACAAAAGAATAGACTGCTTTTAAACAAACACAGCAGTCACATCTTTATCTACAGCACGTTAGAGGTGTGCGTACCAAGCAGTGAACGCACACGCAGCCCTCGCCCAGTTGGTACACACGCCATCGCTGTTTCAGCCGTGAGCAATGTCAGGGAACTGCAGGGAAACACAGCCCATCTCCTGCCTTTGTGCACCCGGGCAGGGGCGCACCAGCCTCAGAGGCAGCAGGACACGGCATCTGACATCACCTGTGTGCCAGTGGGAAAATGGCACCAGTGCAAACTGCGATACCTTGGGAGGTGGTTGGTGATGGGCAGAGGGAACGCTGAGAACTCTAATTTTCCAGTCAAGTGAGCAAGGATGACTTATGAGATCTTCCCATCACATTATCTGTACCATGCTGTTTTGTGTACAGAAGTTCATGGGTACCTCATACTCTGCTGTGGCCTCTATTGCCCTCGACTTCAGGCTTATCTTTCTGGGCTCTTCCCAGAAAACTCCAAGTGTGAATACTTTTATTCTGGTGTGAATACCAGTGAGCTGTTTGCAATGAGCTCAACTAACAAATACATATTTCCTCTGTACCCACTTATGCTTCCATTGCATCAGTAGGTCACTGAGTTTAGCCCTTAAAAATAAAGCTTGTAATTTCTCTCTCCAACACTGAAAATCTCATCTCATATCTCAAGTTTCCAGGATAGCTTTTGAATCACAGATTGATGCTTTCATTTCGTAAGGACAGACATGTTGGTGCCTAGTTGTACAAGTCCACAGACCTTGTGCCTTCAAGAGCAACTAATTGTCATTAGGTGTGCCCCAGGGGAAGAGATTTGGGTGGTCACTTGCAAAGAGCATGGACCGTCTTTGGTTATCGTGTTCCTTCTGACACATGAGTCACTGTACTTTCCTTTGCAAAAAAACCCACAGAAGCTGCACTCCCTTTTACCATCATCTTTGCTGCCAGTGTTTATTAGAAATCATTCTCATGCCCCCAAATTCATCTTCCTGGGAAATGGGGAAGTCCCCAGGTCATCAGAATACATGACTTGGCAGCGCATTTTGCTTTCAGATGTGCCGCTGACAGGAAGGCTGAACAGGTAATGAATAATGTATCCTCTGCGTGCATATATGCTTTATATGGTTAATATGCATTTCTGAGTTAATTTTGCTTTTGTTTGACATTTTGAAGCAGAGGGAACTGTTTAAAATGCTTTCATGCTTTCAGAGCACCTGCACCAGGCTTTCTGATACAATCACAAACACGGGTATTACACTGTGCCGTGCTTAGTAGTTGCTTTTCATCTTCAGCTGAACTAGCTGCTAGCAGATACGAGCTGTGAAGTGGTTTGCCTGGTGACACGCACAAGTCAGCAGCAGAGCCAGAGAGAGCACCACCATCTCCAGACACATCCCTTAACCAAGCGCTCCCTCCCTCGACATGGGCTGGAGGACTCCTGGTTTCATAGCATCTGTTCTGCTACTGTGCCACCAAAAAGGGCACGATGCATTGCTAAAGAAGTAAGGAGTGCTGGCTTATCACACCTCTCCAAAACCCTGCAAACACTGCCCTTTGAATGCTGACAACACCTTGGTCAATAGATGTCCCCAGTTTAAAGCAGAAATAAGGCTGCAAAGGTGAAAGAGACTCTCAGGGGACTTCGCTGAGTCTGCTGGAGAGGTTCTGCTTTCACATCCCCCACCGGTTTGGGATGTGGAGGGCAAGGACATGGGAAGGATGTGAGCAGCCCGCAGGGATGAAGCTCCCTCCCCCAGCTTGTACTGAGCTGTTACCAGTTATGCAATATTTAAGATCAGGCTGGATGTGGTTCTTGGCAATCTGATCTAGATGAAGATGTCTCTGCTCGTTGCATGGGGGCTGGACTAGATGTGCTTTGAAGGTCCCTTCCAACCCAAACTCTTCTATGATTCTACGATTCTGTGTGTTTGTTCAGCAAGATGAGCAGTGTCCATCACAAGTCCCTCTGTCTTGCTGTTTCATCTGTTTTCAGAAGGGAGGGAGCAAGGTTCGATTACTCAAACCTCTGCAGTTTTCTAGCCATCACTTTTTTTAACTCCTGATTGCAAGTCAGTACTCAAGCCCTTTTCCCCCAAGCAAAGCACAGTCTCTTCAGAGCGTAAAACCAGACCTTGCCAGATTTCAAGCTCCATCTCTTCCAGTTTGTAAGGAGGATTGATTTGTGTCAGTAAACATAAAACCAAAGTTCCTCTGAGACAGAGGCACATTCCTCAGATCAAACAGGCTGGTGATTACACATCTCAAACTGCTTGAACCGCGTAATACTGAAAGGCTCTGTGATGGGAAATGAGTGACATGACAGTAAGCAGGAGAGGAGGAAGCACTCCATGCAAAGCTCCATCCCACAGGTAGGTGGGCAGCACTGCATGAACCATCAAAGAGGACACGCGCTTCCTGGCAGTCTGTGTTATTGTAAGACCTGATGAGCCTGATGCTGAGCAGGACGTTAACAGCAGAGGGCAAAACTCTAGAGATGACTTGGTCTGAACAGCCCGGGGTGCACCCCGTCCTGCACAGAGGGGCAATTAGTTCCTATTTAAAACTTATTCTGAGTCTTTAAAGGGATTTAAGAGTGGCAGCTTCTTTAATGCTCCCTGACACCAGGCTGAATCAGCATGAGTTCCACTGAGCTAATAACCAGGGCTCATTGAAATCTGGTATCAAATAATTCCTCTTAAAAACAAAACACAAAACCCAAGCAAACCACCTTTCTTTTGGTTGTCATTTCGTACTAAATGTAAAATTAGTGGATTTTGCTGAATATTGATTTTTTTTTCAGGCTCAAAACTTTTTTTCAGAAGAAACAAAAACTTCTTTGGTGCAAAAGCGATTTCTCAGTGAGAAATGTTACAGATTGTTTTCTCCAAAATATCCATATTTAACAATATTTTTATCACGTCTTTGATCCGGTTCTGACATTACCCATCGCCTTGTATTCCTTTCCACAGGGACTGTACATCATGGCCAAGAAAAGAATTTGGCCGTGGCAGCAGGAAATGATAAGGACTTTCTGGCTTCACTTTCACTGAAAGTCTTATGCTTTGTGTGCTTCATGCAGCCTCTTCACTTGGACTTCCTTTTGAATTTGCTTTTGCTTCATTTAACGATGTGTAGTAGGAGCAGAGTGCTTGACGTAAGTTGTAGGTTAAGCGTGCAGCAGGCTTGATTTTCACAGCTCATGGGAAAGCAAAAGACAGCCTGTCCCTCTGACTTGCCCAAGTACCTCCATAGTGCCTGCAGATCCAAAAATACTCATTTCCCAGTGCAAGCCATTGTACAAGCAGCACCATCTGACTGTCATCTCAGCATGTTTATAGCCAGACACTTAAGACTGGACCAAAACACCGAAATGCTCCAAGTAAACAACATAGAAAACATCAGAGTGTGATAGTTTTAAGTCTCCACTAATCGTCACTAGCTGAAGACGCAAAAAGAAGCTCTATCACCTTTGTTCTCCCATCTCTTTTATTTTCCTACTAAGGTTTGCAGCTTTCTTAGCTTGTGTGGTGGAACAACAGCGACAAAACTCATAATGTGCTGTTAACTTAAACTCCAAGCGATGATCACACTTTGTGAAGCAAGCAGCACGGCAGTGTTAGCAGCTCATGTGGAGTAATATTTCTGATGTTAAAAGAGCAGCTTTGGATTTTAGGCTTTTAATATAGAAGCAGCAGACAAACCCACTTTAAAAGGTCCCTTTTGTACTTCCTAGACTTTCTCACAGTATGTGCTGACTGTATCTATAGCTGCACTGTAAACACAATCCTTCATGTATCTGGGGAGGGGAAGGAGTAAAGGAATTACATGAAAAATACAGAAAATATTCAAACAATGGAAGTGGCCAAAAAAAAGAGAAAGAATTCATTCCAAAGGAGGAAACATGCTGAACACTACTTCTATTTATGCTGTGAAAGCACCTTTGCATCCCAGGGCTGGGCCCAGTGAGCCACCCCTGGGACTTAGGGCCTGATCCTGAATGACAGCAGCTCTCATTGTTGAAATAGTGGTACACAGTGTTTGCTGCCAGCCTGTGAGCAGAGCTGAGAATCAGAGAATCATTTAGGTTAGAAAAGACCTTTAAGATCATCAAGTCCAACCTTTAACGTAACACAGTCAAGCCCACCACTAAATCATGTTCCTAAGCACTGCATCTACTCATCTTTTAAATACCTCCAGGGATGGCAACTCACCCACTTCCCTTGGGAGCCTGTTCCAATGCTTGACAACCCTTTCAGTGAAGAACTTTTTACTAATATCCAATCTAAACCTCTCCAGCCTGCAGGAGGACGAGGCACCTCCTCGTTTTCTTACCCCTTGCAACTCACACCACCGTCAGCTTTGGAGCCACCAAGGCACTTGGGGCTGACACAAGGATAAGGAGGAGCCACTGCCCTGAGCTGCCACCTCCAGGGCCATAACAGATCCTAATGCCATGATTACACATGCACTCTTATGGACCATTTCTGACTATAGACACGCTCTTTTGGAATAGGCAGAAGGACTCCTGTTACTGCTGTTTCTATATATCTCCTGAAATCTGGTGTCTCTGGCTTTTCCTACTCTTGCCCACATGCAGGTTCACCTTGATACCTCTCCTGAAGATCTCTGTAGCATGGTCCTCTTCTGAGCACCTCTCCCCAGCCCCTCTGCTCTGCACTTTCTCTGCACAGTAAAAGGGTATTCATTTTTAATCTTTTATCATCATTTGCAGCTTCTGCCCGACATGGCTGAGAATATGAGCGTGACAGTTGCCTTCAGAGAGACTTTAGCACTCCAAGCTCAGGAAGTCCAATCTGCTGGATGATGCTGATCTGGGAAATGGCATTAATTCTTCATGCAGGAGTGAGTGACAGAGCGGAGGCCCCGCACACCGCTGAGCTGGTGTGTCCTCACAGCACAGCACCGTGGCTGGGTCAAAGTGATCCTACCATGGTTGCAAAGAGCTGTGCAAGAGTAGTAGATGCTGTTTCACACTTCAGGTTCTTCCTGCTCCGTGTCTGCAGGAAGGGGACTAACCTCTTGCTCTGAGCAGCGAGGAGGAGGAGATGCAGGTGCCTTCAGCCCCACACTGTCAGTAAGCCTGAGACAGCACCCTCCCACCTTGGCCTCACTCCTCTCCCATTTGGCTAATCAGTTCCTCAGACCACTCCAACCACAAGGAACAGGGTTTGCTGCCATGAGATTTTTGTTCTACACGTCCCAAACCTTCCCACCACCCATCCCTCTCTTTCTGATTATAAGCTCTTTGGGAAGATACTCAGGCTTCTTGGACCAGGTCCTAGCTCTGCTTGATCCTTAAGCATAAGCACCACTGTCAAGAACAATGCTGACTGAGAGGTAACACAAGGTTTTGTCCCTGTTTACTGTAGTAAGTGGCACTAAAACTGAATTCTTAGTAACAAATAAGAATGTTCCTTGGCTGACAAGTATCCACTTAATTCTCATTAGCTGTGAACAAGGCTGGAATAGTAATCAGTATGTTAGAAATCTCACAATTCACCTTCGTTTATGGAAAAATCACATATCTTGCCAACTGAACATACCAACCTAAAAATGCATCCGTATTATTCACAGTGTACTGCCTAGAAATATAACGTCAGGGCTTCGGTCCAAGTTGCTGAAGCACAATAATTATATTTTTTATGCAGATTTTACATCTGATGGATTATAAAATATCATGTCTAGCCACAGTCTTTGAGAAGAATAGGAACACAGAGAAACAATAGCATTTTAACTAGGTCAAGATTGCTAATCAGAATGTAGCAGTCATTACTGTGTGCAAAACAAATAGGCATGAAAGATCTGTATTTCTTCTCCTGCAAGCTGTGTATTTGTCTTCTGGAGAAGTCTTTTCTGTTCCTTTTGTTTCTTTCCTTTTTTAAGATCCTTTTCAACCATGAATAAATTAACCATCACTTTATGTGAAACCTACAGAAATTTATGTCAACGTTTATTACCATGAAATGTGGAACAAAGCATAATGCAACCTGAGCTTTGGGAAATGCGGCTGCTTAACTGATCCTATCCTGATGAGAAGGAAATATCAAATGCATTATAAATGTTGACAGGATGATCAGGCATGTAAAAGAGGTCATCCAACACCACCCTCCACATTGTTTACCAGTTTCATAAGTCAGCTTAAAGTATTAAAAACACATACTGTCTTGCACAGGAAGCTCCTAATCCTCGAAAATGTGGCTGCTGTTATTTGATTTGCCTTTTAGAGATCAATGGCATAGCAGATTTCATCTCAGGAAAGGCTGTTGAGAGCATTCTCGTCCTCGTTTATGCCCAACATCGCTTCCAAACTGGTGTGCAAAGGCTTTGTAGCTTCATTAGAGCATATATCCATGACCATACATGGACTTTTACTACCTGTCTAAGCATCTATCTATCTCCTATGTGACGCTCGGTATCAAGGGTTCAATCAGTGGAGGAAGGCAGCAGCCATCCACCCCGCCTTGGAAAACAAGGAAATATTTAGACTATTTCTCTCTTCCTGAAAATCAATGTGTCACATAGGACACTCATGCCAACTGTTTGGCCTTGAGGTCTTCTGCAGGGTACGTTACAGTTCACAGGAGATACACTCATCACTTGTCAACTGGATGGAAAAGATCCCTCCAGCACAATACCCAGTCATGCTTCCAGCATCAGACTATCAGCCAGGACAAAGAGGGTCTGCCTCAGTAAGAACTGCCTTCCATCACTGGATCAACTAAGACTCTTAATGAGCAACTGGCAAAATGGCTTCTTGTTAGGAGGCAGGAGTCCTGATCCTCTGCCAAAAACTTCAGTGGAGAAGTGATATTTACCATCAAATCCAGGCCTGTGGTAAGAGAACGTCTCTAACAAAGTTGCTGCACTTGCTTGACAGCTGGGTTTGACCTGTATTAGTATCTTCCCCCTGCCTCTCCCCATCATGCATGTTCCCTCCATGAAGAAGGACATAAAGTGAAAGCAGTTCTTAACAGCCATTTTCAAAACCTTCAGCTTAAACATGCAGTGTCAGAACAGCGCAAGTGCACCCCAGTAAGAGTCTGACCTATATGAGCAGAACAGGCAAAATGAGAGGGGTTTGGAGACAAGTAACAGCAACAATTTAAGAGCTTTGAAGATATTCCTTTGAAGAGAAAGGACAATAGAAGGGACAAATAAAAGAGAAAATTATGAAAGTTTATGTAACAAGGCTCTGACAGAATAACTGCAGATCTGGAGGATATTTAGCAACCTTGAATGGCAGTAAATTCATAGAATCATAGAATAGTTAGGGTTGGAAAGGACCTCAAGATCATCCAGTTCCAACCCCCCTGCCATGGGCAGGGACACCTCACACTAAACCATCCCACCCAAGGCTTCATCCAACCTGGCCTTGAACACCGCCAGGGATGGAGCACTCACAACCTCCCTGGGTAACCCATTCCAGTGCCTCACCACCCTAACAGGAAAGAATTTCTTCCTTATATCCAATCTAAATTCAATCCCAATGAAGTGATGAACTTTTTCTTCCAGTGAGGATACAGTCTGAGGAACTACTGACAATCCAGACCTCAGAAGGATCTAAAGAGGTACTGCGCATTTGTTTGCAGATGGGAAGATGCTGACTTACAGAAGGTGACAATAAAAGATTTAGAAGTGGATATGAAATATTAAACATCAAGGTTCAAACCAGTTCATGGGGACTGCTACAGTTGTCAGTGGGCAGGGGAGGAAGATGTCGGGGGAGGAGAGGTAGTTTCTTCAGGCTTATCAAGGTGATAGTGTATCTTCCCCTGATATATTTATCCTTGCTATTGATGAGATGCTGCAGGGTTTAGAAAGGACATGTGTCTGGCTGTGTTTCAAGCCTACTGTATTTCCAACAATTTAGAAGTCTGGAAGAGAACTGTAAAAATGGGAGTCATTCGAACAGTATCTAAATGCCTGCTACTAATTGTACTCCTGAGTTTCAGTTTTAGCCTGGAAACACAGACAGAATGACAGAACAAGGATGAATCATGGAAATCAGTCTGAGACAAGGGAAGAGCATCAGAAGGTTTTGGGAGCCCTGAATGCCTTGTCTTGGACTAACACATGTTGCCATTCAAGTGATTTTTCATTGTCTGGTCTTTCTTTGAGGACCATCTTGGTATTTTTATGAGAAGGTTGAAAGAATCCAAACCAAGGAAGATGACCAGAGAGGGTGAATGGAAGGCTTGGAAACAACCACCCACCCAGGAAGGAATGCTCCAGGAGGTCAGCGTGGTTAGAAGGAACCAGGAGCAGTATGGGGTAAGAAAAAGGCATCTACAAGCTAAAAACCACCCAGCCAACCATTCAGGTACTGAAAAGCTGATGAGGTTATGCTTAAAAGGAATGTGAAAAATGACAAGAGGCGTTGAGAGGATGAATAAAATATGTTTGCACAAGCAGACAAGTCAAACACGTGGAGACATCTCTGAAGAAATTGAAAATAAGTTTTCTGGCTTTCTTTTTTTCTCTGATCAACAAAGAGAATATTTGATAGTACAGAGCATCTAGCAAAAGCTTGGCTTTTGTAAAAAGATTTTCTTTGGTAAAAGGAGATTACGTGGCAATAGGGTTCTTGTGTCCCAAGGGCTGGTGATTCTGCACCAAAAATATAACATTGAACAGTGTTACACTGGTCACTGGATAGGTAGGAAGAGTATGTGAAGACCAAATCTGGTGCATGGAAGGCATAGAAGACGGAAGGAAAAAATGTGAGAGCCCATGCCTTGGCCTGTCTGTGGGAGGCAGGTTCAGTGTCAGTGCCCTCAACCACCCTCAGCTGGACTGAGGAGACCCTCAAGGAGACAGCGCCAAGATGGGACGTGCAAACCTCCCAGTGATGAGGTTTTGCACACTGCTGCACTTCAGCTCCTTTGTCCTGCCCCTCTGAGGCAAAACCCTGCTGCTGAGCACACACCGTAATTGGTGGCTTGGAGCACAGTGACTGAAACTGTCAGTACAGTTCCCTGCTGCAGACGTTCATGTCTCTCAGCCATCCAGTCTCCAAGAAGCCTTTGTACTGAATGCCTTTATCCTGACTACGGCTTTCTTCAAGGGGATTGTTCATCCTAGACTCATCACTGAAGATGCTCCTGGTAGTTCTGGACAGGAGCCCATCCCCACCAGCGGTGGTGGTAAACCACGAGGGGTCACCACAAACCTTTCAGGTATTTTTGGCCACTATGACAGTTTTCAGTGAATGGGACAGAAGTGGATTCATTACAATCCATGCTTCCTATATGCCATGCTTCCTACGTGCACTAATCACTTGTTACGTGAATTCATGCAAATAGAAACAGCACTGAAAAATGAGCAGTTCTAGGTCCCTCAAAGACAACAGCCATTCTCAAAGTCCTATTTTCCTCCACAACGGTCTTGATCCTGTTTCTAGAGCCAGTTGTGCTCACTGGCTTTGAAAATTCAAAATGAGAAAAATTCCCTACTTGGCAATGACTGACTGGAATAACATGTCCTTCCTGACACAACACACCATGATAAGGGGACATGCTCTTGCAAGACTGGACACAGGCACTACAACTATCACAAGATGTGGAGAGTTCCTTAGATTTCCTTTAGGATCATAAATGACATAGCTGTGAAGGGACCTCCACACATCATGCAGTCTAGGCCTGCTGAAAGCAGTTACCTTCAAAGTTACATCAGATTGCTTAGGACATTCTACAGGCAAGTGCTGGACACATCCAAGGATGAATACTCCACAGCCTCTCCAGGCTCTAGTTCCCCTTTTTTCCTTATGCCTAGTTAGCAACTTGTGTTTCTTGCCCCTCATCGTTTTGCTGTTCACTTCTATGACAGATCTGGTATGTAACTGGCAAACTTTGAGTATAGAGTGAATGGAGGAAATGTATGAATTTGACTTGTCTCCAAGTCAACTATATATATGATGATGAGGAGGAGGAGATGAAAGCCATCAATGACAATGCACTTGAGAAATGTCAATCTCTGTTTCTATACAGATTCCTTCAGGGAAGGTGTTAGATCAGTAGCTTTTAAATGACATGAACAATCAAAGGATTGACCAAGCAAACTGATTCCACACCAGATGAATCTGAGTTGCTAAATGATGCTTTCCTTAAGACTGATCTAAAGTCCATTGAGATATCCAAGTCTTTAAATGTACTTCGATGGACTTTGTTTCTCTCTGATTGTAAGATTCCATGACAAAGACTTTATCTATTTTTCTGAAAAACACTCTTCATGCATTTAGACACTGTCAAGCACATTAATAACGAGTCCTGTTTTCCAGCTAAATTCCAAAAGACACTGATGCATATTCAGCGCCTCTGAAAAGCAGACATCTATTTAGGTGCCAAATATGGATCCCAATCTACTTTAGAAAATACTACACTGGATAAAAAATGATTTCCATTTTGATGACTAATGTGACACTTTCACCTTTACAGCACCAGTTAACGGTGACTGGAAATCATTACAGTTGAAGGGCTGCACAGCAAACTGCTCTCCATGAAACTCTGGAGGTAGCAGGCCAGTTCCTAGTGGCCAAATGACCACATTACTCTTGGTGCTAATTAGTTCCTTTCACCCTTCATATGCTCCCCTTTCTTTCATAAGCCTTAGCTAGGAAGCTCTGGGTCAAACATGCTCAGAGGGCACTCACCAACTTTTCAACCTCAGAAAGACCAACCAAAACCTCAGGGTTATCCAAGCACTTCAGTGACACTTCGCTTGCTTATTCCTTAGACTAGACTTGCTTTGGCAGATGCGTATTTATTCTCATTTATGGTGTGGGAATACATATTTTATAGACTGCTAAAATCTCCAGAAAGATTCAAAGAGATCTCTGTCTAGGAAAGAAGTCTTACTTTGTTTACACACAGACTTCTATCTATGGCAGTCTGTGCTTAGGAGAAGCCTTTGGAAAGGCAGACTGTGAAGCCTTGCTTGGGACATGGACCAAATCTGAGCAGTCTCCAGGGGAGCTGTTGCTCTGGTGGGCATCCATGAGTTAAGTCTTTAGGTCATCAATCAGGGACCTTTCACACATACTTTAAAAAACAGAGGTGGGAAAGTGCTTTCCCACATTCCCTGAGTAGAATCCAAATTCCAGGGACCCCGTACATGCTGGTATCTGCCTGCATATATGTCCTCATCTGTACTGAAGCCCTATGCAACAGCAAGCCAAATTTCCTACTGCTATAAACAGATGCAGCTACACTGACCTGTGTCAGTGTTTTATTAAGAACCAGCCCTGGAGCCTGAAATCTGGATTACAAACCAGCGTTTACTGGAAGTGTGGATTGCAGCAGGAACTTTTGTTGGATGTCTGTTGCAACAGACTCCTCGCTTCTTTTTAAAGTGCCTGTAGTGTTGCAGGCTTTTACTAAGGGAACACAATGGAGCTGGCAGGAAAGCAACAGCCCTTCACCGTCTCTGAAGAGCAAAAATACCCCAGCAGTCCTTAAGGATACAGCACTGCTAGGTAACTGGGACAGTGAATTAACAAGGGCTGACTCTTCCCTCCCTCTGTTTGCAAGGATAGCAAGTAACAAAATCTGGCAGGCTGAAAAGCCCCTGCTTGGAGGAGAGAGACAAAGAGGCAGGGCTGAAATCCATCGTGTCAGTTTTAAAAGGCAGAGTTTTGCATTTACACAATATGCCCATTCTTGTTCTCCTTGACTCATGGAAAAATATTGAACATCGGACAAGAATGTAGGAATGTGTCTGGTGCCTGATCTCCACAAAAATCTAAACGCCGTTTGCATTCACGTACGAAATAAAGTGCGGCTGTCCGGGCTCCCTTGATGGGTTAAGAAAATAACAGTAGTGATAGCAATATCGCTATAATAACAGCAGTGATACAATTTTAACGCTGGCTGTGTGACTAGCACAAGTAAAGCATGAGCCCAGCCCATAATCCCCACCAGAGCTTTCTAGACCATTTGCCTGTCACAAGCATCGCAAAGGCTTCTCTCCACTGACTGCATCCGAAGCCACTGTTTGTTTTGCTGGGTAAGCAGAGGTTAAAGCTTTTCATTGCTTTTTTGACTTCAGATGCCATAATAGTTGCAGTGCCTATATTACCATCTATGGCAGACAGTCTGCATGTCTGCCAACTGTCAGGCAGCCTATTCATCTCCAGTTGCCTTTTGCCTACTTTCTGCAGCAGCAGAATTTCCCTCCATTTGATTTCATGTGCTGGAGTCCTGCTCCTGCCGATGTTTCTGCTGCTTGCTTTTAAACACAGCCTGGCTTCAAGCCTGGGGGCCATGGGAGCCTGCAGCCCCAAAGAACCTGTGGCTCCCATGTTGCATGCAGCTTGCCAGCCAGCCAGCTATGGACCTGGTTTGGGCAACATCATGTAACTGCCAGTATGTGACTGGGGGTTGCTGGCTAAACCCAGTCGTTGACTGGAAGAAGAGTTAAGCAATGGCCTCACCATGGCCTGCACTGATGGGCCACTCTAGGATCCCCCAAAACACCCTCTTCCTGCTTGTCCCATGGCAGAGCTGTGGAACCTGGCTACTCATCCCCTGTCTAAAACCCCATCTTCTTTCCCCATTTCTTTTCTTCTACCTAAGGCTACGTGCTCTGTGTGGGGAGGATATTGGTACACATCATGTTTGGCTGCTTCTGACCCAGATGTTCCTGGAAATCCACTCCAGCATCTTTAGGCACTAGTGCATCTTTGAAACATTCAATACTGTGGTATTTTACCATTTTACTAAAGCCTCCTTAGCAAGTAGGACTGTTCAGGAAGATGGACAGGACCCAGGCCATCAAGTCCAGCCCCTACAATCACAGCCCTATGCTATATCCTCCTTTGCCTAAACAAATCATGCTCCTGTTTAAGAGAACCTCTGAAATCAAGAGAGGCAATGCTGATATCTGCTGCTTACCTCTTTTTGCTCCCCAGTACGTTAGTGATCTGAAAACCTGCAGACCTCCACATTTCCTGACCCATGGCATGAGCCAGTGACTCACAGGAGAAGGATGAGCAGCTCTGCCATCCCTTGTGACAGGGGTAACATAGATCACGCAGTTGCATGAGGCTTGTCAAACTGGTGTGCTTATTTTGCCTTTCCCTAGGTGTGACCCAGCCCATTGCCTCCTTACCCAGGCTGTGAGAAGGCTCTTGAAATTCCATTTAAAATCCTAACCCAGACGGACCAATCTCACAGTTCACCATCACTGAGCCCTGAGCCCCGGGCTGCTCTTCCTGCCATTGCTGCTTTGTGAAATTTCCTACCGAAAAGAAATGGTACCTCAAAACACCCTCCCTCACACAGCCCAGCCGGGAAGCCCACAGCCAGAGGCATTTGCCTACCTCCCTGCTGCACAAGGAGCCCGGGTCTAGAGCTCCTGAAGTCAACAGAAAGACTGTTGTAGACATCAGTGTGTCTTGGATCAGGCCCCAGCTACCCTAGAGAAGAGATGGGCTTTGCAGCCCATCCAGATGGTTAACAGCTTTAACATACAACCGCTGCCTTATTAAATCTACAGTAAATTAAATGAACACTTAAGACACTCAACTGAAAGTGCTATTGACTGTGGTAATTAAATTGAAATACCCAATTAACCACACCAGAATAGGAAATGAATATATCATGGGGCACCACTCTGCTGTGGTGTCTGAGCCAGTCAGATGCTGTCTATACCTTAATTTGGGCTGAAATAATTTTTTAAAGGGAGTTTATGATTATTTAAAGATGTGTTTATATAGCACATGCATATATATGTCTTTATATGTGTGTGTATATATACAGACACATATTATGCTATTATATCCAAGTCTTCTGTCTGGGTTCTTAGTCTCACGTTGGCAGAGCCATACTTTTAATTCCAGGTCAGCCACCATCTTCCAAGATAAACTCGCACATTATTAAAACATCTAAATCAGAAGGATTACAAATGTCCCGCAGTGGGCTTTTTTATTTTCCTTGATTAAGAACATTTACATGGAGGTGTCTGCAGCTCCAAAGCCATTGCAGAGCGAGGCCAAAGTGAATGCCTGGCAAAAAAAGAAGAGAAAGAGCCTTTTTTCCTACTGTTGAGCCTGTGTTGTCAGGTCCCTGCCTGCTGCTCTAACCACAGCCACCCCAAAG
The DNA here is from genome assembly GCF_037157495.1 of Lathamus discolor. Classification (NCBI taxonomy): domain Eukaryota; kingdom Metazoa; phylum Chordata; class Aves; order Psittaciformes; family Psittacidae; genus Lathamus; species Lathamus discolor. The sequence continues at coordinate 116,482,751 of NC_088887.1, read as the reverse complement.
CAAAAGTTTACCTTTAATTAAGACAGAGCATTAGGTTTCTTAGGCTCTGAACCCTTTCCTTGCACTCCTTTTTTCTATCAGGAGTGGAAACTTTATCTCACCTACAGAGGTACACCTTGCCCAAATGTTGAGAGACTGCAGTGTAGAATCATAGAATGGTTTGGGTTGGAAAGGACCTTAAGCTCATCCAGTTCCACCCCCCTGCCATGGGCAGGGACACCTCACACTACACCATGTTGCCGAAGGCCCTATCCAAAAACCTCCACTTCTTCACTCCAGGCGAGTCTTCTGAGGAAAGGTATTCAGCCATCCCCAGTGACAAAGTGCCCCCAAAAGCGAAGTGGTTTTGAGGCTTGGAGCAGACTTGGGCATGGCCACCAGACCCTGCTCTCCCAGAGATGTGCATGAAGCCCTGGCTCTGGCTTGGCCTTTGTTTGGAGGGGAATTTGCCCTCCACAAACCACAAAACTGCAGCCTTGTAATGGCAGCACTCAGAATGACAAAAGGCCAAATTGGGTTACAGTCCCTTAACATTACTAAGCTATTTGGATAGTGACAAGAATTACTTTTAATGATTCATGTCGCAGTCTCATAGACAATAACCAGACAGTATCTATAGGACTCCAAGCTTTAATCCAGCTCAGGATTGTGTAGATCCTGAGAAAACAGAGACATGACAGGATGGAAGACCTTCCAAATCATAGAATCATAGAATAGTTAGGGTTGTAAAGGACCTCAAGATCATCTAGTTCCAACCCCCCTGCCATGGACAGGGACACCTCACACTAAACTATTCCACACAAGGCTTCATCCAACCTGGCCTTGAACACTGCCAGGGATGGAGCACTCACAACCTCCCTGATTTGGTGGTTTGAGTAGGGAACACATTTCCTTCCATTTCTTCATCCATCCCACTCATCCTGGCATTGCCCCAAGGATTCTCCCTGGCTTGCCCTAGGGTGGTGACCAGTTCCCATTCCTGCGTGGTGCTCCTAATGGCTTCACTGTCTTGATGCCCAATGGACAATGCTGAGGCAGGTGGCTCTCCTTGATGAAGCTGGACCCTGCATCCATGTGGGACCAAGTTCAAAGGGTCTGAACTGCTGTCCTCCACCCAAGCTGTGGAGCTGGGGAAGGCAGAGGTGATCTAACCATGGTTCTGTAGTGTTTCAGGGAAGCCTTACAGGTACCGTTTTTGTAGGTCTTCTCTTTGCTTTGGTCGCACCTCCATTTTGGCCACTTCCATATGTTTTCTGGACCAAACTGATCTCTTATTGTTCCTCTCCTCATAAGTGGAATTGCAGCCCCTGTGGCCCTCTGCCACTGTTTATGCTGGCAGAGCCCAGTGGATATTGGCAGGCAAACTTGGATGGGATTCACAGAGCGAGAGGGCAGGGCAGGAAGAAAGGGCACACTGTGGCCCTCAGTGCCTTTGCTCGCTTTGCAGAGAGCATGCCCATGGACGGAGGGAAAGGAGGTCACAGGTGGGGTAGGAGCTCTCCTTGCTGGCCATGAATCTGGTTTTAAATTGCTTAGGTCTGAAATGTACCTTAGATCTTGTTGGGTATCTGTAAAACCTGCGTCCTCTCCATGGAAGGTGCTGGCCCCAGAAACTTTCTTCCATTTATCACAGACTGGTTTGGGTTGGAAGGGACCTTAAAACTTATCCAGTTCCAACGCCCTGCCACGGGCAGGGACACCTTTCACTAGAGCAGGTTGCTCCAAGCGCCTGTGTCCAACCTGGCCTTGAACACTGCCAGGGATGGGGCAGCCACAGCTCCTCTGGGCACCCTGTGCCAGCGCCTCAGCACCCTCACAGGTGTTTATCTAAAACCACTTCTGAACATATCATCTTGCCCACTCTACCTTGGGAAGGAGAGGTCATACAGCCATGCACATGATGTGCTGGAACAGAGATGCCCCAGGCTTCTCTGCCATTGACTAAGGTGGCCCACATGTGAGATGTCCAATTAAACCAACTCTGGCTGAAGGCAATAGAAAACTCATATTGGACCCTGAGGCCTGTCCTTGCTGCATCAGAGCCTAAAAGAAGAACCTGGCCCTCGCTGCCTGGCTACTATTCAAAACAGCTCTTAGTTATGAAGAACAAATTGTAAGTTCCCGTGTAATGTCCCTGGCAGAATCCAAACTTGTTAAAAAAAAGAAGCCTGTAAACATCATTCCCACTCAGGAACTGTGCAGTGTTATACCCTGACCCCGTTGCACTTTGACATATCGCAGAACTACGCAGGCTGAATCTCACCCTTCCAGCCCTGAACGACATGTTTCGAAAGGTTTCTCTCCTTTTCCTTTCCCTCACTGCCTAATGCAAAGAAACGTCTCATTTTGCTCGTGCAGATCTAAAGCGATGACATACAGCTTAGAAACGACTACAAGTACAACAGGGACACTATGAGCAGCCACAGTTTGTGAGCTCCAATTCTGCATTTACCTGCTGGGAAAGGAGCAGTGAGGAGCAGGTCCCTGATCCTCCTATCCCTCTGCCGAGCCCGGGGGCTGTGTGTGAGACGTTTGTTCATATGCCCAAGGAACAAAACCATGCCATGGAAACCCTGCTTGTGTCTTTGCTGAGTTGTACTTCTGTGCTTCCCAGCTCGCAGGCGAAAGGAAGCACAGCTTCCCCAGACCCGAGCGCTCCTGTGCTGGCGGATTATTTATTAAACAGTGATGGGAGGCTGAAGCTGTTTTCACTGAAGAACAGTTCGTTCAAAGCCTAGCGGAGAAGCAGAGTTGCCATAGTTACCTGAGCAAGCCCTTAGCACGGCACAGCTCCTTCCTACAGCCCAAGAGTTTAGGTCAGCTTGCAAGTTTGTCAGACAAAGCTTAATGATTACCTGTTTCATGCGAGTGAATTGCATTTATCAAGCGAGGAGGTGGCGTGCAAACCAGGGACAGGACTGCCCTCCACCCATATATTCTTTTGCTGGTCCAAGAAGCCCATGGGGTTCACACTCCCTGCAAATTCTGTAGGGTATCTGGACAGCTGGGGAGGAGCTTGGAGTAAAAACACATTTAGACCTTGGCACAGGTTTCGGCCGTCCAATCCAGCCCCATCATTAACAGCTTCTGTACAGCACTGCTCTTCCTCTAGGGGCTGTAAGAATGAACTAAACCTTTGTTCAACCTAAACTTCCTTTCCTTGTCTGCCGTTCCTGCAGACTTTCCATTCTAGTGGTCCTATTGTTTCACTTGGAAATGTCAGAGAGCTGCACAGCATGCTCATTTTATAAGGAATATGTTCCATTTCAGGAGGCCAAGATCGTACACTGTGTTGTTCCACAATTAATTTGCTTGAAACTTGCTTGGGCTCACTATGGCTTGTCTGAAATGGCCTTCTTTCTTTCCCTCTTTTTTCCTTCTTTTTTTGGGCCCCCACATCTGTATTTAGATTGGTAACTACCACAAGCACCAGCTTTGCACCTGAACAAATAGGACTGACGAGGACAAGATTAGCTCCTTTGTGCAGACCAATTTGGACACTGGGCATCTCAATGAATGGGCATTTTGCTTTTGAACATCCCTTACTGGAAGCGGCAAAAAAAAAAGAGTAAATACCCTGATTGTATCGTCTGTTAAGTGGGTCATTCCTACAAAGGGGACTGGAAAATGTGCCTTCATACTCACAGTTTCCTTCAGTTCTCCTTGCTGTAGAGTTCGAGAGAGCAAAAGGGAGAAGAACGTGCATAGAAACTTAATTCTCCTGAGGTCTGGTGAAGTTGGGCAATCCACAAACTGGCACAAACTACATCACCACAGTGCCTAGGTTTCCATATTGCTCTGACTTTTTTCCTTCTTGGCCTCTTTCCCCAGCAGCTTTTTATCATGGTTTCAGGCATAAGTACATCCCTACCAACCAGGACAACTGCAATTTAATTAAGAAGCAGGTGATGTGAGCACAGGGAAAAGTGGCCACATACACATACACTGTCATAAATAGCGTAAGTTTTGTGAGACCACTTTGGTGCATCTTGCTAAGGGACTGCGATGAGGGATGGATGATGTTGTTGACCTGGGACCAGAGATTCAGAGGTATTTAGGCCCCTAAATCTTACTCAAAATCAATGGGGATTAAGTGTCAAAGCTGAGAAGCTGCCTAAACTCTCCTGGAAGATCTAAGACTGAGTTATAACGTGCCCACTCAAGCAGTCCTGCTTACCTCCACTTCCCTTTCTGACCCATATGTTTGGCATGCATTTTGGAAGGCATGAGCTCATGTAGCATGGTGCAATTCAAGTACAAGATAGAGAAGAGGACACAGAATAAAAGAGTACATGATGAAGCACAGAGACAAGGATGAGAAGGAAACATTACAGAAGTAGAAAAACAGAGAGAAAAGGGAAGATGATGGAAAGGTTGGACAAGGAATGAAAAAGGAACAATTTAAAGGACATGGAAAAAGAAGGGAATGACCCATCTGAGAGAACAAGGAATGGAAAAGTGACAGTTTACGATTTAGTCTGAGGAATACTGGACAACAGAAATGAAGAGATCTGCAGCAAGATCCTAAAGAAGAAAGAAAGAGTGAATGAAGCAAAGGAATGGAGGATGGCAGGCCCAGAGAGGTTGTTACTCTTTATTCTGTAGGCAGGTCTTCATTGTCCTCAAGTTTTAAGGAGTAGCTCACGTGCAAAGTAGTTTGTCATTAGTGAACCTTTGCAAGACGCACCCATGTAATGATCTACTTTTAATTTTTAGATGTCTTTATTAAAATAGCATGTTCCTGGCTGGTTGATTAGCACAGGGGACATTGAATTTCCAGAGACGGTAAGCATGGAAGAGCATCATGCCATTGGAGTTTTGGTTGCTTCGGGTCTTTGCATTTCCCTCCTGTCCCTGCCAGTGCTGAGCCAGTTCCAGTCAGATGCAGGAGTCTCAGGGAAGTAAAGCTCTTAACACACTGCATGAAAACTAGCAGCTGGGATTAGAACTTCCAGCCTGGGGCCAGACAAGGGAGGCGCTGGTTCGGCCCAGCCGTATTTGTTCAGCAAAGGCTGGCACAGTTACAAATTAACCCAGAGAGCAGCTAATGTCTTTTGCCTGGTGAGGATGCTATAGGACACAGAAGAAGAAGCTGGGTGCGTTGTGGTTGGTAAGAAAATGGAATGTAAAGGGACAATGACTCAAATCTGCAAGGAACCCATTTTTTTCTTCTGTGTCTTTACCATCTCAATTTTCAGAGGTAAATTACCCTTGATGATTTAGGCCATAAAAGCTTTTGAGTCATCTTCACTATTTAGCTGTGAAAGATGAGACAGTTCAGTTCAAATCACTAATCTGAAGACATGTTAAATAATTAACAGTATATGGTCTGCAATGCTATTTACCATCCCATGGGGCTCCTAGCCCTCTGACCTTCTAACAGCCTTATTTCATAAACAATGCTCTGCAGGGTTGCACATGACAAAACTTCTTAAAACAAGGAACTGTAATTCAATATCAGTCTAATCGACATGTGTAGTGGAGCAGGTAGCTTGCGCCGGTTCTTTTGGGCCTTAAGTAAATAGAGTGCATTAAACAATAGACAAAACTGCAGGGGAAAGAAAGGGAATGCAGTATAGGCCGGTGCCAAAGCTTGAATTCATACGATGTAGTAAACTAAGGTCACTGCCTTTGTTAAGAAAATCTTGGCAAATTGCGTCTGCTGTAGAGGTCAGGCAATTATGTTCACAAGGAAACACAAACTTGCACGTTATTTAACATTTCCAGCCTCTGTAGCACAGTCCTACGTCAGTTTAAATATACAACATCCCCAATGAGTAACAGATACTGCTGAACACGCTGCTTTCCTACAGGCTCAGTTCTAACAGTGGTAGAAACATTTATAGCAAAGTTGTGTTTTCGACCTCGTTGAAATGGAAAATGGTTGAGAATGACTCAAAGAAAAGTTGAGTGCTTTATTTCGCCTCCTTCCAAGTTTTGTATTTTATGCTAGTTCTTATTTAACTTTGCTTTGGGTTTACTGCTCTTTTTCTGTGTTCACCATTTCATCTCAGGTTTCGCAGTGCTCTCAGCACAGGTCAGCCTCTCTACCCTGACCGGCTGAGTGTCATTTATCACAATATTTGTCAAATAGTGAAAAGATAAACTAGCAGATAATCACTAAATGTTACGGGTTGACATTAGCAGCAAACTAAAATGCCAGGTCACCCAGAATCTTGCAAAATTAAAGTCTTTTCCAAGAAGCAAAAGAAGTCTGTATTTTTTCTACTTCTATCTTGATTCAACTGAACTGCTAACTATAGCGTGCAGCTTTTGGCTGGAAATGATCTTGGCATCAGAAAACTCGAAGGTAGCAAATATGGCACCAATTTCTAAAAAGGTTCTTGGGAAAAATGCTTATACCAGGCAAAACGTACAAATACAAAAGTCTAAAGAATAGCTTTAGGTGACACCTGGATAAATAGGATATACTGGAGAAGACCAGCTCAGCTTTTGCAAAGGAAAATTGTACTTCACAACCCTTTTCTGAAGGAGATAACAAGCATGTGAACAAGAGGAATTCAGTTGACATAGCTTAACAGGAAAGCTTGTCCCCAAAGGCGCTCAGCAAGATCACTTGTTAGAGGTGCTTAAAGAAACTAAGCCGTTGTAAGAGGGAAGCTCCTCGCATTGCTTAAAAGGCAGAATGGAAGCATAAGAGCAAATTACCCATTTTCACCGTGACAGGAGATTATCGGCAATGAGGTGATAGAAAAGCAGATGAAATTCAGTATAGACAAATATAAAATCCAGCACATGGGAAACAGTCCTTATTCTACCTACAGTGACGGGCCCTAAACTCAGTCTTACTCCTTAGGAATGAGACCCCAAGGTCAGGATAGACAGTGCTGTAACACCATTTCAGTGCTCAGCCGTGCAAGTGCTCAGACAGCTAGCTGAATGGCAGCAAAGGAATAGAGAGCAAAGCACAGGCACATCATGCTGGCACTGTTTAAATCCACCCCCTGTCTCAAAAAGAACATAGTAGAAAGAAAAATATACAGAGAAGGGCAGAAAGGACAGTAAAAGGGAAAAAATACCCAGCTTCCACCAGAGGAACTAGTTAAATAGACTAAGGTTTTTCAGCCCAGGAAAGGAAAAATTGAGGGGGGAATATGACGTAAATGTGTGAAACTTGTTGTACGGAGTAGGAGAACAGTGATCAATGAATCCTCTGATGCAATAGTTGGAGGATATCATGTAAAATGAGCACATGGCAAGGTAAAAGCAGACAAGGAAGTCCTTATGTGAGACATTGCCATGAAGCTATTTTTAGCAAGATGTCACACGTGCTGTAAGTTTAAATGGGTTCAGAAAGCAACTGGATAAATTCATGTGAGAAAAAAACATTCAAGAAATTAAATACAAATACACTGTTTCTTGATACTTAGCCAAGAATGGTTGGAGGCCGGAAGAGTATCCTGGGGAAGGAAAATGTGTGCCTATCTGGTAATGATGTTCTTCCACTGATGACCACTAAGAGTGACCACACACAGAACCAGACAAACCTTTTGTCCTAGCCAGTCCAGACCTCTTACTTGTGCTTGCTCGGAGATATAAATCACAACCTTTTTACTTGTGTATGAAATGAAATACCACTTTTTTTTTCACTGGCTCTTCTGTTCATCTCAAACTGCACTCAGCTTAGGGGTGAGCATTTAGAAAATACATTGAGAAGGAATGCAAGAAATTTTTTAAGGTCTCATATCTTCTGGCCTGCAAATGTAATTTGTTATACAAAGATGTTCACACAACAGTCAGGAAAAAGGAGCTTTCATGTGGTAGAGATTATTGGGTGCTGGTGTAATGTAACAAACACTAATGAATGCTAATGAAGGGATCTGTTTCTGCAGACACGGTTCCACGCTGTTTAAAAGGCAGCTTCCAAACTCCTCTCTCATCACTAAGCCCAAATTCATCCATCACAGCATTGAAACAAACTGCTGGAAAACATAAGCATTGGTCTGTCAGAAGCATCTCCCTGCACAGCTCTGAGGCTGAATCCACTGTGCTGCAGTCTTCACCTTTTAGAGATCAACTCAGCCATGACTTTCAGAATAATCTGGAATGTTTTTTCCCTTGGGTGAAATCCGTTGAAACTGATGGATATGTTGTTTTTGAAAATCCCGGTGGGGCCGAGAGTTTACTTCCAGTGCCTAAGTTTTGAGAACGCCAAACGATTTAGTTGTAGTTGTGTAATCCTGAACTGGAAGCAGGGAATGGGTGATCCAAGAACAGGTTTGTCATCTCCAGCCACTAAACACTGGCATGTTAAAGCCTTCATTTAAACTCAAAGCATGAAGGAGAACATATTATTGTTCTGCACTAAAGATGAGCAAGTAGATTGACCCAGGAGGGAGCTGGTGGTCCAGGCCAACCCAGTCCTTGGACCTGACGTTGTTTTTCTGGTGCCTTGCCTCCACTTGCCTCATGTTTTTATCCTTTGCGTTCCCTGTTTCTCCTGATAACAGTTCCACAGTTGTTTTGCTCCCTGACGCTGCCGAGGGCTCTATTTTTAATCTCAATTAATGTGGGGGCCCAAACAAAGCAAAACTTATCTCTCTCATGCATTGTTTGTAAAGGGGCTGTTTAGTCTGAGGTCATGAATGCAGGCAGCTTCGCAGCCTCCTCCAAAGGCAAGCAATGCTCAGGGCCTGCCTGACTCCTGCCAATGAAAACTACCTTGCAGGTTTGCTTCATACACTTATGGGGTTTTATCACTGAGGCCTTCTTAATATTCCCTGCAGCCTCACGCTTTCCATGCAGGTGTGTGGATGCTTCTTGGGCTGTCTGTCACTGCTGTGAGACCATCTTGGATCTTTTGGACAAGTGAGTAAAGATGCCTTTCATAGACCTCAGCAGCTCCTCTCCTGACCACAAGTTATTTTGGCCATAATCAGGACATCCTGACCACCACGGACTTAATGTGCTTAACTAAGAGGGATGCAGACAGGTTACCTAAAGCAAGAGCTAATTCATGATGGTGCCTGAAAACAACTGATGCTCCTAAGAACTCATTTCCTTGGGTACCAAAGGCTTATAAATATGCCCTAAAGCATCTTAGCCTACACATAGAAGAAGAGACCTCAGCACCATTACAGCTTAGGAGAGACTTCAGCTTTCTGTAATTCAGTACAGTGGTCCTTTTGGTTAATATGTTTGAGCCTTCCCCACCTACCTGAACAATTTTGAATGTAAGACAGGCATTGGTCTACCTATGCCAAACAGCATTCATCATCCTTCAGAGTTCACCATGCAGGCAGGCAGCATTGGTTCTGCACCACCTGAATGGGCAGCTGGAGTATGCCTTATGGTGACCTCAGGAGAATAATATTATTTTCTTTGGATCTTTTTTTAGGATTAATTCCTAAACTGCTTATTTATCTAATTTACAAGAACTGGTTACATTCCAATTTTGCACACAAAGAAATAATAAAACCATTTAATTTCCAAAGACCTTGCTTATCGAATGCATTTTTCATAGACAAGATATTTGCTGAGCATTAGTGTATCAAGGCATTTTTCTGTGCCTCTGCCAACAGCCACTTTTCCCTGAAGAACTGAATGTATTTGAAATATTTTGAACCCCCACTTTCTGCTTCACTTGCTCAATAATTTCACTTTTATTCCAAAAGCCGATCTTCTTTCATCGGATAGCAATCCATAGTACGGCAACCTCCTGGAACAGAGGAATGCTACTGACAGAATGAATATTTAGGTACAGACGTAATTTTAATTTTGCTTATTTTAGTAGAGGAAAATGCTACATTTGCACATTTCTAACTAGCATATGTGCAGATGCACTTTCTGCTTAAGCTGTCCAAACCAGGTTATGTTCTACAAGCATGCTTAACTAGTCCTCGGGGTTGCTTTTTCCTACTCGCTTTTAACATACCAACAGCCAACAATTCCACTCGAGGTCAACTTTAGCGAACTTCCACGCATTTGCCTTTCCATGCATTCAGGCAATCTCATGTCCATCACGAGCAGATTCTAAAGGCATGCAAAAATGCACAAGGGAAATTTTATTAAAGGATGCCTATATTATTAACTGCTTGCAGCTGCTCTGTTAAGAAACAACATTATCAGCTTCAGCAATACTGAAGCCGGTTACTAAAATGTCTAAGCTGTCTTACTTAGTTTGAGTATATCTTCTATTTGAGCAAATGAAGTGAACAAGCATGTGTGCAAATGATCAGACATGCTGATTTGTGTGTGATTACTCAAGTCAAATGTTTAATTTGCATAACTGAATGCAAATTAGGTACAGAACTGCAGGCTAATGTGAAGCATGCCATTTGGCGCCTGACAGTTTTAAACATCAGACTCTAACCCTCCATGCTTAGTGTAACTAAACCAGAGCAGTGGAATTCAGCACAGCAGATATCTATCATTTGATTCTGCTTATAATTATTTGCCAATACGAAGGATGACATGTAAACAAGCAGCAGAACGATGAGTCTGCTTCATTTTCTATCTCTCCAAGACAAACTGCTGCTCTGAGCTTCTAGCATATTCTTTCTTGCCTTGTGTTTTAAATAAGAGTCTCTGACAAAGAAAAGCCTACAACTGCACAGATATGCAAGGGCTCCCCTAAAATAGCTGCTTGGTAGTTTCTTTGGAAGTGGAAGTTTTCCACTGTACGTGGTCCTCAAATTATTTTTAGCTTTGTTTGTTTACAGTCTGGAATGACATATTCAATGGGATTTGATGTTTCCTAGTATTCTTGACCCACTCTTTTCCAAGGGAAGCAGTGGAAAGTCTAGGACGTAGTAACCTGAATGCAAGACCTCGTATGAGGAAAATATTTGCAGAGAACTATCTGACACAGATTGGGACATGAACCGGATGATCTAATGGCCATTACATTGCTGCAGCCTAATGATTCATAGTAGCAAAATGGCAAAATGGCAATTCTAATGCTATTTAAGACCACAGCAAATAGGGCTTTTTGGTGTGCTTGAAATATTGGCTGATTGTGACATACAAGAAAGCACTGCTCAGGATGTGTTTTTATAATATCTAAGGTTGGTTATACACCCAAACATTACATAAGCCAGGTTTGGGAGCAGAAAAATAGCCAGGAGATCAAACTGTGGCTGAAGAAATCCCAAACTCCAGCCTACATATATATATCTCAGTTTGCTGCTTTACATTTGAAGACACAGGCCAGCTGAGGCTACTACTGAACGTGGAACTACTGCCTTTTTAAACTGGGAACTGCAAAAGAAAGGCACCCAAAGCTCCTATAACCTAGGAGGCAAAAGGTACAGAGTTAAAACAACATCCACAGATGACTGAGTTTGAATACCCAGTTAATGATTTATGAGTGAGTGAGGTTGGCAACGCTGAGGAACTGACTCAGGAATGCTCTGCTTTCTCCATCAAGGGAAAAAGAGCAGAGGGAAATGTCAGAGCTGCCCTTTGGATCTTCCTCATGATGGGCAGAGCCCTTTCAACCCACACTGTGGTGTATATGTGACCAGGACTGGACCAGCCCTGCGGAGGGAACTGGTCCCACAGCGCACACTTGGCCTTAAAGAGCTGCCAGTTCACTGTCTACATGGCAACTGAAGGTCTATGCGTGTGCCTTGTCCAGATGATGGCTCTGGCTCTGCAACCACTAGAGGAGCAAACATGAAGGAACTTTGGACAAAGGCATCCTCCCTTCTGGTGTACTATCTCAAGTCCCATGTACAACCCCTCTGAGATAAAACCCAAACCCTGAAGTCAGAAATAAGCATTATTTATTCAGATGTACTAAAATTATCTTTTACTACCACCCTGCGTAATGTAAAAACCTAGGAGAGAGGCAAGTATTCATCACATGCGACGGACTGGTAGAAGATAGGCTTTCCAGTGAGTTGTGTGAGCCTTTCACACACATATTCACAATGTGTATGCATTTCTGCGAACACACTGTATCCTGCAAACCCCACTGTTTCACTCTAGGTGAGACAGAGCTGACATCAAGAAAAAGGATTGTTTTTTAAAGGCAGTAAAGTCTGTTCCTGAAGAACCAAGACGATGACTGTGAGACAGATGTAGATATGTCAGAGAACAGCTGAAATTAATGGAATCACACTTCATTATAATTCAACTAAGAATCTGACCCCCTGTCAATACAAGTTCACTGGTAGATTCATGAAGATCAATATATAGGTACATATACATCACACTTGACCTGTAGACTGATTTGTCTGGCTTCATCTTCCAGCCATTAAAGCCCATCCTAGTTCCATCCATGTGGTCACAGGGCTTTCTACCCATCCGTGGTTCCTAATGCAACACACAAGGCTAACAAAATCAGTTCTCATCCTTCTCTTTTACTAAAAGAAACTGACTGAGTTACCAGAATTCAATTCAGGAGCACTTCCTTCAGTTTTGTTAGACCCATTACAGATAACTTGCTTCTCCTCCAGCACAATATATCCATATGAGTTCAGATCTGCAATTCAGTTCCTGCAGATTGACTTGTTGGCATGTCTCAGCTCAGTGATGGGCAACTTTGTGTGTGTGTTTGTGCATGTGTTCATAGTCCCTCGCAAATAGGATATAATTCAATTAACCATAAACTAAATTATGCTTCAATGACAGTGGGTTATTCTAAGTCACATTTCCACATATCTGCCAGGAACTGAGTGTGCACATGGACAGTAACCACTGGCAATCAGAAGAGCAGTTACTGAAGTTGTGGTAACCTAATCGAGAGTCTGAGCTCTGTGTACACACACAAGAGGTGTCAGCTGACATAGGTCAGATTTCCCTGCCTTTGCTTGATGACTACTTTATTCCTTTTTCAGTGATGATTCTACATAGGTCTTCGGCAGTTGCCGGATTTCAAGCACTGATTGTAACCTCACTTAAAAACCCCGAAGTTCCTTTGGCTGGGAATTTCTAACTGAAAGAGCTTGATGATTTCAGTGTACTTTGTTAGGAGTTACAATCTCCAGGGAAAAACACAATCAGCATCTGCAATGCAATGTAAATACACAAAAAAAAGCAAGTAGAAATAGGAATATTCCCCCTGCCAAGAATTTCTGCAGACCGGATCTGCTGATACCCTGGTGGCTGCTGGGAATTACAGAAGAGCGTGTGAGGGTTCTGCACTACTGATGGACAGCCCAGGAAGGGCAGTAAGAGCAGGGTACCCACCTTGGCATTTTCTAGCCTTAGGACCTGCAGGGAAATCATTCTGATTTAAACAGTAGCTGCCACTGAAAATGGTCCCGCTTCTCCCCTCCCACTCTTCCTTGTGCATTGGCATTTTTCTGGCCTCAGATGAGCTGGGCTGGAGATCTGAGCCAGCTGACAGCTCTCTGCTCATTCCTGTAAGGGCTGGTTTTCTGCTGAGCTTGCTTTCTGAACAGGTTTGCTGGTGGGGGCAGAAAACTGCCAGTGCCAGCAGAAGGGGAGCAATGGGGGGCACAGGCAGGTTAGAGAAAGAAGCAGAGTCCTCCTTGGCTGCAGCAATGAAGCATTAAGTCCATTTAGTGGCATCGAAGTATGAAACCATTAGCATTCCTGTCCCAGAAAGGAAGAACAATCAATTCAACTTTAATTCTTAGGGCTTCAAATCTGACTTTTCCCAGCAAATATGATGGATGATAATCTACTTCACTTTGCTTACTGCAAGCAGTGCTGGCAGACGATGCTGAAATGGGGCAGCGTTTTCAACCTTTCTTTTCCCTGAATCCTCACAAATGCAAACTGTCCCTGGTCACATCTGTGTAAGCCCTCCAGCAACAGGGAAAGACCAGCAGCCAGTCCCACATGTGGATGTATTTAGGTGCCTTGGTGCTGGGTAAGTGTGCCCTGGGCTTTGTTGACACCCTGTGACACGCTGAGTATAGCCCAAACCACCACAGAGAAGGACGAGGAGGTGAGGGGACACAGGAAAGGGGAGGCATGGGGCCATGAGACTGTGATGGGAACTCAGGCATCCTGACTGTTGGCAATGCACCCTGGCCAACATGTCCTACAGCTTCAGTGCAGGCTCTGCATGCCCTTACATGCAAAGGAGCTGCACAGTGGACCTGTAATCTCATGGCAACAGTGACCCCAGAAAGCTGTTTGTATGGAGTCTGACCCCTTCTGCCCAAACACTGCTTTACATAGGTCCCAGCAACACAGGAAGTGGGACAAATCTAACCAGACCCAACCAGGAGGTAAGCATCATTCACCCCTTCCTCAGGCTAACCCAGCGTAAATGCTTTCTAATTGAATTTCCAAATGTCTAATACAAAATAAATACCAAAAGCCAGCTTCAGAAACATAAAGGCTGCAAGTGACGTGAGGCACGTGGAGTTCAGGTTTACATTGCTCTCTTCCCTGTACTGCCATGCTGTCGTGGTCTCACCCCAATGTCTATGCGGTCATTTTAGGGGTGCCAAGACGAATCCATTAGTGCTGCACGATGTATGTGGAGCAGTTCAACAGCGTGACCTAGAAGAACATAAATCATCTCCAACACAGCAGCTAATTAAGCCAGAAAGAGCCAAACAGCCTCAGTGATGAACCACAACAGCCTCGTCTTATTTTGACACTCCAGGCTTGTGAGGTGCCCTCAGCTTGCGAGAGCCTCAGCTCAACAGATTTTCCATGAGCAAATGGCACATCAGCACCCACATATCCAACAAACAGAAAAATGGAGGATTGAGAGGTCCCGAATCTCCGGTCTGCGCTTTTATTCTCCCCCCATTCTCCCTCTCTCAGACATTAATGCTACTTTTTGTTATCAGCTGGCAATTTGCTGACCTCTCACTTCTTCCCAACAGCTGCAGCTTACACACTTTGCCTAACATTATTCCAATGAAAGTTTAATGAGATCTTTGCCTTAAATAACCTAATGAAACAGGGGTACCAATTAACCCCTTTGGGCCAAAGTCAGTTCCTCTTTATTTCTGTTCTCTAAAAGAGGCTGTAAAAGTCCCTCCTGCAGAGGGTGGTCCTGTGGAACTTCATGGAGATTAACCCGTGAGGTTCGACTGAAACTGTGTGATGGGGAGCTTTCAGTCCATTTCCATTGCAGAAACACTGATTTGTCAAAACCAACAGACGTGGTGGAAAGTATTTCCAATGAAAAAAGCATTACAGAATTTCAGTGTTATAAGAAACCAAAAAAAAAAACCCAACAAAGTCTTCTGAGGTAAAATGAAGCCAAATGTTAAAACACAAGAACTCACCATGAGACGGAAATTCAGAGTTTTCAGCTGGTTTAGCACAAACTTGCAACCATGTGAACAGTTTGACTTCCCTGAGTACTTCCCAGCAGGTCCTCAACAGCATCTACCTTATGCAGCTGCACAGAACTCCTGAAGCCAGAAGGGGTCCTTAATACAGGGTCTGTCTACATCTATGTGCAAAGCCAGACACAGCAATGCCACTCACTGATTTCATCACTCCTGGATGAGATGTTGCAATACTCTTGAGGACTCTGACATGGGCTCTGCCTCCACTGCAGATCACAGGTCAAGCATGGGGATATTTGGTGAGGTTGAATGCTTGCTGGATGGATGGGAATGGCTGGGCTGCAGTAGCACAGACCTCTGGGCTGGCTCTTTGATTCTACTGATCTAAATCAATCTGGGATCTCCCTGATGCTGCTGTTGGATGGCTTTCGCTCTCTGAATTAGCTCATTTAATGTTCATGTATCTCAACACTGCACTGCAATCCACAGTGTAGACAGAGCATTATTTCTAACCTAAATTTATCCAGCTTCAGTTTTCAGCCACTGGATCCTGTTATGTCTCTGTCTATCCATTCTAAAAACCTTCTATTATTAGAAATAAGCTACAGAGTTGAACAGATCACATCCATCATCACTTTATGATCCTCCCACAGTTTTCCTCACTTCTAAACCACAATCTCTCTTCTCTGCATTCGGGTCTCCTTTCTCAGCCTCTGTTTTACAGTGGGGAAGCAAGCACAAGGCTGCGAGTGTGGCAATGCCTGGGAATTGAGGCTCTTATTGGAAGAGGACAATCAGAGGGCAGAAAGTACTGGCAACTGCATTTGTTGTGTTGCTGGGTGCAGCATGACTGCAGGCACACTTGCATTATGTCAGTGTTTCACATGGTTGGTGGTGCCTGAATGATTATGCTGGCTTTGGCTTGATTTCTCACCTGATAGGCATTTAGCTTCTGTCATGCCCTGCTTTGTTCTAGCAGTTAGACACCAATAAAACTACCTTCTCTTCTCCCCTGGACTGTCCTCCAAATCCTTAAGTAAAGCAAGCTACATAAAACCATCTCCATCGTCCGCCTGGCTGTCAAATCACGACTGCTTTGGGGAGAGCTCAGATATGGATCTCGTTGTGCCAGATCAGGTTCATCCACAGGGAGAAGGAGAATCCTTTGTCTGCAAAAAGCAGTTTGCAAAGTTCAGAGCAAGTTTCCTGCACGGTCCTGACGCTTGTGCTCTGCCCACACGGCTGAACTGAACAATGAACTGTGGGAAACATTCCTCTGCCGCTCTCGCCGAGCTGCCAGAGCGGGATGTAAAGCTAGGATTTACAGAGTTAAGAATTACACAAGGTTATACGGCTGTATAAAATGCAATTAAGATGCAAAGAGTATTTTACAGCCTGGCTGCATCAGTGTCATAGAATTTCATAGCTGACTGTGTGTTTTTCCATTTCCTAGAGCACTCTTTAAAAGCTGAAGGAAATGTATTAAAAGCCAACGAGATTAAATTATACATAGTTCCTATTACTTTGCTCTTATAAAAGGACCTCACATGGACACCTCAACCTGAAGCATAGGAATGATTAGGTTATTTTTGCCATAAGCCAAACATATGTCCTTTAGGTTATGTAAGAAATATTTGTGGTCCCTGCTGGTGTTGTCAGCATGTACATCATATATTAGATTCCCAAATACACACAAATACCCTGCTATTAAAGCTAAACAAAAGGGATTTAACGGGTTGGACTAATGAATTTCAGGAACTGATTATCCATGGCAGTATGATACTGGCTGACGTGTTAAAAACAGTGAAATAATGTAGGACCTTGCCTAAATAAGATTTATACACAGTGCCAGCTAGCTGGTAAAAAATAGCAATAACCTTTTAAAACATTAATTTAGGCTTTTATTAGAATACAAAGAACCTCCAGTTTTTGAAAGCAGGCATTGTCTCCCCTTTTAATTTCAACAGCACCATGGCTTGAATACAACACAGCAGGGTGTGTGTTTTCTAAAGTTGGGTTATTATCAGAGTGCTCAATGCAGTTTGCCAATAAGCCTTTATTTGGCAAAGCTTAAAACTGCTGACAAATGAGATTCTTCCTACAGCAGTAAAACCGGGCACAGTTAAATATGCCTAATTACAAAAACACACCGAGAACCACCGTGAAGTACTTGCATCGCTGAGAAATGAAATGATCACAACAGAGGGGCTGGCATCCCAGTGCCTTCCAAACACATGGGTTAAAAACACAGAAACCCCAAAGATACGGGGACAAGCTCCTGCCTGGCTTACGCCTGATGCAATCCCATCACAACCAGTAGTCCCCACCCTGCCCTCACACAGCCGGCAGCAGCTCCTGCAGTCATGCTGGCTTTAGGAGCCACCCAGCCACAGCCAAGTGAGTGCCCCATAAGCAAGTGTAAGCATTGTAAGTGTAAGCAGAGGGAGAAATCTGAAATGACATTTCTCATTTTGAACCCTAAGTTTGATGAACTGATTGCTTTCCCACAAAAGTTTGGCAGTGCTTGTCCTTCCAGACCTCTGCTACTCACTTTGCATAGGTGTGAACTGATACAGAGACAAGAATATAATTAAAACCTTGAAAATAAATGCAAAATGCTATTCTATGAGAATCATAGAATAGTTAAGGTTGGAAAGGACCTCAAGATCATCTAGTTCCAACCCCCTGCCATGGGCAGGGACACCTCACACTAAGCCATTTCACCCAAGGCTTCGTCCAACCTGGCCTTGAACACTGCCAGGGATGAAGCATTCACAATCACCCTGGGCAACCCATTCCAGTGCCTCACCACCCTAACAGGAAAGAATTTCCTCCTTATATCCAATCTAAACTTCCCCTGTTTAAGTTTTAACCCGTTACCCCTTGTCCTGTCACTACAGTCCCTAATGAACAGTTCCCTGCCAGCATCCCTATAGGCCCCCTTCAGGTACTGGAAGGCTGCTATGAGGTCTCCACACAGCCTTCTCTGTGTAAAGTGGGGTAGCTCTTCCTGTGTTTCTCCAAGGGAAGACTGGGTCACTAACGGACTTGTTTCTTTTCTCTAACAGTGTAGGATAATGTGCAGTTTGGGTTCAGATGCGAAGCTCACACCAAGACAATTATACATAGCACTGATGAACTCTAGTCTAACTCCAAGGGAATTACGTGTTTTGTGGGAGATTAATTTGCCCACTGGGGCTAAAGGTTGTTTCTAACTCACCTTTCTGTTAATGTGCCTTTCACCCAGCAGCATTTGTGAGCTGTTTGTGAGCAACGTTCTCTGATGAGAGAATATAAGCAATGAAGAATCGCAGCGAACATGACTGAGAAACAGAAAATGTTTGACAACTGCATTTTGATAGAGGAACAGAGTCCATTTAGTTAACAGAGTATAAAACTTTCAAGCAGAAAACTCTCTTGACCTCAATTTTGGGACACTTACTAGTATTCCCAGGGAAAACAAAAGACAAATAGGAATAAATCAGTACACCTCTA